>NC_085927.1:58345219-58711886 GCF_029289425.2 Pan paniscus
TAGCCATGGTGGCGTGTGGGGCCACCCGCAGTGGTGACAGCCAGGGTCATCCCACTCCACACACCCCATCACCAGGCCTCTAGGTTGTCAACTACAATTGCGCAGATGGCCTTCTGGGGTGTCCTGGGCTGCCTCGCCACGGAGCCGGGTTTGGGCCTGGAAGCAGCCACAGGAAATGGGCTTGCGAGGGACCAGATCTGCTTTGACTGTAACAAAATGTGGCAGCCATCTCGGGCTGCAGCAAAGGAGCCGAGGACAGAGACTCGGCCCTGGCTGCTGGCCCAGGCCTGCCTGCGTCTCGCTGGGTCACCTTGAACAGGCTGCACTGTTTCACTTGGCCTTAGCCCCATCTGGAGAGTGAACAGGACGGGCTCTTGGTGCACAGCCCCAGGCTCAGCCTCGGAGTTCAGCGGGCCCTGAGTGGGCCGCGGCTCCTGAACACAGAGTTACTTGGGATTCCTAAGCCAGTGGCCACAGGGTGACCTCAGGCCAGCCCTGGGAGGCCCTGGCATGTTTTTCTGGACAAAGTTTGCAAAATTCCTTAAAAAAAAAAAAAAAAAAAAAAAAAAAAAAAGACTTGGTTAAGAAGCTGCTCTCTGGGGGCATCCTCCAAGGCCCCAGTGAAGAATTAAGGTGTTCATCCTCATTCACAAAAGAAATGGGTTGTAAGTAGAAGAATTCCCTACAATTTATTCACACAACAAAAAAATAATGAGCATTAGAAAATTCCTTTTTATTATAAGAGGAGAAAAAAGATGCAAATGGTGATTTAATGAAGGTTTTTGCTCTCAGTGCTGTTTTCCACCATCACAAAAGGGACGTTCCTTATTATTCAGAAAGCACTTGGACTGAGAAGAGAAGATTCCATAAACAGCCATTAGCATCTTAATTACACGATAATTCAAAAGACAGCTCCCCTGAAAAAACTTCGGCCCATAAATCTCTCAGCTTCAATGTCCAAGAAGGGAGACAGATTCTCCCGAGAATGTGGCCCAGGAACTCGGGAGTCTTCCTGGTGTGGTGCCCAGGGGTTTGTCTGGCCGATGGATGGCCGCCTGATGGGACAGTGTACCCAGCCCTGGAGATGTCACTCACCCCAGTGAGAGGCCGCTGAACTGTGTGCAGGCAGGGATGTCACCGCGGCTGGTCGGAGGCCAGTCCACCGCCCTGAGGTCTCTGAGAGGCAGCGGGAGGCTCCGGCGGCGGGGAGAGAGGCTGCCTGGTTCACTCCCTGTCCTGGACATTTTGCTATGTTCTTGAGCAAATCCTAGACCAATGACCTTGTTGTGGCTAGCATCTTTCATTGCTAGTGGGAGACATCACTCAAAGCCACTTCTTCGTAAAGGGAAATGTCTATGCACAGTCGTAAAAATGCTGAGAAGCAGAAAAAAAGGGTGCATCCTCAAGGGGCAGGACCCAGGGGCCGACTGACGTCATCTGTGGTCACTTCCACCTTAGGCTCTGTCCTCAGGCAGGCTCCCTGTTCCCAGTGCTTCTGGACAGCTCTGGGCTTGGGTCCCACAAGTAGCAGGGCCAGTGATGAAACTGTGCTCCTTGTCTAGCAATTTCTGCAAAAGCCCTGGAATTGGCTCATACTGGAGCCAGTCACTGGCCAGCCCACGTGAGCCCCTATGAGCTTTGACATCGGGGATGGACTAGCCTCACCCAACACGCATGGGCAAAGGAGTGAAGGAGCAGTTCCCCAGGGGAAGAGTGCAGCTGGGTCAGAAGTCGGGGGCCAGAACTGGACAGCAAGAGGGCAGACATGCCCAAGGGACAGGCCTCCTCTAGGGACACCCAGAAACCCTGCTGTGAACTTTCCTTCAAGTGAAGCCTGATGCCCAAAGCCAACCACTGCAGACTTGGTTGAAGAGTGGGACCCTCTGGCCACCAACTCCACCTCTTTTTCCCCCTTTGGTGGAGGTCAAGCTCTTCCCCAGAACCCCTGGGGCGCCACCAAACTGAATGAAAACCAGAAATACTGTCCTGTCCATAAAGACTCAAGCCTTGGAGACCCTCATCCAGGGACGATGTCCAAGAGTGACACAACAGTCCACCAATCCAGACCCACCCTGAGCCTGCAGCCAGGACCCGTGAGCTGAGGATGGGTTCTAGGGTTCCACCGATCCCGACCTGCCCTGAGCCTGCGGCCAGGACCCGTGAGCTGAGGATGGGTTCTTGGGTGGCTTTTCATCATGTCAGAAAAAGAACCTGGCAGGAAATATAATTTCATTGGCAATAAGCCTGCCCAAGTCTTCAGCAATCAGCAGGTGTGGTCTTCCCAACGCTGCAGGAACTCAGGGTGTCCTCACGGGTCACTGCCTGCTATCACGGCCGCTTCGTTATGCAGACAGGTGGACAGATGGAAAAATGCTATTTTAAAATAATAAAAGTGCTGGAAAAAAAAAAAAAAGACCCTGCAAGGCCAGGGGCGTGTCAAGTGGACACAAGACACCATTGGAAGAGCTCCCGATGGCCAGAGCTACAAACATCTCAGCTACAAAATAAAAACCCAGTATGAAATTATAACCCTAAGTATAAGTAAATTTCCAAGAATCCATACTAATTTCATATACTAATTTGCATATGAAAATGCAAATGATCTAGAAGCACCAAAAAACCTCTTTACGCAGAAAACAACGGAGTACTAACACTAACTGACTTCATGACTTACTCTAAAGCTCTAGTAATCAAGACAGTGTGCATAAAGTTAGATAAATAGATCAATGGTACAGAATAGAGAGTCCAGAAATAGACACAAGCAAATATTGGCAATTGATTATTGACAAAGAGGCAGAAGCCATTCAGTGGAGAAAGAATAATATTTCAAACAAATTATGCTAAGACAAATGAAAATCTATATGCAAAAAATTAAACTTGTGTCTATGATTCACAACATTACAAACATTTGCTCAAAATGAGTCACAGATCTAACTGTAAACCCTAAAACTATGAGACTTATAAAAGTAAATATACCTTAAAATTTTATGTCCTTGGGCTAGGTATAGATTCCTTAAATATGACACTAAAAGATGCAATCCATAGAAGGAGAAATCGATACACTGGAATTTATCAAAATAAAAAAACTTATGCTTTTTAAATGACATTGTCAGGAGAATGACATGACAAGCCATAGATTGGGAAAAATATTTGCAAATTATCTGTCTCGTAAAGACTTGTATCTAGAATATATAAAGAAATCTCAGAAATCAAGAAAATTGAAAACTGTGAGTACTTCACCATAGAAGACGCATATAAACACATGAAATAATTCTTAATATGATTAGTCATTAGAGAAAAGCAAATTAATGCCATGTGAGATACTACCTCTTACCCCTTAGGATGACTATAATCAGAAAGACCCACCATGCCAGGATGTGGCCAAAATGCAGAGGAAGTAGAATCCTCATGTGGCCGGGGCACGTGTCAAATGGTGCCATCACACTGGAAAGGAGTTTGGCAGTTCAGTAAAAAGTGAAATGTATGCCTATCATCTGATCCAGCCATTCAACCCCTTGCGCTTTATCCACAAAAAAACAAAGTATGTGCTCTTACAAATACTTGTGCATGAATGTTCACAGCAGTTTATTTGTAATAGTCTAAAGAGTAAACCGGCCGGGCGCAGTGGCTCACGCCTGCAATCCCAGCACTTTGGGAGGCCGAGGCGGGCAGGTCATGAGGTCAGGAGATTGAGACCATCCTGGCTAACACGGTGAAACAGCGTCTCTACTAAAAATACGGAAAAATTAGCCAGGCGTGGTGGCGGGTGCCTGCAGTCTCAGCTGCTCGAAAGGCTGGGGTAGGAGAATGGCCTGAACCTTGGAGGCGGAGCTTGCAGTCAGCCGAGATCGCGCCACTGCACTCCAGCCTGGGCGACAGAGGGAGACTCCATCTCAAAAAAAAAAAAAAAAAAAAAAACAGTAAACAACCCAAATGTCCATCACAGGTAAGTACACGGACACCTGGTCTATCCATGCGACGGTAAGGGATCAGCAATAGAAAGGAACGAACTATTTGTGATACATGCAGTCACGTGGATGAATCTCAACATAGTTATGCTGACTCACCCAAGTCAGAAAAAAAAGGAGTATATACTGGATAATTCCATTTTTTATAATCTTACAGAAAATACTAACCTATGTATAATGATACAATCCATAGTTTCCTGGGATGGAGGACTGACAAGGGGCCAAAGGACACATGCAGGTGATGGCATGGATGTATTCATTATCTTGATGGTGGTGATGTTTCTACCGGCGTCTGCATATGCCCAAACTTACCAAATTGTCCATTTTAAACATATGCAGTTTGTTGTAGGCCAATTACACCTCCTATAATGGCTAGTTTCATGAGTCAACTTGGCTAGGCCACAGTAGCCAGTTGTTTTGTCAAACACTAGTCTAGATGTTAATGCAAAGGTATTTGTTAGATGTGCTTAACATTTAAATCAGTAGGCTTTGAGTAAAGCACATGACCTGCCATAATGTGGGTGGGCCTTGTCTAATCAGTTGAAGGCCTTAAGAGCAAACAGACTGAGATCTCCCACAGGAGAGTAAATTCTGCTTATAGAATCCTTCAGACTTGATCTGCAACATCAACTCTTTCCTGGGTCTTCAGCGGTTGGCCTGTCCTGCAAGTTCCAGACCTGCCGGTCCCCACAATTCCATGAGCCAGACAGTCTCTCTCTCTCTCTCTCTCTTTACATATACAGTCATGTGCTGAATGACGATGTTTAGGTTAACAATGAACCTCATATATGATGGCGGCCCCATAAAATTACAATACTGGCCGGGCGCGGTGGCTCACACTTGTAATCCCAGCACTTTGGGAGGCCAAGGCGGGCAGATCACCTGAAGTCAGGAGTTTGAGACCAGCCTGGCCAACATGGCGAAATCCCATCTCTACCAAAAAACACAAAAATTATCTGGGTGTGGTGGCAGGTGCCTGTAGTCCCAACTACTCGGGAGGCTGAGGCAGGGAGAATTGCTTGAACCCGGGAGGTAGAGGTTGCAGTGAGCCGAGAGTGCACCACTGTACTCCAGCCTGGGCGACAGGGCAAGACTCCATCTCAAAAAAAAAAGATTACAATACCATATTTTTCTGTACCTACCTTTTTCTATGTTTAGATAGATAAATATTATTTGTTACAGTCACCTACAGTACTCAGTACACACTGTACAGGTTTGTAGCTGAGAAGCAACAGCCTCAACCTACCATATTGCCTAGCTGTGCAGTAGGTTACACCATCTTGGTTTGGGTAAGTACCTACATCTATGATGTTCACACAACAACGTTGCCTAACAACACATTTCTCAGAATATATTCCCATTGTTAAGTGATATATCACTGCACACACACACACACACACACACACACACACAGAGCCTATTGGTTCTGTTTCCCTGAAGAACCCCTGTCAATACACCTCCACGAAGCTGTTTAAAATATTGAAAGATACAAAAGATGAGAACCTCCTGGCACATTCCCATTGACAACATACTTAAACCTCCAAGAGGAAACGTGGTCACGTGATACATTCAAAAAAGACAACTGAAAACAATGATTTGTAATATGATTATAACTGGTCACGTGACACATTCAACAAAGACAACTGAAAACAATGATTTGTAAGATGATTATAACAATATTGTTATATGATGATATTCTTGTTTCTATTTTTTTGTTTGAAATTCCCCCAAAATTAAAGGACTATATCCCACAAATAAATTGAAAGAGTTCTTACTAATCAATAATAAAAGACAAACCCACGAGGAGAAAATTTGAAAAAGAATATAAACAGTTGATCTACAAAAGACACTAAAATGACATACATAAAAATTGTTAATCCTTATTAGAGAAATGCATAATGGAAACAACAGTAAAACTTCTTCCTATGTGCAAAATTGTCGAAGGTACTAGCACTAGTGATGATATCTGGTGCTGACGCGAACAGACTGACGTGGTTCCTCTCACGCACTGTCCG
This sequence comes from Pan paniscus, assembly GCF_029289425.2. Lineage (NCBI taxonomy): Eukaryota > Metazoa > Chordata > Mammalia > Primates > Hominidae > Pan > Pan paniscus. The sequence continues at coordinate 58,351,203 of NC_085927.1, forward strand.
TAGGGATGCTAATTAATATTAATATTTTTGGAAATTAATTTGTCAATATACAGCAAGGCCTCAAAATTGTGTCCTTATTTGGACCTAACAATTCCAGTTCTGTAATTTTTTCTGTAAATAACCATAAATATAGAAAATGATTTCAGTAAAAGGGTGTTCATTTCTGAAGTGTTTTCCAAACACTAGAAGTCGTCTAAATGTCCAAAAATCAAGGTTGATTGAATAAACGGCAGTATTTATGTGTTACAGAATTTCAGGCCGCCAGAAAACACAATGTTCTGGAAGAATATATAATTCCGTGAAATAATATTCACTGTGTACTAAGAAAACTGTTTAAAAAATATTTACAGGATGAACGTATATGTGAAAAAAGATGTGAAAGATATTAACAAAATGCTAAATGTGGTGAACTCAGCGTGGCAGAATTGAGGAACATTCTGTATTCCTTTTGCTTGTCTCTCCATTTTGTATTTTTTTAATGAACGAGATTTGGTGATGAGAGGCCATGGGCACAGCCGTCAGGGCACGTCCTCTGGAGCAGACCACCTGGATCCCAACCTCAGCTCCCCATGGCTGCCTACAAATCCCAGGACAATTGCCTGCAGGCCTCCTTGCCCCAGGTTCAACGTCCTTAAATCCGGGTATCGACTGCCTCCTAGGGCTGTTATGAAGATTAAGTGAGTGAGTATGTGGGGGAACTTGGACTAGTGCCTGGCCCTTAGTATGGGATGTATCAATATTACTTATTGTCATTACTAGACTGGATCAATAAAATGGATAATTATCATTCAATCATGCATTCATGTCATTTACCAACTCTCTGCAAAGCACTGTTTTCAGGGCTGAGAATTCAGCACCAAAGTGGCCTCTGTTCTCACGGGGCACACAGTCTGTGCCTGCTGGGCCTCGCCCCTCCTCCCTGTGCGTCTTTTGGCCTTTTGTGCTTCTCTTTCCTGTGTGCTGCGGCTCTTCTCTTGGCCTGGAAGCTGCTGAGGAAGTGCCTGAGCTCCCTACTGGTCAAGTCCGTTCCCAGCAGCTGGCGGGGCCCATCTTAACGGCTATCCCTGCTACTTCCCTGATCTGCCTGCCTTCCTCCCTCCCCTCCCCTCCCTCCTTCTCCTTCCTTCTCCTTCCTTCCTTCCTTCCTGACAGGGTCTCCTCTGTCACCCAGACTGGAGTGCAATTATACAATCAGAGCTCACTGTAGACTCGAACTCATGGGATCAAGCAATTCTCCCACCTTAACCTCTGAATCCCTTCCCTCCCCTCCCCTCCCCTCCCCCACTCCCCTCCCCTCCCCCCTCCCTCCCTCCCTCCCTTCCTTCCTTCCTGACAGGGTCTCCTCTATCGCCCATGCCAGAGTACAGTTATACAGTCAGAGCTCACTGCAGCCTCGAACTCATGGGCTCAAGCGATCCACCCACCTCAGCCTCCCAAGTAGCTGTGACTACAGGTGTGCGCCACCATGCTGCCTTTTTGATTTTTTGTAGAGATGGGGGTCTTGCTCTGTTGCCCAGGCTGGTCTTGAATTCCTGGCCTCAAGCTACCCTCTCATCTTGGCCTGTCAAAGTGCTAGAATTATAGGCGTGAACCACCACACCCAGCCATGCCCAGGTTCTCTAGCCAGAAGCCTGGGGAGTCACTTGGGACATCTCTGCCATGCCCACCACTCTGGAGTCCCCATAGCCTGTCAGTTCTACTTCCTGGATAGCTGCCAAGCCCCCCACATCCCTGCCTTGACAGCTGCTCCTGAGAAGCCAGCCACCCCGGCTCTCATCTGGATCTTCCCAGCCACTGCCAAGCTGGCTCAACTCTCTCTGCCAACCTGGGTCCTCCCCCAGCTGTCAGAGTAACCTCTTGGTAAAATGCACGTGGGATATGTGTGTGGAAGGTGAAAGCCTGCAATTGTTTTCAGAGGGAGGCACAGATCCCTGGGAGAGCAGGCACAGTAGCCCGCTACAGTCCCCACCTTTCGCGACCTGCTGTTCAGAGACCTGCGTGCTTCCTTTAGGAGATAGCGCTGGCCTTGCATAAAATACATTTTTCTCCCACTGTATCAGCAGGGACATCCTGACATCTCACCCCGTGAAAACATTCAGCTCCAAATTCAGTATCTCAGCAAGCCCTTGGTCAGTTGGGCACCCGCAACCTAATGGCAAATAGAAAACACCCTCACCGCAGGGAGGAGTGGAGAGAGAACAACCCACCCCCGCCGACCACAGCAGAACACAGCGAGCAGTGGGCTCACATCCCCAGGAGGACAGCAAGGCTGCCACCGGACTGCAATACGTTCCTGGGTCCGCACCCTGGTCAGCCGCCCCTCCTCTCTGGGTAACGCCCCTTTTTCTATTGCCCTCCTCCGACACCCTGGGTGCCCCGCCATGCAGGATGCCCCTTCTATGGGTCAGGCCTCTGAAGCAGTCCCAGGACTGCTGGCTTGGTGTGGGGTGAGAGCCGAGGACTCCCTCAAGGGTTACACCATTGCCATCCCCTGCATTTTTGGGTAGGAGTTAAGGTGATGGTGTGATTCTTTAATAGACTTATTTAGGTTTCAAAATCTAAACTCCTGTCAGTTCTGGCTAGTAATCAAAACCAGCCCATCAACAACAACAACAAAATCGTCAATCCGTAGCGTGTGTTGCGATCCAGAGCAGAGCTTTCTGTTCCCTAGCAACCGAATTCAGGCTGCGCTCACCCCCCATCCTCAATTTCCATCTTGGTCTCTCTCTCCAGGCCTCTGGAAACAAGGCTGGGATGGGGCTGGACCAGGCACCTGCCCTTGCCTTCGGGCTGCCCGGGGGTGGTGTCTTTGTAATTACTTCAAGGTTGCTGTCCCAGGGAGACCCCATCTCTTCAATCTGATCTCGGACCCCACACCTCCCCCCTGCCTCCCCACTCCTCAGGTCCCTCTACTTGTAACCTGGGGTGGAGAATTCACCTTTTCTAGCGTCACCATTTTCAGACTCTCCACCATTCTAGACTCCAAGTCATAAGCACCAAGGGCTCCCCTTCCATTCCCTTTTTCTGGAAATATTCAGCATGTAATGAACCAGGCACTGCTCTCCCATAGCCCAAGGTTCCCCGCCATAGCCCTAATGTTGCGAGCACAAAAACCTCAATGTCTGAGTTCCTGGATACAGCAGGCCGGGTACCGCACTGCACCCCTTCTCCTCTGCTTGGGAGCCCTCCCCAGCCACCCCATTGTCACCACAGCCCCCGTCCTTTGGCAAGAAGGCTCCAATATACCCTCCCAAAGTCAAGGTAGACTGCATCTCTCTTCAAACCATATTTTTTAAACAAAGAAAATTACTACAAACCAAATTATTGGGAGGGCAACCAGCATTTCAAAAATGAATTAGGATACAATAGAAAACATCAGAGTATTTTTGGGGTAAATATTGCTTCGGAAACTTTCACTCCAAGCATGTGTGTGCATGCGTGTGTGCATGTGTGTTAAAGCATGTGTGTGCATGTATGTGCGTGTGTGTGGATGTGTGTGCCTGTGTGTTCACATGTGTGTGTTCGTGTATGTGCATATATGTGTGCATGTGTGTGTGTGTTTGTCCTAAGGATGGACCAAAAGGGCCTGGAAACCAGTCTCCTGGAAGCCTTCCCTGGCACACACCTTGCTGCTCTCTAGAGTGTGATTTTAGGGTAAACGCTCCTCTCTTGTGCTCCAAGAGTGCTCTCCTCTCCCTCCCATTGTGACGCTTGCCACACTGCACTGGAATTGTTTGTTTCCTTGTCTGTTTCTCAAACTGACTGTCACTTTCCAGGGGGACAGAAAATCTATGTCTTGTTGGCTTCCCCAGTCCCAGTGCCTGGCCCAAGTAGGTGCTCAATAAACAGAGGTTGAATGAAGGAATGTCTGGCACAGGAGTTCGGGATGGACAGGATGAATTGGAATCTGTAACATTTTAAAAGCCACATCCTTTTTAGCAGGAAAAAAGGCTTCCATGAAAGGAATGAAATTGTAAGGGTGGAGACCTGGGCATCAATGGCTGACTCCACAGAATCCCATTGAGGGAGCCCCTCCCTGCCAGGGTCCCATGCCTACCCTGCACAACCAGAGGCAAGAGGTACGTCCCTCATGGCCACCCCAAAGTTGTCAGGAGCCCCAACTTCTGCAGAATCACCTCCCTGCCAGGAAAGAGAGCAGGGAGAAGCTGCAGTTGAGAAGATACTAAACAGGAAAGTCAGCGTTTTAATTAAACAGGATTGAAAATTGATGGGAGAAAAGAAGCATGGACACAATCATATTAACACAAGAATCCCGTCAGAGCCCCTGGCAAGGAAGCTTCAGTGCACAACAACCACTGGGACGGGGGTTAGAGGACTCGCAGTGAGAGGCTGCCTTTCTTTGCTCAGTTTCTCCTAAAGTGTTGTGTGTGTGTGGATGGGAGAGTATGTGTGTGTGTGTATGTGTGTGTGAGTGTGAGAGAGAGAGAGAGATTCAAGGAAAATATGTGTGTGTGTGTGGTGCAGTGTGTGCATTGGGGCGTGAATGCTTGCATGCATGAGTTGTGGGTGAGTGTACGGCTGGGGACAGTCCACATCCCTTCACCTCCCTGGACCAGGCCTCAAGATGAAGGGATGATGCTTCTTCTCCCGCGTTGCTCAATCTGACTTGCAGGCCCTCTGCTGGCTCCTCAGAAAAGGGTCTCCAGCTCCAAAAGAATCTCCTGGGGTGCTCAAGCCCCCAGCCCTATGCAGGATGGAGAATATCTTGTGAGTTCCAGAGGAGGGGTTCTATTAGTCGTGTGCACGAACCTGCAGGAAGGGAGAGCTTGGGGTGGTGCTGTGGCAGCTACCGGCAGGGGCCAGAGCCTCTCCAGGCAGCAGAGCCATCTGGACATCCTGGACTGGGGAGCGTATCTCCTGGGCTGTAGAGGGAGGTGCAGAGGGGACATGACTAGGAGGGTTGGAGACGGGGAAAGTGTCCTTGTGTCCTTACAAGGCTCATTTTCCCCATCCTTTGCTTGTTATAGGAGTGAACCTGTCTTGCAGATGATCGTTGACTATGCAGGTAAAATAGATTGCGATCATTGTCATCCTGCTCAGAAAACCCACCTGGATAGGACCAGTCCTGCGACTGGGAGCCCGGAGACGCCACTGAGAGCCGGTCCTGCAGGGACTCCAGGGAGATGAACCAGGAGATGGCTCAGCAAGGACCGGGCAGTGGCAGAGGTGCCCGAGTAGAGTGATCGTGGGGCAGAGGACTGAGGGAAAGTGCGTGCCTGTGCCTGGCAGTGCCGCCCCAGGTGGAGGAGGAGCCCTCAGGGTGGTGGGCTTCCGATGAAGGGTGACTCTGCTGGGGTCTGAGGCTGTGCTCCCAGTGGACTCAGGGACCCCACTGCACAAGCCCGATTTTGGGTAACAGGGCACACCTAGGGAACAGGCCCAGAGCACCCTCTCCTTGGAATAAACTCCGGATCCAAGTCCCAGAACCCACCTTAGGAGGCGTCTGCCGCCCCCGCCCCCTCCCCAGCCTTCCAGGCCCTGGCTGCGGTGGATGGGGACGCGGAAGGCCCAAGTGCACGAACTTCACCTGGCCCGTCCGTCCTCCCCATGGGGGGACCAGGCTGCGGGCGCGCCAGGCCGTCTCTGTCGCCATCCAGAGGAGCGGCTCCGGCGCCGCGTCCCCTCTGCCAGTCCCGGGTCGGCGGGCGGCTGGAGCCCCCACCGGTGGCGGGCGCGCGCCTCTCTCACGGATGCCGGGGCGCGCGTAGCCGGGGCGCGCAGTGACGCCCAGAGCGGGGCCGGCGTCCCCCTGGCGGGCCGGCGCGGGGTCGGCGGGCGCGGGCGCGAGCGCGGGAGGCGCGGGAGCGGCGCGGGGCGCGGTGGGCCGGGGCCCGGGCGCGGCGGCGGCGGCGGCGGAGGATGGCGCGCGCGGGGCCCGCACGTGGAGGCCGGCGCGGGGGCGCGGGCAGGGCCGGCTGCTGAGACGCGCTGCTGCCCCCCGCGCGGGCGCCGCGGCTTCAATGGCGCCATCGCCCAGGACCGGCAGCCGGCAAGATGCGACCGCCCTGCCCAGCATGTCCTCAACTTTCTGGGCGTTCATGATCCTGGCCAGCCTGCTCATCGCCTACTGCAGTGAGTACCGCGCGGCCCCGGCCCCGGCACGGCCCTCTGGGCCCCGGACCCCGCTCCTCCGGCCCCGGCAGGCGCCCCGCGGGCCTCCCGGAGTCGGCGCGGAGTTACGAGCGCCGGGCGCATGGTCCCCCGAGTCCCGGCCGGTCCAACGCTGCGCTGGGCGGGCGAGAGGGTCCACCCGGGTTCCGGGCGCTCGAGCACTTCGGGGTCGGACGCCCCGGCCCGAGCCTCCCTTCCCTGACTCCCCGGCAGGGCCCGGGCTCCAGGCCCCGGGTGGCGCGGCCCGTCCCTGCCCGGCGGTCGGAGCCCAGCCAGCGGCTTCCCGGCCGAGATGCGCGCTCAGGAGGCAGCTGCAGGTCGCGGAGGGCGGGCGGCGCTGCCGGGGTGTCTGCGGAGCGCCCTCCCCGTGCCTCAGCCCGGGACAAGGGGGGACGCGGCGGCCGAGCCCGGAGAGGAGCTCTTCAGGCAGGAGCCCAGCCTGGGCTCGGAGGAGCAGCTGGAGCTTCCGCTTTCCCGGGAAACGGGCTCGTCAGGCGCCTTCTGGAAAGAGAAGCGAAGTGAGGGATGGGATGCCCGGAGGGGGCTCGCCGCGGCCGCGGACGTTTCTCGGGTCGTGTCTGGGGCCCGAGCTGGTGACCGGCGGGACTGGCGCGGGCGCGGGCTGGGGTGGTGCGGGCCAGTGGGCGCCCGGGCGTGAGCTGAGGGCTGGGGTAGGGGGTGACCGCCGCGGGCTCCCGGTTGCCTGGAGTGAAGGGTGGGGGGTGGCCTGTGCCCCTGCCGAGGCTCCAGGCGGGTGGAATGAGGGGTGGTTGGAGTCCCGGGTGCAGACTCCAGCCTCGGCGCTGGGGAGGGTGCTCAGCATCCCGGGGCACGTTCGCGGCTGGTGGGGTAAGTGGGGGCTGCTCAGCGTCCCGGGCACAGGCTCTGGCCCCAGATGGCGCGGGCTGGTCGGCTTCAGCTCCGGGAGCTCCAGGCTTCTTGTCTTCAGCGGGAGAATAGGACGGGTGCTGGGGAGCACCTGTCATGGAGAATTGCCATGGGCGCGGGAGGTGATGGAAAAATATGGATTCTTTACAAAAAAAAAAAAAAAAAAAAAAAGGCCAGCACCGAACCTCCCTCCACAGACACCACCTCCTCCAGAGCCCCGGGCCTCCAAGCTCCCAGTCCGATCTGATCCTTCCGCTGTCGCCAAAATGAGAGCACAGTGGCCAAGGGAGACCCGGGCAGCCGCAGGATCGGCCTCCGGAGTCCTGGGACAGCCCAGCTCGCCAGGATCGCAAGGGAAACCCGGGGACCAGAGCAGGAATTTTCCTATTTGCTTCAGCGCGGTTATGCATTTCCCTAGAAATGCTGTGGCACCGAGCGGGGAGGGGTCGCCAAGCCTGGGGGTCTCAACCCGAGCTGCCCAGGCAGACGAGGCCACCGTGGGTGCGCCGGCGCCCCTGGGAACTCACTGGCTGGCCGCCTGCAGGGAGCAGGGTCTGGGGGTTTCAGCGACATTTGTGCCTGCCCCCGAGTTTTCCGCGGCCGTCTCGGGGCCTGCAGGGGTATGTGGGGGGATTCCCTAGAAGATCCCCAAGCAAGGCTTCCTAGGAGATGTAGAAAGGGTTAATGGCAGGTAAACTGTGCGGAAGAGGAGGCATTTGAATGCACTTCCTGGTGGCATCACCGGAGAGGAGAGGAGAGGGAGAGAGAGAGGGAGAGGGGGCTCATTCAGCAGTGTTTGGGGAGGGGCTGTAGTGCCCTGAGCCCACTACAGGCGGCCCATCCCTGGCTGGCTGCTAGAACCCAGGACAACACCTCACCCCCAACCCCCAGCAGCTCAGCAGGTGTGGAAAAGAACAACTGCTAATTGTTGCGAAGTACTTGACACCAGGGCCCTGTGGCTTCAACACCGCACTTCCCGAGCCCGCGAGGAGCGCGGTACACACTGTCTGAAGACACGCAGCGTCAGCCCTCTCCCACCCTGCGCTGCATCCTGAATCCTAAGGTGTCAGCACGTTGTTCATCCGGACGGGCTCACACCTTCCTGAGACTGTCGCCTGCTCTGTCGAGTCGAGTCCTGGTGTCCCAGCACAGACATCTGAGCCTGCTGCTTAGACACGCTGAGGATGGGAGATCTGGTTTCCACACTCATCCCTCCTCCTTAGGAGGCCTCCCCAGCGTTCTGGAAACAGCCTTTCGCCAGGACAAGGACAATTGGTAAGAAGGTCTTACCAGAGTAGCAGAAATAATTAATAACAGAAGCTTGGGTGAAGCACATTTTTTATGGCTGTTTCCATCTCCATGTAATGGAATAATTGACAATAAGAGACACACCCCATTACACCAGAAATGTACTTGGAGAAATTAAAACATTTCACTAAAATACAAAATAGACATAATAATAATTTATAGCTTGGAACTGCAGTCCTAGAGAAAAAAAATCCCCCCCCTTTTTTCAGAACCGATAGAGCAAATTAAATGCAAATTAAACAGTTCCTAGGATTTTCATTCTTTCTTCCAATAGATCTGGGATGAAGAAGAATAGTTCGTATTCTCGTTTGTAAATTGTTTTTGTCATCAGTAAGGATTTTTATTACTCAAAATGTCTTTGTGTTATGAAGCAGATATATTTGTATCATATTAATTAGGGAAACTGATAAGTATCATACAGCGTTCAATTATCCTGCCTATTAAATCTGTGTGTTTCTCTGCAACACATAAGGTGCTGGCTTCCTAGTGCAGCTAGGAGGAAACTGGATTCTTTCTTGGCCTGATTTTCTGTTGGGGGGATTCTACTGTTCTTGGCCCAGTGAGAGTCCGGCCTTCTTTCTTTCTCGTGTGCTGGGATCCATATATAAGGAGATGGGCTCCACCGTCTGGCGGGAGAAAGACCTGCAGTCCACCAATTAGGCTAGTTGCTATAGTGACACAGCCTTGTCATTTTCTCCTCCTGGGGAAGAAGTGCCAGGAGACGCAAACAGGGGAAGGGGCCCTGGATGGCTCACTTTAAAATGCATGCTCGGTGGTCTGCGACCATCACGGTGACAGCAGGCTTGGTTTCTTCCGCGGCCGGTGCTGCCCATGAGGGTTGTTGGATGGTTGGTAATGAGTTGACTTGCATGATGATGAGCTTTGACGGGGAAGTTGAAGCTCTTCTCCGTTCTGGTCTGAGGAAACCTCTCTGGGTGTGGCTTAAAAAGAGTTGATATAGGTTGTTTTCCCCTTAGCGTATTTGGAGTAGAGAAGTCTGTCTGCCTAGATGTGGTTCTTGCCTAGATGTGGAATGGGACCTCTTGACCCAGCTAGAGCTGGTTGAGGGTGTTCTGTGCCCGCCGCTGAAGATGTGATGTTTCCACCCTGGCATCTAGGATAGAACAGCAGCAAGGGAGAGAAGCAAATGAGGACCTGGGGCAAATCCCTATGACACCTAAGCACTGACTCGGTCCTTGTGTGCAGCGTTGAAATCAAAGGTGAAGGACACTCTGCACTAGCCTAGATTCCATGTGCCCTATTCAGCACGAGCAGGTGGATGGTGGGGACCCAGACTATATTTCAGCGTACCAGGGAGAGTGAGGAAGACAGACAGGTTCACTATGTGCTGGACATGGAAATTTCCAAATAAATCCCGTCAATATTGAGCTGTACCTTCCAGTTAAATCTCATGTCCTCAGCTATAACTATGAGAAGAAATTACAAACAACTTTGGAATTGTTTTGAATCCATTAGAATCCTAACTGAGCGTAGGCACTGCAGTGTTGCATTTCCTTTATAAATACAATTTATTGCATATTTAGGAGCGATTAGAATATGTTACTTTCCTGCTGTTCAAATTTTGTTCTGGAGTTCTCGAAGAGGTAAAATGGAAAACAGTGGAGGCTTCATGAAGTGGTGCCGTTCAGAAGTTTATTTCTCATCTTTTTTTGAAAAAATTCTCACTGTGTTTTTATTTGATGAATTTGGGGCACAAGAAGATGGGATGTTTGTTTTTTTTCAGCTCCATAAATATAAATTATCTGTCTCTGGGATTTCTTTTAGCCGACATCCATGCCCTAGGCTCAGTGAGGAAGAGGCAGGTTTGCCCCCTCACAGGATTTTCCCACGCAGGGACCCCTGGGGGAAGGGACTTCCGAAGGGACCCCTGGGGGAAGGGACTTCCCAGCGGCTCTAGACAGTGCCCTGGAGAGCCGTATTGACTCCTGGTGATCCTGGCGGTGCCCCACTGTCCCCTCCCACCTTCCACCCCTGCTCTTTCACTGAGATAGGGCCAGAAGGGGGGTCTCCGCTCTTCCACTGTCCACACAGGTGTCCCTGCTGGACCTCCCTGAGGCCAGAGGACATTTGAACCCAAGAAGGAGGCTCCACCTGACGGGTCTCTTCCATGCCAGGCTCCCCAGCTAAGTTCTGCCCCAGAGTTCTGAGCTCAGGATCTGCCACTCGACATGCTCGGAATGAAATATGTAGATCAACTTTTGTGGCATGAAGCATTTTCAGGTGACTTTTATGGGCGTAATTATGGGAAAATGTTATGATAATGTGGCACTAGAAAAGGGAAGAAAAGCAAAACATTAAAATCCCCATTTCTTTATATAGGCTCGCATCTGCGCCGATTTAGAAGGGCTCCTTTTTGCATTAAAATGTGGTGCTCTGGAGTTAATGACCTCTACAGATTGCCACCTGTCACCCGGAGCACTGTCAGCGATGGTCCAGCCCCAGCGTTCAGGGTGGAGATGGACAAGGAGGACCAGAATCTGATCAGGTGGCCGGAGTGAGCACTGGGGTGTGGAAAGCCCTGTAGATTGATGACTGTTTGTTAGGAGAACTGTCCTTGAGGCTGTCTCAGGGGCCTGTGTTGGTGCAGGTGCAGGGGGCCTGTAGCGTCTGGTGTGTCTCTTCTTAAATGCTGCCTTGCACATGGTCCTGGGGCTTCTCCATTGACAAGGGCCCCCTGATCTGCCCCCAGTGTGGATGGTTTCTGTGGAGGCCCTGGGTAGGCCTGGAGCCCAGGAACAGCAGCTCCAGCCACCCTGCTCCTCCCTTCCGGACTTGTCCGCCCTAGAATGTGCTAAGACTCACGGCAGCAGCACAAGCTGCCTCGGTGCTGGGCTTTCCAGAAGCGGGCCTGGCAGCTGGCAGCAGATCTGGGCGACTATTCTCGTCTCTCCTTCACCCCGGCGAATGTGGTAGAGGGCTCCCTGAGGCTTTGTAGCGTTTACTTATTTATTAAAATGGCTGGCAGGAATCGGGTGTGGAATTACTTTTATCTCCAACTAGGCGAGCGGGACTCCTCTGGAATCCCCTGGTCCTCCTGGCTCCAGGGAGGCTGAGTTCCAGCTTTGTATGCCAGCAGCATCCTGCGGGACGGTGGGTCTGGGCCCAGTGGGATGGCAGCCCCGCAGTGATTCTCCCTGGAAGAGGCCTCCCTGTCCCTTGGCGTGTCACCTGCCATGGGGTGAGCCTCCGCTTTGGAGGGGCCTGGCTCTGCGGGTCTCCTTCCAGCACTGCTCGAAGGAGGCAGGAGTGGTGGAGCTGGCTGCAGGCTTGCGGGTGAAGCTGGAGACGTGGCTTCCAGGGTATTCATTTAATTAGTCTTGGGTGAGCTCCAGCCATGCGCCAAGCCCCGGGGGCAGAGATGGTCACTCTCCTGGAGCTGACATTCCAGAGGGGAGGGGACAGTCAGCTGGCACAAAGCAAAGGCCAAAGATGATGGGGGAGCAGCCTGGGCTAGGTCCCTGTGTTCTGGTGGGTTCTTCATGCTACCCTTCTGTGTCCCCACCCAGCCACCACCTCAGAATGTCAGGGACCTCCCAGAGGTGGTGAGAGGCAGCCCAAGATCTAGCTCTGGATCTGGTTTCCATCTGGGGAGGCTTCTCCATCCTTGTTCTCCCTTCCCTGGGCTCCCTGTGCCCCTGGCCCTGCACCCAGCCGGCATGTCCATTCGTTGTCCCAAAGACATCTTGCCCGTCCTCTCTCTGTCTGGGCTGCTGTCACTTGAGACCTCACACCTGCTCTCCCTCCTGAATGTAGCAGCGTCATCCTCAGTGGCTTCTCCGCCTCCAGGCCCCTGCCCTGAACCATAACTTCCCTTGGAAGAACCTGGCTGCCTTCGACCCTCCTCCCCGGCTCTCACCCTCTCCCCTGGCTCACCACACTCAGGGCGCCCAAAGCTGAGCCCTCCGGCCCAGGTGGGAGTCTCCATCCCTCTGTCCAGCCCTGGAGTCCAATCCTGAGAGCAGCCTCCTGCCTACAGGGCCTTCTAGAAGCTTCCCAGGAAGCTGCTTGTGCTCATTCCTCTCCCACATACTCCGGATTGGACATAGGTGCTGTGGTGCTCCTACCGCCCATGAAGGCCCGGCTTACTCCCTAAATGCAGTGGATGCAGGAAGGCATGGTGAGCTAGGCCAGAAAGTGCCCACCTCATGTCTTAGAGGATCCCCTGCTTCCTGAGGCATCCCCTGAGCATGCATCCCCATCCCCTCTCCAGTGCTGTGCGTGTGTGTTGTCGTGGCCACTGTCAGGGTCACTTTCTGCCTTGTTTTGGGCTGTGAGCTTGGGGCATGGCTGCTGGCCTCGGGGGACTGACTGTGGGCTCTCTGGACAGATGCTTTTGGTCACGGCATCTGCTGGGCAGTGAGCTGTACGGTGAGGCAGCCACAGGGAACCTCCCAGCTCTCAGTGGGCTGAAGCTCCAGAAGGTCACGTGGATGTGGAAACCCGTCTATACAATGATGTCAACCCTGCAGGCAGAGGAGCCAGGGGAGTCAGGGACGCCTGACCAGCTGTGGGGGACAGAGGAGGGCCCACTTGTGGTAGGCGATGTCTTCTGACGTCACCCACTCCACCCAGAGCTGGGCACAGAGGGGTCTGGCTCTACCCCTGCTGGGACTGCCTGCTCGTTTAGGGCGCTGTGTGGTCCTGGTTTGCAGGTGCACCGCAGGGAGAGTCGTGAAGGGCAGGCGGGGTGGTCCAGCCATCAGGGGCCCTGGTTTCCTGGGGGTTAACGGCGTAGGCTGTGCCACCTAAAGGCACATGCAGGAATCTGTCGCCCACAGCATCTTCATGCTTGGTTCAGGATCTCTGAATGAATATAGGAAAGAAAATACAGAGAAAGCAATACCACTAACACAGTAACAGGCTGCTGTGCTTGCATTTCACCTTTCAGAAAGAGGCTTGGCGCCCCCTCACCTCCCAGCCACCAGGGGAGGAGCTGCTGGACTGGAGGCCCCCTCCTTATGGGGAGCGGTGGGGCGGGTCCCGCACAGGGACTGCAGGCCTGCCTGCCTGACTCCAGGTCTGGGCTTCCTCCCGGTGCCAGCTCCACTCCCCACGGGCTCAGGGGTCCCCAGCAGTGGCCCATCCATGGAAATCAGCCCTGCCGGGGACCAAGGCCCCGTTCCGCCCCCGCCTGCGGTGTTCCAGGCCGCGCCTCCCTCCTTCCCGTATGGGCGGACCTTGCCCTGGGTGGAGGGAGGACGCAGGGAGGAGAAGCCGGCGCCTGCGGTCCCACGGGGCCCGGCAGGGTTCTTCCATCTTCAGGGATGCTCCGCAGCCTCGCTGCTGGTTTCTGGGCCAGCCCCTTGCCCCTGTTTCTGCACTCGTAGAACAGCTCTAGAAAAGACGGCATTTCCGCCTCAGCGCAGCCAAGAAGCTTGAAAGACAAGACTGGAGTGTCCAGTGGCCAGGGGTCATCAGTCTGGGTTTAGGCCTGGGGGCGGGGCTGAGGCCTGGGGGCGGGGCTGAGGGCCAGAGGAGTAGCTGGAATCCTGGGGGCGGGGCTGGAGGCCTGGGGGCGGGGCTGGAGGCCTGGGGGCGGGGCTGAGGGCAGGGGCAGGTTTGGAGGCCTGGAGGCGGGGCTGAAGGGTGGGGTGGGGCCCACCTGGAGGCCATGCTGAAGAGTGGGGTGGGGCCCACCTGGAGGCGGGGCTGAAGAGTGGGCTGAGGGTAGGAGTGGCTGCAAGCCTAGGGGTGGGGCTGCAAGCCTGGGGGCGGGGCTGAAGGGGCAGGGCTGGAGGCCTGAAGGCGGGGCTGAAGAGTGGGCTGAGGGTAGGAGTGGCTGCAAGCCTAGGGATGGGGCTGCAAGCCTGGGGCGGGGCTGAAGAGGCAGGGGCTGGAGGGCTGCTGTCCTCTTGCAAACTAAGTCTCCTGGATTCCAAAGATATCTTTGGTTCTAACAGTTTGATTAATAATAATAATATGTGGAATACCTGGGAAGAGCTCAGAATTGGTAGGTATATTTAGTAGGACTTTTCTCGTTGCTAGAGTGGAAAACTCAAACCCTCCTTTCGGCCTCTTTTTCTGGACTTCTGCAGTGACAGCTCCCCAATCCTTGTTCTCCTTAAAGTTGCACTTGTTCCAATTTCTCCCAGTTCAGGGTTTCTCAGGGCAGCACTGGGGTCATTTAGAGCGGGGCCATGCTCTGTGGCAGGGGTCTGCCTGTACATGGCGGGGCTTTGCGAGCACCCCAGCCACCCCCCACTTGATGCCAGGGGCCCCTCCTCCCAGTTGTGACAACCAAAGATGTCTCTGGACCTTGCCGCCTGACCCTGGGAGAATCAGCCCACTGGAAGCCCTGCTCTAGCGCACCTATACCTTGTCTGTGGCCCCAGCAAGCACACTTGTGCTGGTATTTCCCGGTGTGGACTCAATACCAGCAGGGTGGCAATCTTACAGTTTCTGGGTTTCTCCACTTCTGCAGCTGGACGGGCCAGCATGGGGGTCTGAGGAAGTTCAGCCCAAGTCCCCGTCCCGTGCGGGTCCCTTGCCTCCCGTGACTGTTTCTCTGTGCAGAGACAGCTCCTGCAGGCTCAGTGCAGCCCCTCCCAGACCGGCGGAGCTGCTGGAAAGGCTGTCTGCCGGGAGGGAGGTGTCTCTGCACGTTTCCACACACTTCTGTTTCCAGAGCTTGGAATCAGCGCAGGGTTCACCAGTTGCTTGCAATCTCTTCTCTGTCTTAATTTCTCCGCATTTCACATGTAACCGTGCTGCCGATGGTGATGAAGCCATTTAGAGGCAATCAAACACTCCCGCACCGACGGCGGCGCCCATCAGCCTTTCCCCTCATCTTCCTGCTTGTTTCATTACGCCCGCCTTTCCAGGAGGTGGCTGAGTCCCCATGTGTGATTTTGGAGATTTCTGTGGTGCCTACAGCCCGCATTTCCTAAGTGGATTTCTCCCCAGGAAGTTCTGCTCTGCTGGTGGGACCCTTGGTTGCCTAGAGTTAGCTTTATGTCCATCTTTGCGCCTCCCCCAGCCTAGCACCGACGTGCCCTTCTGTTCCAGCCGGCTCCCCTGACTCTGGTCCCTGGTTCCTGGTCCCTGGCTGAGCTCAGGCTCAGTAGGGCCCTCCGCAGGGGGGTGGCGCCGGGGTCAGCCGGCCTGTGCTGGTAGAACACTCAGCTCCACTCTACACTGGATGCTGCCTCCAGGCAGGCTGTTCTCATCCTGTGGGCAGCCTCCTGCCTGGGGCGACCTCTGCCACCCCCAACCTTTGTTGCTGAGTCAAGACTTTCCTGTTTCCAGGGCCGTCTTCCTCCCCTCTTTTTAGGGCAAGGCGGACCTTCCCTCCCGGGTCCCCTTGTCGTGCATGTGGTGGGCTGGGGCGTGGAGTGTGCTTCTGTTATGTGGTGCAAATGTGCGTTCCGGTGTGTTAGACAGCACTCCCAACACACACACACCCGTGAGTCTGCCTGCAGCTCCAGATCTGGTCAGCTGGAACCACACCTCCCTTTGTATCCTCAGACTCCATGTGTCTTAAACCAAAGCCACCTTCTGTTCCCTTCAAATTCAGCAATTCTCAGAGACCCCTTTGCTTGGTAAGATGAGGGGAGGTTAAGGCTTTTCCTCTTTGGGCCTCAGTTTTCCAGCCCGAAATTGATGGTGTTCATTGTCTTCCAGACCCTCAATTTTAGGATGATAAAAACGGAGGTGACGCGGCAGGGTTGTACAGTTCTGTATCAGCGATCCCAGCCTCAGACTCCAAGGCCCCATAATGCAGATGGCAGGCTCGTCTGGGCCCTGACCCCACTCCCCTGTCCCTGACCAACAACAGCTTAAAGTGATGCTTGTTTGCTTTTGGCTTCAGCTTCACGGGCTAAGGGACTGATGGGATTTTGCTTGTAATTCACACAATGAAGTTGAAACATTGCTCGACAAACACCTCTAGTGTGTTTTCAAACAGGGGACGGGTCACTTGGGCCACTGTGGAGCAAAGTGAGCTTGCACAGACGGGTGACCAGGTGTCCCTGAGCACACAGTGCGCGCCGGCCTCCTTGGGGAGAGCAGCCCCGATGCTGCTGAGGAGGGAGGGGGTGTGGAAGGCGCCGGGCCCGCAGGCGGGCTGTGCTGTCCGCCTCTTCTCGGCTGAGCTGGAGAGTAAACCCTGTGAAACACGCATACTTAGCAGGCCTGACTTGCGCTTCCCGTGACGACGTGGCTAATTGGGAAGTGAGTCACCAGTATCTAGCTCGTAGTAGCACTGGGGGACTGGCTGACATCGCACTGTGTCCCAGAACCCAGTCTGCCATCGCCGCCTCGGGTTCCTGGATGCACACAGACAGGGCTGGGGGACTCAGGAGGTGGGGATGGGCCTGGCCCTGCTCGGGTAGGGCTGGTGCTTGGTATGTGTGCTGTTTGCCATGGAAGGAGCTAACGGGAGGAGCTGGGGCATGCTTGGGGTCCTGTCAGGGACGCATCTTTGAAGGTCAGCCTCAAGGTCATCTCCTGCTGACTGCCCAAGGCCCCTTCCATGGGCATGGCCACTGTGTCCCTGTCACCTCCAAACTGGTCAACCAGGCCTTCCCAGGGCTTCTGGCCCTGCCTTCCTTGTCACCCCCACCCTTCCCCCGCCACCAGCCAGACATTCTGAGCCACTGCCTTTCTCGGGCTGTGAGTGGCTTTGCCTCCACCGTGGTGAGCCCCTCCCTCCGCGCTGCCACAAGACTGGCTCGTGCTCCAAATCCTTGAGGAGCTGTGGCCTGAATGCATGGATTGATTGGAGTGAGGCCTTCTCTCCCGGGCACCGGGCACCTTGAGTCAGCCCCCGAGGCCTTCAGTGTGCCCAGGCCTGACTCCCCAACCTGCTCTGAGCAAACCTAAGGCCCGTTGGCCTTTTAGTTTTTGGTGCATTTTCCCGCCCTTGCGTCTGGGCGTTCTGTCCTGGAGACAGGCTCCAGCACCCGGGTGGTGTGCTGCCAAGGCTGGCGTCGTGAACTTGGGTGACTGCCTCTGCTTCCCTCCTGGATGCCTTCCTGGTCCTGGCTCATCTCTCCAAGGGAAGGGGCAGTCGGGGGTGCCTGGGGAGAGGTAGTCGGGGGTGCCTGGGGAGAGATAGAGAAGGGATGAGGACACAGGTGGGAAGGGGTTGGAAGGCTGAGTTCTGCTGACCTCCCAGGCCTCACGGGCCCCAGGGAATCTGATGGGATGCAGTAATGGGAACTGGGACTGAGACACAGCCCAGGAGTGTACCAGCATCTCCTTTCCTGTCCCCTGGAGGCCCCAGGGGTGTGGCGGAGTGAGGGCTGAGCCAGGCCGCTGAGTGTGGCCGCTCTTCTCAGCCCCTCTCTGTGTCCCGGAGGGTGCATCTGTCCCCACTACACCCAGACCCACTAGCACCCAGGCTTACTGATGTCCCCAGAATGGTTTTCTGAAACAACAGGCAGAATGGGGGAGTTGCAGAGATGGGGTGTGCGGTCACTTCAGGGCACCCCATCCATTCCGCCCCATGCCGCCTGCCTGGTCTTCAGGTTTTGAACTTAAAGCTGGAGGGGCTGGTGAATACTGTCTGTGTGGGTTCTCCCAATGCCATTGCTGCCAGCCTGTGGCCCACCCGCTGTCTCTACCATGACGGTTTTCACCTGATGTTTTAGAAAAATAGATACCAGTTTTATGACAATGAACATCTCAGAATTTACTTATTTCTTTTTAAAAACCCATTGGATAACAAGAAGACTGAGGAGTCTCCCTGTCCTGGTTGACCTGCAAACAAATCTGCTTGGAGCTTTGTTGAGGCCGATGGTCTGAGATTAACATGCAATGAGATTGGACTGGGAGAGAACCTAATTTGTTGTCATTTCAGTATCTCGTGTGTATTTGGTTTTATTACCTGTTGAGGCACTTTGTTCTAAAGCATGCCTGGGGCCCGATGCCTTGGTGCTGCATTTCTGGGGGAGCTGAGCCTTCCCGGGAGTACTTTAGTCTTAGGCTTTTGCAGCAGTTACAGTGTTAATGGCTCCAAGACTTCTAATGTTTTGGACTCTGCTGCTCGGACTCGGGAGTGGCCTCTCTTTGGAATTTTTTTCTTTTTTTTTTTGAGATGGAGTCCGACTCTGTCTCCCAGCCTGGAGTGCAGTGATGCAATCTCGGCTCACTGCAGCCTCCACCTCCTAGGTTCCAGTGATTCTCCTGCCTCAGCCTCCCGAGTAGCTGAGACTACAGGCGCCTGCCACCACACCTGGCTAATTTTTGTATTTTTAGAAGAGACAGGGTTTTGCCATGTTGGCCGGGCTGATTTCAAACTCCTGACCTCAGGTGATCCGCCCCCCTCGGTCTCCCAAAATGCTGAGATTACAGGCATGAGCCACCACCGTGCCTGGCCAAGAGTGGCCTCTATTTCGAAAAGACACTTTTGCTGTGCTTTCAAATGGCTTCTCTTCTGTAGCATTCCATTCCCTGATAGCACATCCCAGAATGTAGCTAAATACCACCAACGGGTCATATAGGACTCATGTTCATTTATTGGTGCTAATTCATGCTTCTAGGCTCCTGCCCTGCAGAGCTGGAAGGATGTGGGTCCCAGATCCACGCGGGACCTTCCCGTGCTCTTCCATGCAGTCATCCGTGAGTCTTGTTGGCTCATTTTCGGGGTTCTGTGGCTGTGTCGGGAGGCAGCGGGTGGCTCCTCTGAGCTGCCTGTGTGAGGAGGTCTGTCCCATTACCAGGGCTCTGCCATGTCTGTGAGCTGGAGAAGGCCGGGGCTTCCAGAGAGAAGAGTTCTTGCTGCCCCTGGGAAGGACCTCGGGAGCATGGGTGGGGTGTGTGCATTTGCTGAACACGTGAGTTGTGAAAAGTCTGGCTGGTGCCAGGTGCATGGGAAGCCACTGACTCGTGGGTCCCTGAGGGCAGATACCTTTGGCCTGGTGTCCCTCTTGCTTTACGCCAAGCACATTGTGGACAGGCCTTGCCAGAGCAGATGTGGACTCGTGAACTTGGGAAGGTTTCAGAACCCACAGCCTAGAGACGAGGGCTCCCCACATGGAGGAAAGAGCAAAACGCATCACCAAAAGTGCCAGGGACAGTGGAAGCCGGTAGCCAAGGGCTTCCCAGTCTGTCTCGGCACTTTCTCCTGTTTCCAGCCATGGGCTGCCATCCAGCTACAAACGGAATCTTCAAAAAGACTATGCTTTAATCAAAATTACTGTTTCATTGATGAAAATAGACGTGCATTTGCTGAAGGTGGTCATTTTTTGATCTACTTTTGCTTCCATCATTTTGAGGTTCTCAGATGAAAAACAAAGTGTTTTCGAACACGGGAGAAGCTCTAAAAGTCCCAAGTGCCATTGTCCCCATGGTGATGTTAGATGACACTCGCACCCCCATCAGCTCCTCAGACGTCAGGTGGCTTTTGTCTGTTACACTCTGGGAAGGAGCCCATCCCCACGACACACCAGCACCACAGGACCCCGAGTGTGTGGGGTGCCGAGCCAGCTCAGGATTGTCACCCAGGACCACACACTCACACTCAGGTGGGCTCCATAAGCCAGGCTGGGACCCTGCTCTCTGTATCATGCCTAACCCAGGTTCCACCCCAGAACTCAACACCCAGTTGCTCACTCTTCATTTCTGGTACCAGCGATTGAGTGGGCACTTCTGAGAGACAACAGAGTGAGATTTGGCTCCACCGAGCTTTGAGGGGTGCGGGCTGGACTGGAGGCCATCCAGGTGACACTCCCTCGGCTGGCAGAGTGAGCCAGGCCACCTTATCTTGTGGCTCAGAGATAACCCAGGGTGGCGTCCTGGGGGTTTGTTCTCCCAGCACTTTATCTTAGGTGCATGTGTTTCCATGAGATTGGGATAATTCTGTTTAGCAAACGTCCATTCTTAATCCAGCCGTGCTTAGGGAGCCCTCCCCATGGGGGCGCTGCCCTGCAGCAGAAAGACTTCCGGGGGCTGGGCAGGGGGGCAGCTGGTCTTGGAGAGGGAGTCCTCTGCTCTGGGTGGCTCACACCATCATTTGAAGGAGTCCAATGACATTCTTTTCCTCCTGGGCAGTTGGGCTGATGAGGCCGTGAGTCCGGGCACCTTGCTGGGGGACGTTTCCCACATGCTGTCAGACTGGCTCAGTTTTATCATTTGGGGGGAAGGACACAGAGCTTCACAGACTCCTGGGGGTGTGCTGAGGCCTGGAGAGGGGGCTCCCTGTTTGGGGCTCACCGGCCCCACAGCCAGCTCTGGCAGGACATGCATGGAAGGCACAAGGCAGTGCTTGGCAGAAAATGAGTCAAGGTTGTTCTGGGAGCTTATCAGAGCAAGTGGCTTTTCCTAGTGTCCTGGGATGGCTCGCCGAATCCCAGAGACCCCTGCAGGCGATTGTGTTAGGATCCTTGCCAGCAGCAGCTGCCAGGGCAGGGTGGGGCAGAGGGGCTGCAGGGTCCAGCCTTGGGGGGCTCAGGGACCTGCCACACACCCCACCCTGCCCTGAGCCTCCTCTGACCTCTGAGGTATGGCTATCCCTGCTCAGGGCCACTGTGGATGGGCACTCCTCCCTGCCTGCCAGCCACACTGGAGCCCGGGACACTGTCTAGGTGAAGTAGGTCAGTGTCTCCAGGCATTCGGGCACCCATCTCTCAGGAGGGACCTGCTGAATGGCCTGTCTACCTGCCACTTGCTGCGGGGCCTCCTGGGAGATACTTTGGGGGCTTTCTCAGGTCAGAGGAGAAGCTTGCCTTAGTCCTGTCTGCTCTTCACATGAAACTCTCACGACTCCATCTCCGTGACAAGTCACAACTTCCATCTGTGGAGGGGTCACCCTGCGTGGCCCCACGCTGGCTTAGCTGTTGGCCTTTGGATTGAACCGGGGGCATCTGGAGTGCCCTGAGGCTCAGGGATCCATCATCTACACAAAAGTCCATGGCCACTGCTGGGTGCAGGTAGGTATCTGCACCCCAGAGGCAGGCTTCATGGGCCCCCTTTTACAGAAGAAGATACAGAGGGTCTCAGAGGACCACAGTGGCTCTGTCTTACCTGAGTGTGCCAGGCCTGGGATTTGAACATGTGGTCTCCTCTGCTCTGAATCTTGCCATTAAAAGGCCTACTGCCCCAAGGGGGGCTGTGGAGCTGCATGGCCAGGGGGGCACTGCCATCAGCCTACTGCTTTGTCCACCTGTGGACCAGTGGGGAGCATCCACCAAGAAGGCATCCCAGGCCACACTTGCAGTCGGCATCTCTGTCTGCAGTGAGCGTCACCCGAAGCATGCCCTGTGCATCTCTGTCCCCATCCTGGTGGGCCAGCATCCCTGAGACCACCCTCAGGCTTGAAGATTTTCTGGAAAAACTTACAGGGCTCAGAAAAGCTGTTACACTCATGGTTTTGGCTCATTACTATGAAAGGACACAGATTACAATCTGCAAAGGGAAAGGGCTCCTGTGGACAAGTCCATAAACCAGCTGGGGCATAAACTGGTCAGGCTGGCACGGCGTGGTCCAAGGCCTCGGACCTACAGAGACACTCTAATGGGACAGGACATTCCAGGGTCTCAGAACTCACTCCCAGGAGCCAGCCTAGGGCCAGCCCTGAAGATAACCCTTTGTTGGGAGCAGGTTTGTGCACCCCAGGCCAGCTGAGGTCGCCCTTCCCTGCACACCCCACGGGGCTGTCCCTATCTCACTCCCTGTCTCCAGGGTGTAGCATGTGGCCCTGGGCTGCTGGCCTCACCTGGCCCCTCCTCCTGCAGCCCCGCACTTGTTCACCCCTGGTCTCCATGACCTTTCATGACTTGACCTTGCATGGAGGGAAGGCCCATGGCTGCTCTTCCAGCACAATCCGTGCAGCCTTAGAGAAGAAAACCTTTTCCCAGCCAGGAACATGGGGTCCAGAACCCTTCCTGCAGCCTTGTGCTCCATGGGGAACATGGGCACCTCCAGAATCCTTTCTGAAGGGCCCAGCTTCGGGGAGGAGCTTTGTGTGTGTTTCCTTTGGGGTCCTAATGTTTTGCTAGACTAGTGTGACAAAAACGCGGCATGTCCAGGGCGTAGGGCTCTTCCCGGCAGTGGATCGTCTATCTGAGACCACAGGGGTGACAGGCGGGGCCTTTGGAGGATAGGAGCTGGCTTCGTGGGTCTGTGCCACCGTTCCGTAGCTATGGCCTCAGGCAGGGCCCCCTGCCAGCCTCTCCTCACCTGTGCTACCAGGATGGCCAAGGCTGCCCTGCCGGGTGCTGATGAGAATGAAGAGGGACCTCAGGGCCTGGGACGCCACTGCGCTCAGGGCACACGGCAAATGGACCACGGCCTTTCCTTAGCAGTGACCTCTTCCGGCCATGGCAGGTGGGGTTCCCCACCCACCAGGATGGTGCAGGAGGCCTCCTGCCACACAGACCTAGGATGACACCAAATTCATCAACATCCCTGGCACACAGGCAGGGCTGGGAGGGCTGGACACGTCAGCATGGGACATGCTGCTGGATTTCATTCCACAGGTGATTTGGAGCCTGCAGAAGGCATCCCCTCCAGCCCACAGCAGAGGGGGGACTGGGCACCGAGTGGCATGGGGAGAACCCCGTGGCTGCGCCTTGCCGAGCAAGGGGACAGCCGCCAAGAGCCAGGTGTGCAGTTGGAGAAGGAGATGGTCATCAAGGGCCAGGTATGCAGTTGGAGAAGAAGGAGGCAACCGCCAAGGGCCAGGTGTGCAGTAGGAAGAGAAGGAGGTGGCCGCCAACGGCCAGGTGTGCAGTTGGAGAAGGAGACGGCCGCCAAGGGCCAGGTATGCAGTTGGAGGAGAAGGAGACAGTCATCGAGGGCCAGGTGTGCAGTTGGAGGAGTGGCCGGCCGGTCAGGCTGGGGCCAAGTCACTGAGGCAGGGGTGGGGCTTGTTGGGAGGGCATGAGTTGAAGCCCTGGTCCTTCCAGAGAGGCTCCTGTGAACCCCCAACCCGGAGCCCTGGGGGGCTGAGAAGTCCTTGGAAAATCGCCAGACGTGGCGGCGTCTGCCTGGGACTTGATTTCTCTGAAGGAGCAGCCCTGAGGAATCTTCTGGAATGTGCTCAGTGGTTTGCCAGCCCCTTTTGCCCAGCACGCCTCCCCAGAGTTGCTTCCGTGGCATCCAGGGTTGTCTTTGGCCCCAGAAAGGGCCTGTTTCCCCATGGGGCCTCATTCAGAGCCAGGATGTGCGCTTGGCCTGCGGAAGAGAGGGTGGACTTTGTCCTAAGGTAGAAGAGGGAGAGCGGGCTGGAAACACTCCAGGTGGTCGACCGGGACTGCCCCTAGGGGTCAGTGTGAGGGTGGCCTTGTGAGGAGCCCCTGCCGGGGAGCTGTCGGGATGGACAGCGCCCCCTCCCCAAGGCCAGCGCTAGGTGTTTGAGGAGCTCCGTGGGCCGGGAAGCTGGGGGTTCCCTTTTGGGCATCCCCAGCACGAGGCCCAGCTGCAGCCCTGGCCTGGCCCACACCAGCTGCTGGGCCTCAGTGTCCTCATCTGTGCAGTGGGGAGAACCATCGTCCAGCCCCTAGAGCCACCCGCATGCAGGGAGGGGTTGTTGGGCAGTGGGGAGAACTGTCACTCGGCCCCTAGAGCCGCCCGCATGCAGGGAGGGGTTGTTGGGCAGTGGGGAGAACTGTCACTCGGCCCCTAGAGCCGCCCGCATGCAGGGAGGGGTTGTTGGGCAGTGGGGAGAACTGTCACTCGGCCCCTAGAGCCGCCCGCTTGCAGAGAGGGGTTGCTGGGTGCTGGTGCAACCCTGAGGCAGAGCCAGTACGTGGACAGCCCTGATGCGTGGGCCACTGTTTCTCTCTCAGGGAGGTGACTGTCTGTGTGGGGGCCGCACTGTTCAGCTCGAGGCTGCACCTCACAGAAGCCATGGGCAGCCGGCAGCTTTATCCCAGCTTTGCAGGAGACAGGCTGGGAGAGGTAGGTGCTGACCCAGGGTAGGCTAGAGAGTAGGCGGGGGTGCAGCCAGTCCCCTCCAGGGCTGCCGCCCCCCAGAGCTGGCCAGTGTGGCTACCCCAGGTCACAGCTCCCAGCTGTGCCTGCAAAGTGTTGGGAGTTTGGAAGCAAGAAAAGGAACAGGGTGTGCCCAGGTGAGGGGGTTTCCCTCCAGAATGAATGGCGCCATATGAGGAGGAGGAGAAAAGGCGGTGGGCGCCCTGAGGCTGCTGCAGCCACCTGGTGTCCCAGAGCCACGTGTGGGGCCCTGGAGACAGCCTGAGTGGGGACACCTGGATGCCTGTTGCATCCTCATGGGTCCCAGGACTCCACCCAAGCATTCCCTGTAACAACCTAACTGCAGTTGCCCCACAGCTGATATTTTTCTCTTTTTGTTTTTAGTTGGCGTAAAATAATGGTACATATTTATAGGTGCAGTGTGATATTTCAACACATATATACAAACAATGTGTGGTGATCAAATCAGAGTAGTCTGCACACCCATCGCCTCAACATTGATCATTTCTCTGTGTTGGGAATGCTCAAGATCCTCTCTTCCAGGTTTCTTAACATCTGCAGTATATTACTCTTAGCTGTGGTCGCCCTACTGTGCATAGAGTGCCACAGCTGATTTCTCCTGTTTAGCTGTAACTTGGTGTCCACTAGCCAACCTCTCCCTAGCCTCCTCCCCTCCACAGCCTCTAATAACCATAATTCTCCTCTCTACTTCCATGAGCTCAGTATTTTTTAGCTCTTACGTATGAATGAGAACAGGAGGTATTTATCTTTCTGTGCCTAACTTGTTTCACTTAACACAATGCCCTCTGGAGTCATGCCTGCAGCTGCGAATGACAGGATCTCATCCTTCTTTACGGCTGAATACTACTCCAGGGTGTGTGTGGCACCTTTTCTCTATCCAGGCGCCTGCTGATGGACACTTAGGCTGATTCTGCGTCGTGGCTCTTGTGAGTGGTCCTGCAGGAAACATGAGGCTGAGGCTGCCCTTTTCACGTGCTGCTTTCCTTTCCTTTGGATAAATACCCAGTAGTGGGATTGCTAGATGAGGGCGTAGGTGCTATTTTTATTTTTTTGAGACATCTCCCTACTGTTGTCCACAACGGCTGTACTGATTTACATTCCCACCGACAGTGTATACGGCTTCCCTTTTCTCTGATTCTTTGCCAGCATTTGTTTGTGTGTTTTTGCCTTTTGTCTTATTGATAATCATTATTCTAACTGGGTGAGTTGGTATCTCATTGTGGTTTTGATTTGCATTTCTCTGGTGATTAGTGATGTGGGGCCTTTTAACATCCATTTGGGGAAAGGACACCCTCTTCAACAAATGATGCCAGAAAACTGGATGTCCACATGCAAAAGAATGAAACTAGAGGCCCAGCGCAATGGCTCACGCCTGTAATCCCAGCACTTTGGGAGGCTGAGGCGGGCGGATCACGAGGTCAGAAGATCGAGACCATCCTGGCTAACATCGTGAAACCCCGTCTCTACTAAAAGTACAAAAAATTAGCCGGGCACGGTGATGGGCGCCTGTAGTCCCAGATACTTGGGAGGCTGAGGCAGGAGAATGGCGTGAACCCGGGAGGCGGAGCTTGCAGTGAGCTGAGATCACACCACTGCACTCCAGCCTGGGTGACAGAGTGAGAATCTGTCTCAAAAAAAAAAAAAAGAAAAAGAAAAAGAAAAAAGAAAAAAAGAAAGACTGAAACTAGAGCCCTGTCTCTCACATTATAAAGAAACCACTCAGAATGGATTAAAGACATAAATGGAATACCAGAAACTATGAAACTGCTAGAAGAAAACGTACCTGAAATGCTTCGGGACATTGGTCTGCACAAAGGTTTTATGGGGAAGACTCTTCAAAAGCACAGTCAACAAAAGCAATAACAGACAATTGGGATTACACCAAACTCAAAAGCTTCTGCACAGCAAAGGGAACAGTCAGCAAGGTGAAGAAGACACCTGTGGAATGGGCGAGAATATTTGCGGGTTCTTCCTCCAAGGGACTAATATCCAGAATATATTCATACAAGGAACTCAACTCAACAGCAAAAAAAACCCCAAATAATCTCATTAAAAGTAGACAAAAGATATGAATAGATATTTCTCAAAAGAAGACATCCAGATGTTCACCATGGCTCTTTGGTTGATGTTCGGTGTTCATTGTTTTGGAAAACAGACTGGCTACTAGTGATTATAGCTGCGAGAAGGAAATGTGAGTGCAAACCTTCATTCTGTAATAATAAACTTCAGATTTGAGAGAAAAGAACAGGATGGATGTCCACTGAACTGCTTGTAGGGCAATGCTGTATTCTGGGGTGGGGGAACCTGGCTGTGTCATTGAGCAGAGAGCAGCCCCTGAGAAATTTGGCTTGAAGGCCTCCCCCTCCTCCAGGATGCTCCCCTGGCTTCCCTCCCCCATGGTCCCTGTGCTCTGAGCTCCCTGGCTTCAGGAACAACATCAAGGAAGAGGTGGATTTGGATGTGTGTGGACTCTGAGGCCTGCGTTCCTGCTGTTTCCTGACCTTGCCCAGGCAGGCAGCCATGCGCATTGCAGGCATTTGATAGACTTCCTTCCCACACTCAAAAGCACTTGAGGACTTAAAGAAATGGGTTTTAGTTGTTTGCAAAAGTCCATCTTTGGAGGATTTCTCACCCCTTCCTTGACATGAGGGAGGGAGGGGCTGGGCACCCCATGTGCCTGGCCCACATGGATATTGCTGTCATCTGTTATGGGGACATGCTCACCTGGTGACTCCAAGCAGTTTTAGGGTCAACCAGGACATTGCATGACCCAGAGCTGGTCTCTGCTGGGAAGTGGGGAGACTCAGGAAGCAGGGACAGCCCTGGAGGAGGCCGCTGGGGATCCCAGACCCCAATGACTCCCCTGTCGCTTCTGCTTCATGTGTGGACAGGAGAGAGAAGCCCAGGCCCTGGTCACCACCTGCCAGCAGAGAAGTCCAACCAGTCTGGAATCCCACAGGAAAAGCCACCTTCTCGGGCTGGCCTCTTTTGTCTCCTGCTCCTTGGCAAACTGGGTCAGGTGGCTGACGCTTCCCAGAGCTTCCTCCTCCTCCTCCTCCTCCTTGCTGTCTCCTGGGGCTGTGCGTCTGCAGGGAGAAGCGTGATGTGGCTCCCAGGGGGAGGGGAGGCTGCTTATAAGGACAGGAGCACATTCCTGTTGTTGGAAAATGTCCTTCAGTCAGCGCCACACTGCAGGTCTGCAGAAAGCCATTTCTCAGTTTCCATTGCACAAGAGGCCCTCGCCCAGGTCAAGACAAAACTCTGTGTTTTCTCCAACAGACGGAGGCGTCTGCTGTGCAAAGCCGCATTCGTTCTGCAAGGCCCAACCCCTGAGCTCCTAGAAAGGCATTCTCCATTCTCACGGTTGTCACCTGGCCCGGCACACACAGGCCCTGACGCAGGCCCATCTCTCCAGGTATCGGAAATGAAGCATCACCTGTGGAACCTTACAAGACGGTGCTGACAGTTTCTTCCCGCACTGGGAGAGCCACGGGGCAACTGCCCGCTTGTGCCTGGTGCGTCCCCCGAAGCCGAGGCTGATGTCTGGTCTTGAGCAGTCAGGCGGGCTCCCGGAAAGGGCTACAGATGCGGAACGGGGCTTGCTGTGGGGAACGGTGCACTCACTCACTCCTCACCATTGCTAGGCTGAGGCCGGTGGCCAAGGTTGGAGCCCCGTGGCACAGAGCTGCAGGGAGGGCCACCAGAAGCTGATGGCCACGGTTCAGGTGGGGATTTGGGGAAAGTGGCAAGGGGCCCTCGCCACCCGATTCTGTGTGTGCCTGGTCTGGTAGACCAGGCTGCAAGGTGACTGAGCCCCTGTGGTGGACCAGGCTGCAAGGGGACTGAGCCCCTGCAGGCTGCCTGGTGGGAGGAGGTGGAGGAGATGCCCTGCTGACAGTGGGGCCGGCCCCTTCGCTGCCTCTCACTGCGCGGCCACAGTGCAGAAAGGAAAGGATCATCTTCTGCTCCGCTCAAGGAGAGGTGGAATTTTAAAGAGAATAACTGGCCGGGAGCAGTGGCTCACGCCTGTAATCCCAGCACTTTGGGAGGCGACGGTGGGCAGATTGCTTGAGGTCAGGAGTTCGAGACCAGCCTGGCCAACATGGTGAAACCCTGTCTCTACTAAAAATACAAAAAATTAGCCGGGCACAGTGGTGGGCACCTGTCATCCCAGCTACTCGGGAGGCTGAGGCAAAAGAATGGCTTGAACCTGGGAGACAGAGGTTGCAGTGAGCTGAGATCACACCACTGGCTGAGATCACACCACTGCACTCCAGCCTGGGTGATAGAGCGAAACTTTGTCTCAAAAGAGAGAGATGGCCGGGCGCGGTGGCTCATGCCTGTAATCCTAGCACTTTGGGAGGCCGAGGCGGGTGGATCACGAGGTCAGGAGATCGAGACCATCCTGGCTAACACAGTGAAGCCACGTCTCTACTAAAAATACAAAAAAAATTTACCCGGGGGTGGTGGCGGGCGCCTTTAGTCCCAGCTACTTGGGAGGCTGAGGCAGGAGAATGGTGTGAACCTGGGAGGAGGAGGTTGCCGTGAGCCGAGATTGTGCCACTGCACTCCAGCCTGGGCGACAGAGCGAGACTCTGTCTCAAAAAAAAAAAAAAAAAAAAAAAAGAGAGAGAGAGAGACTAACTGAAAACAAGAGGAAAGTAACAACATTTGAAATAAGGATGGTACCAAACCTAGACTGGTTTGTGGAGGGGGGAGTGTGCTGTACACATGTGATCACTCTGACACAGCCACTCTGGGGTGCGTTTCTTCCCAGGCACAGGCCTGTTTATGTGCAGAGGGTTTCCTGGGGGAAGGAAAGGGTTTGGGACCCTCTGTAACCTTAAAGTTGTCAACCCACCCTACACCGTCTACAGGAAGTCCTCACTCCGCATTGGTGATAAGAGCTGGAAACTGCAAATTTCAGGAAAATGACAGACAGCCGGTCCTGGAGTAACATTGCTTCCTTCGACTGTGTTTTCTTGTAACATCGAAGCGTTTTGTTACAGGCCGTTTTGCTTCAAGCCTCAGTTTCCAAGACCCTCAGGTCCACATGAAGGGACGGCTCACCGCATGTGCAGAGTTGAGTGCAGCTCCTTCCCGTCACTCAGAGGCCTTCTGTCACGGGCGGCTCCAAGAGCCCCCCCCATAGAAGGACAGACTGGCGATTCCTGGGTGCCACCCCATGCCGGCTTCTAACTGCAGTGTGACCAGACCCATTTCAAGCTCCAGGACCCGGAGGCTTCCCAAGGCTGAAGTCAGCCCAGTGCTCTGAGCGAGACATGGCTAAGAGAAGCTGAGCACCTGGGCAGGCCTGTGCGGCCCCAGAGCCCGCGTCTGCCCTGTGGCTCTGACAGGGCCCTGGCCTTGGGCAGTCTGCAGGAGGAGGAGGTGCCGTGCCTTGCTCTGCTCCATGGGGGGAGTCCCAGTGTGGGCCACTTTGGTCTCCTCGGTGACTCACAGAGACCACCTCATCTGTCTGCCCACTCCCACAGTGCTGGTCCCCAGGGCTGAAGTTGGCAGCCCTGTCTGGGCGCTGTGGGGGCCAAGAAGAGGGCTTGGCCTGGTGTTCTCAGCTTGGATGAGGGCTCTCAGCTACCCAGCAGGGCAGGAGGAGAGGGGGATGAGCCAGTCCTCAGAAGACCCTTCCTCCTGCCCTTCCCTTTCCTGTCACTTCCCTCTGAGATCTCAGCCTCTGCAGGTCTCTCGGGGGTGTAGACTCCCCATCTTGGGGCCAAGCACTTCGAGGCTGTGAGAAAGAAGCTCAGTGCCTGGAAGGAGGTCAAGGCTAGTGTCAGGGCCCTTGGCTGCACCCCAGGCCCGGCCGCGGAGTTGCCGCTGCATATATGAGCAGGCTTGCGATGAAATGAATGGATGCTTCTCAGAAATTCCAGATTAGAAAATTTCCATCTCAATTAATGTAAAATAAGTTTTGGGAGGCGGGGGGAGGTGGTGGTAGGCATTGGAAAATTAAATGACACCTTCTTGGCATCTCACGTTGGTGAGAAGGCCAACCGATTATTTTTATATTACAATCCCCAGGCATTGTCAAATTGATTAATAAATTCATTGAAAACCTGTTCCTTCTTCACAGATTTAATTTTGGTAGCCAGGGAATAACTTCGCCATGACTTTTGAGTCTCAGCTCTCTCTGTCTGACAGCCAACATGGGGTTAATTGAGGTGGCCGCGGCTCCTGGCCCTCCAGAACTTGGGCCACATCTCTGAAGACATGGTCTTTAGTGTCCTGAGGAAATCGAGATCCGCCCTGCAGACCCTGCCCAGGGAGCTTATAAGCCGGGCAGCGTGGAGAGCATGGGGGTCAGTCCCCCACTCATGCCAGCCAGGTGACTTGTCCCAGTGGAGACCCACCGTCCTAGACTACAGAGAACTCTGAAAATTGAGCACAAAACATAGCTCTGAGCTTTCTGGCAGAGAAGGCAAAAAGGGAAAGTCCACTGGTCATGTGACCTTCCTTTTCTACTTATGTCTGGCAGCATCTGGGAATGTTGACGTGGTACTAATGGGGCTGTCGCTCTGGGCTGACACCAGGGTGGCGTTTCCACAAATCATCTCTGATCTCCAAACCATACAGGGTAAGCACTGCCATCTCCGTTTTGGGGGTGAAAACACAGAGGTCCAAAGTTGGACACGGCACGGGCCTCCCAGCCCGCAAGTGGCTGAACCTCATTTAGGAATCGTTCCATGGAAAGGAGCAGAGACTCAGATAAGCAGGTGCAGAGCTGGCGAATGCAGGAGCCCAGGCTTGCGCAGGCAGCATCCTCTCAGCAGTGGGTGAAGAACCTCAGTTAGGAATTATTCCCTGGAAAGGAGCAGAGACTCAGATAAGCAGGTGCAGAGCTGGCAAATGCTGGAGCCCAGGGCTTGCACAGGCAGCGTCCTCTCAGCAGTGGGCTTCTGCAGGCAGGCGGATCACCTGATCGCAGCTGTCTGTCCGCTGTCCTGCCTGACCCCTGACCCCTGCAGGGGACCCTTCTCCTGGGTCACCTTCACTGCACCCCTCTCCTTCAGTGCCTTGACCTCAGACCACAGGGACCTCAACTCCTCCATCCACCCTGGCCTCCTTTCCCCTTCTCCAGTTCCTCTCCTGCCTTCCCATCTGCTCGTCTGCTCTCCCTTGATGCTCCTTTCCTCAGGGACCTCTCTTTTCACAGTGACCCCTGACCTTCTAGTTGCCCAATTCCAAGGGCACCCCTGAGGCCTCATTGCACCCGGCCCTGCTGCATCCAATGCCCAATGCAAGCGGGAGGCCCCCGGCTCCAGGCGGGACGGGGAGTGTGGAGGGCACCGCCCCAGAGGAAGGGACAGTGCAGGGACTTGGGGACAGTGGGCAAGGCCGCTGAAGCCACACCTCAGAACAGGAACTGGCATTGGCCAGGGGATGGGGGTCTCTGTGGGCTCCTCCTCTCCAGGCCCACTGCTGGCTCCCCCAGGGGTCTCCATCAGTCTCGGTGGGCAGGTGTCCTTCCTCCAGGTAGGCTGAACTCAGAGACCCCCACCCTACCCAGGGAAAGGCAACCCGGGCAGCCACCCTCCCCGCCCCAGCCTCACTCCCTGTGCGCCACCTTCACCGCCGCTCAGCACCCACCGGCCTTGACCTCACCCAACGGCAGGTTGAGGAGAAACAGACTTGGTGAAATAAGGCCTCAGCACAGCTTTCTGATTGGCCCGGCAACGCACTTGCCATTAACTTTATGATGCGCTACCCAAAGACTAATTAAACCAGATGGCGGCGAAACCCGCGTGGAGGCGCCGAGACATTTTTACATTTAAGTTGATCAAAATTAGGTGGAACGGCATATGCTTGTGGAGATTGGGAATTTTTAAACTACATATTAACGGCTTTTCTTAATACTCTTCCTGGTGATCTCAGCACAATCCACCCCCTTTGTGCCATTTAATTCCTGCAATTCCCATTCCCCTGTCACCGAGACCTCGGGGCCGCGTGGTTTTGGTGTAATTTAAGTGAGTGGAATATTCAGTGCAGACGTCATCACCATCGTCTGTGACATTCGCTGCTGAATGAAATGGGGGCCCGCTCCCAACTCTCGGCAGGAGCTGGTGGGCCTTTTCCCTGTTGCAGCCTGGGAACGCCTTGGAGAAGGCCATACCCACGGCAAGGTGAGTGCAGCTCTGAACGTTGCAGGGTGAAGCCAGTCTGCACAGGACGTCTCTACTGGCCTCTGCTTCATGTCCCATTGTGTCTGGGCTCGGGGCATGTGGCTCAGGACAGGGGTGGCCCTTCATGAAATCCCCCAAATTTAGATGGAGGAGAAGCCACCGCCACGAAGGCAAGTGCCTTCCAGGAGGTTGGTGGCCGCAGCCCCCAGCCAGGCCAGCGCTGACCCACCTCCGGGACACTGCATGTGGCCCTCACAGTTGTGCCAGGCAGTGCTTGGTGGGGAGGGGCTGTGGGGATGTGCACCACTCCATCCAGGTCCTGTTCTCAGAGGGGTCTGGCTGCCCTTACAGACTTTCAAACATCTTATGTATTTATTTTTCACATAGTTAAAATTCACATAACAAAATTAACCCTGTTGAAGATTGCATTCTGCTGGCATCTAGTGCAGCCACCATGCTGTACAACCCCACTGTAGCCGAGTTCTCGTTTCCGTCACCCCACAAAAAGCCCCG
Source organism: Pan paniscus (assembly GCF_029289425.2). Lineage (NCBI taxonomy): Eukaryota > Metazoa > Chordata > Mammalia > Primates > Hominidae > Pan > Pan paniscus. The sequence continues at coordinate 58,384,100 of NC_085927.1, forward strand.
TGCCTATGAAGCAATCCCTCCCTCTGCAGCAATTCTCCCAGCCCCGGAAGCTCCTGCTCTCCCAGACCTTCAGAAGCAAAGGCTGCAGAGGCCTTTCCAGACTGGGCACTCGGACGTCCACCTGAGGTCCTCTCTCTCCTGCCCCCAGCAGGGAAGCCAAAGCAACTGCTACAGGGCCCAGCTGGCACAGACTCCAGGCCCAGCCAGCACCAGCAGTTGCTCAGCATGCCCCATTCTCCCCAGGTCCCAGGTCCTGGGTCCCTGACTTCAGAGGGTCCTGGCCACTGGGACGGCTGGCAGATGCAAGATGGGAAGCAGCCCTGACCCCCACCACCTCCTCCTGGGACACGCCCATGCCCTGCCTCTGCTATCCTTCCTCAGCTGCCTGAGGGCTGGCTGGTGTGAGCCCAGGCTCCTATAGGGTATGCCAGGAGCAAACTGTGACCTGGCCCCGGGCTGTGGAGCCCATGCTACTCTCCACCGAGGATCCTGGGCTGCTCTGTCCCGCATACGGGCATCCGGGTTCTGATAGCCCGCCGGGCCCTGGGCCACCAGAGGCCTTGAATTGCGTCCTGGTGAGAGTCAGCCCCTTGCATGGGGCACGCACAGACCCGGGCCTAGGCTGGGGCACCGAGATCCCCACATCCAGCAGCCGCGGTGAGGCCGGCCTGCCTGCTTCCCGGGGCCACCTCTGCCGTGCCGTCTCCTCCCTCTCCCCTGCCCCCTCTGTTGGTTGCTCCTCCCCCGCCCTCTCTGGGCAGGCATGGCCGGGTGGGGGTGAGGTTCTGGCAAAGCCCCCTCTGTTTTCCAGCCCAGTGGCGCTCACATGTGACGGTGCGGGGGCAGCCTCGTGAAAAGCCCCTTTGTGTCTCCTCCCTAATTAAGAAATAGCAGCAGGCTCCGGGGGCCCGGGCCCCACGTCCTCTCTGAACGCTGGCCGTGGTCACAGGCGGCTGGATGGGCAGGCCTAGCAGTGGACTTCAAGGAAGACTCCCCCAGGCCCACCAGGCAGCCCTGCTGCTTTCCGGGGGCTCCTCTCACATTGTCAGGCCACCCGGTAGGTCTGGGAGGCCTTCTCCACCCTCGGGTCCCAGGAGCTGAGATGGTACCCGCAGGAGCCCACGTGGGATCTGGGTGTCTGGACCTGGGGTTTCAGACCTGATTCTCCCTCCTGTTCTGTGGGGCCTCCCTGAGGCTCAGCCCTCCCCTCTGTGAAATGGGGAGAATAAGGCGCTCTGCCCCCCAGAATCCACATTCAGAGAGCTAGAAGTCCTTCCAGGCCTGAACAAAGAGGTGCCCATCCTCCCCAAACCAAGGCAGAGGGACATCTGAGAGGGTGTCCTGAGTCCACCTCCCCCTGTCCCACCTGGGATGTCCGTCTGTGTCTCCTCCGCATAGCTGCCCATGCCCTCAGGAAAATGAGGGCTCTTGTCTCTTTTCCAGAACCCCAGATTCTGAGGCAAAGGCTCGGAAAGAACCCACAGTTCTCACGGCATTACTGTCACTGAGCGGGTCTTACCCTCCAGCCTGGGAGGCGGACTCTCTCAGAGCAGGGGTGCTCAGCAGGGAGGGCTGACCGAGGGGAGCCCTGAGAGACCCCTGACGAGAACAGGGGGCCTGCAGAGGAAATGGGTCCCCTAAGGTCACGGTCACGCCCAGTGAGACTCCAGCCCAGCTTTCTGGAGTGCTGTGCCCAGGGTCACGGTGGGACAGGCAAGCGGTGTCACCTCTTTTCCTGAAGACACTTTACACCCATGTGGAAAAGGAGAACAGTACTTTTCACTCACCTGGAGGAGGGACAGAGGCAAGGGCTGCCCCTTCCCCCTTTCTTCCTGGGGTGACCAGGCGGCCGGCGGTCCCCCAGCTCACCTGTCTGTCAAGAGCACCTGTCCGTCAAGAGCTGTCGGACACCCTGGAGGGAGGGCTCACGTCTGCAGTGCAGCAGGGAGGACGCCTGGGGTCTCCACCCACCGGCCTTGACCTAGCACAATCAACAGCCTTCAGTGGCTGACCTCAGGCCGAGAGCTATAGGGTAGTTTAAATTTGAAAATTAACATGGAATCAAAAGAGACAGAGTAATTTTTCATTCTGCTTGAAAGGTTATTTGCTTTCTCAGCCGATGCTTAGTGTACTGATACATGATGTCAAAAGGTAAATGATTTTAAACCAGATTCAATTTAAATTTCATTACATATTTGTAGGAGATAGAGGCTCCAAGAATCCCGTGTCTTCCCTTTGAGGACCTTTCACTTTTAATAACTCTGGAGCCTAATGCCCTAATCTGTTTATCGCACAATCGCGTAGTCGCAGGGGCCACGCTTCTCAGACTCAGAATCGGAGCGTCCGTGAAACAGGCTGTGGTCTCCAGGGCGGCCCCTCAGGCATCTCGCTGCCACTGACCCTGGGTCTTCTCTGCCATCCCAGGCAGCACACGTGTCCTTTTATGTGAAGGGGGGGATGCCCTCCTTGAATGCAGACTCGGGGTGTGGGTCCCCTGTGGCTGCTGGGCCACGAGAGAGGGATGGGTGGTGGGAGGCGGGGACAGGCGGGAGGCCTGGAGTGGGACCAGAAGCAGCTCAGCTGAAACTGGGGGCGGTGGCGGGCAAATCGCGTTCTTCTTGGAGCCCTGGGCTCCTCACGGGCAACTAGAGTGTTCTGAGCAGCTGAGCCCTTGGGAGTCTCTCTGCAGGAGGGAGGTGAGCAGAGCAGGTGCCGTGCCTCTTGCCCATCCCAGTCATGGCTGCACCTTGGACCAGTCACCTAACCTCTCTGTGCCATGGAAACAGGGTAATGGCAGGGCTACTGTGCAGAGTGGGAAAGTGTCCCCTCAACATTCATGTCCCCTGGAACCTCCGAATGTGACTTCACTTGGAAATTGGTTGTTGCAGATGGAATTAGTTAAGATGTGGTCACACGAGAGTTGGATGGGCCCTGAATCCAGTGCCCGGTGTCCTCAGAAGATGCAGAGAGACCCTGAGACCACCCAGAGGAAGATGCCCTGTGGAAACGGAGGTGGAGATGGGCGTGACGGGCCTGCTAGCCGAGGAGCCGCGGGGTGGCCAGCCACGCTGGAAGCTGGAAGCCACATGTTTCCCCTGGAGCTCCCAGAAGGAACTGGCCCTGCCGACACTTTGTGGACTTCTGGCCCAGAACTGTGTGAAGATAATTCCACTGTGTGAGATGCCGGGTTTGTGGGATTTTGTTATGCCGACACAGGCCACTAACACGCCACCCTCGGGGTGTGAGGGTCCCAGTACTGACCCCGGCCCAGGTGACACTGGGCATGTGTTGGCTGCATCCATCCTTCTGTCCGTTCCACCGTGCACGGGCTCACCCCGAAGGCCTGGGGCCCCAGGCTGTTCCAACACCCACCACTTACCCTTCTTGCTGGTGAAGTGGCCAACTGCCATCTGATTCTGCAGGTAGGACACCCTGTTGGATGAAGTGTTTCTGGAGTGGCCCCTGCACCCAGCAGTGCCCTTGTTGGGGATGGAGAGTCAGAATGCCTGCCATCGGGGACTTGAGATTAATTTGGTGGTGGTCCTAGACTGATGTGAGGGATTTGGAGAGAGACCAGGTGTGGAGGGGCTTTGGGGCAGAGCCGGGGGTGGCCTGACTTGGCCTAATGGGCAGGAAGAGGGGGCATGGAGCTCTCAGACCAGTGCAGAGGGGCAGAGAGAGCCTGGTGGGCCCAGGGGAATGGGCAGCCTTCCCTGATGTTGCCAGAAACTGCTTCCATGTCCTCTCATCTGGTTTAGGGGCCCCAAACAAGGGGATCTGGAAGGTCGGGAAAAGCCCACTGTCTTTCAGACCCTGGGCTTCAGCACATCCCTCAGGCCAGGGCCAGGGCCAGGGGGGGGTCACAGGGTGGGATGACAGGTTGTGATCCAGGCAGGTGAGGACCTGTCCCCACCGTAAGCAGCCAACCCCTGGAAAAGCCCAGGTGGCTGAGTTCTGCCTGTGTTCAAAAGATGTCTCTTTGTAGGGGATGTGTGCGTGGGAGGCTGGAATTTGCTTTGGAAATTAATTGCCTGTTGAATTCTTCCCACCACGGCCGTAACCGTGCAGGATCCAGGGCATGTGAGGAGGGCTGTGAATGGGCTTCCTCTGGCCCATTTCATCAGTTATTGCCCTATCATCGCTCCTCTGGCTTTATTTACCCAGCAGGACATTGCTTTTACAGGCTCATCTGGGCACTTTTAAAAAATAAAGTCAGTGCATTCCAGGAACCCCTCTTCCCGATTTGGGTTTGTTGTATTTTGCAACATCAAACAGTGAGGAGTGGAAGGTTCCAGATCACGGCCCAGGGACCCCTGGGGTTCAGTTTGCAGACGTTCTCTTGCCAGGCAGCCAGCTTTGCTTCCTGTCTGACTTTTGCTCGCCTTTGCCTCCACCTCGTGCTCCCATTTTCTCTCCTTTCTGCATTGCTAATGATATTGTTTGTTCTCGGTGCCACATAAAAAAAGCACAAGATAATCACCCAGGCATTAGTCATCATTAAGCTGGTGATAAAAACAAAAAAATTCTAAAGTGCTGTTTCCAGGATGGGTGTCGTGCCTGCGATGAATGGTGTTTATTACAAATGTGAGTTTTGGGGAGCCATCCCAGCCAGCCGCACGGGAGACGGAGGATGCGTGGCCACAGATGGACCCGATCCGTTAGGTGTAAAAGGTAAATACGTCGAGAAGTTTCCATCGCCACCTGGAACTGCCCCAATCTTCGTTGAATTTGTCATTAAAGCATCGTGCTCATCTGTGGGTGCTGTTGGGGTTCCTTAGCAGGGCTCTCTGCTCTCACCTGGCATCTGTCAACTTGGAGTTGACATCGGGGCCAGGATGAGCTTCATGTGGAGGGTGTGGAGGGAGATGGAGCTGTAGCTCCTGCTCAGACCAAACTCGGGGAGGGGCTTAGACGACAGAGAGGACAGAGGCCGAGCTCCCGGCCAGCCAGTGCCCACCCTCCGGATGGGGAGCGCATGGTTACTTCCCTTGCGGCCTTATTCCTTAGGATAGGTATTCCAAGAATACTTGTCCGCAAGTAACGGAACACGTGACCAGCATTGGCTTAAACAGCAAGGACGTTGTTTTGTTTTTGTTTTTTCCCATGTAGAAGCTGGAGATGGGCAGCCCAAGGCTGACGGTTGCTGTCCAAGACTGGAACCTCCTCCCACCCCTCCCTCTGTCCCCTGCGTCTACCTGTGGTCTCGGTGGCAGAGCCTGTGGCAGTTCTGGGCCTTGTATCTGTAGATGGGAAGGGCAGCAGCTGCCTTGGGGGCTCTGAACAGGTGTGAGGCTCCCGGAATTCCGTCTGTGCCCATAGGCTGGGGGGATGCAGACCCCCCAGGTCCGGAGGCGGCCGCCTCCCATCCACTGGCACCGGCGGCCCCAGGGCTTGGCTCTGTCCTTAGAGTCTCCCTCCCTCAGTGGCTGGTGGGGGCTGATGGGCTCCCTGGGGCAGTGGTTGTGACTCTACACTCGCGTCCTCCGCTTCTGGAAACTGAGGCTGCCTGGGGTGGGCGCGGGGCCAGGCAAGGTTAGGCCCCCAACCTCGAGAGGCAACCTGAAGCCCTCCCCAGGCACAGGGCCTGAGTCCTCTCATCCGCCCCTGGGAGGAAGGCCATTCCCTTCACAGCCCAGGCCATGGGAGAGACTGCCTGGACATCATCTGGGCCTGCCTGGGGTTTTGTGGCCACTCATGGAGGGTCACCTGGGCCTGTGGGTGGAAGTTTAGGGGCCAACTGTAAGTCGGCCCAAGGAGCCCACATGCCCCCAGGCTGGCCTGTCCCTTGGTGACTCTGGCTGGGAGGTCTCCCTACAGGGCCCTCCAGCTCCAGTATATCGTGGGTCTGCTGTCCACCACGTCCCTGTCCTGGGGGACTAGAGGGTGGGGCTGCTGAGCACAGGGCAAGACACTTCCAATGGGAGGCCAGGAATAGCTGGAAGGGGCTGCGGCCGTTGGAGCCCCCCGTGGCGGGGCTGTGTCGGTTCCTTCCCAGCAGGAGACCCAGAGCCCATGGGTCACGGTGGAGGATGGCCAGGCTGGATGGGGGCGGCCAGGGAGCCACTGGTGCCCGTGTCAAGGCTTCCAGCTCACGGGCCTCCATCCCCTCCCCTGCCGCTCGTGCCACAAAACCCTGCTGCGCCCTGCACGGAGCCTCTGCTGGAGGCGGGCTCGGCTCGGTGGGCACTTCGTGGGGCTTGGCTCCTGTACTCCCTGGCTTTGCCGCGGGACAGGGTTGGTGGGCCGGCGGGCAGCCTCCACCAGGGCCAGTTCCACTTAAACACCATCCAGGGGACCCTACGGGGTAGGATGAAACCAGCCCCTGAGTCAGCAAACTCCCCTGGGCCCTCCTGTGTGGCCGGCTCCCGGCATTCCGCTGGGCTGTGGAGGTGAATCACTTATCTCCTGGCTGTTGGCTACTTGAGCAGGAAGGAGGCTTTGGATGGAAAACGTTGGGCCTCTGCTTCTGGGAGCCCCGAAGGCTGGCCCTGGGCCCCGGCTCTCTGCCTTCACCCACACGGGGCTTGGTGCCACATCCCAGGTGCTGCTCCTAGGCCTAGGCTCAGGCCTGCTTGGGCCAGATCAGCCGCCTGGACTGACCCCAGCCCCTCTGTGCCCAACTTGGGCCAGGGCTGCATGAAGGAGGCATCCCGGGGGCCCAGGAAGGAGCCGCTCCCAGGAACCCCTATTCCTGGGCAGCCCAGACTTACTACCAAGAGGCTTTAGTGGGAAGCCTGACCCCAACAGCTGAAAATAGGCCAGGCAGACACAAGGCCAGTCTGGGTGTGGACGCAGGGTCCTCTCTGCAGAGAGGAGGCTGGCGAGAAGTGTGCCGGGGCTCAGGCGGCTGGCGCTGGCCTTTGAAGGCACCACAGGCCGCCCAGGCGAGGTGCCCACAGCTGCCACTGCACACCCAGGTGAGGTGCCCACAGCTACCACCGCACGTGGTCCCGACCTGCCCCGCGGCCGGGCTGGCCTGTGATGCCTGTCAGAGGGTGGAAGCAGGGTGGGAAGATAGCATGATGCCGTCCCCCATTTTTTATTGCTGCTGACCTTATTTTAGTCCATTATGGCTGCTTTTTCGGGATTTTCTCTCCTCCCTCCCGTCTGGCCAGTTTTCCTTTGTGCGGCTGGCAGCCCACCGCTTCCAACGCTGACCTCAGGGCCTCCATCTCCACGGGCCTCAGGATTCTGTCTCAAAAGCCTGCGTGGCTTTGACACTGTGGGGGCTGGTGGGAGGTTCTGCTGGGCTGCGCCTTTGGCGTTTGGAGTGGAGAGGAAGCTCCTCTTCCAGGTGCAGGCTCATGTGAGCTCCATGCAGACCTCAGGGATGGAGACGCCCTGCCCTGCATTCCCCAAGGCCACCCTGAGGAGCCCAGCAGTACCTTGGCCTAGGCGCTTGGTCAGGGACGCCCTCCCTGCTGGACACTTGGCAGTCAGAACAGGACCTTGGTGGCATCTGGGAAGTTCTGGAACATTCTCAGCCTGAGATGCGGAAGAGGCATCAGCCCTCCCCTCCTCCCAAAACACTCGGGATGGCTGGAAGCTGGAGCCTCCGTCCACAGCCCACCCCTTTCAGGGCCCCCCACATTGGGCATGGTTAGTTCTCACACGCAGGATCCGGCACACACGCCATCTCGACAAGTATGTCTGGGTGAGTTGCTGCCCTAGCTTGTGGGTGAGACCCTGCACCGAGCTTCCCCAGGGCCAGCAGGGGTGGGCGGCCAGACGAGGGGTTTACTCTGCACCAGGAGTGGGGAAGCAGTGACTCCCTGTCCCTGCTGGGAAACATGGAGAGAGTCTTCCTTACACTGGCAGGACCTTCTGCACCCAGGGCGTTCCTTCCTGTCCTAGGCTCCTGGGGCATTCTCTGATCCAGGCGCGGGTTTCCTGTGGGTAGTTGAGCCAGGTGTATGTGCCTGGCCCTTTCTCCTGCCTCTTCCTCCATCTTCAGAGCCTGTAGAGCCGCAACTTCTCTCCGCCCTGCCCTCGGCTTTTATTCTCACATCTTCTCTCCCTGGCTCTGACCTTCCTGCCTCCCCTCAACTTACCAGAACCCTTCTGATGAGTTGGAGCCCACCTGGAGGGTCGAGGGTCCTCTCCCATCCCAAGACCCTTGACTTAATCACATCTAAAAACGTCCCTTTGCCACGTAGGGTGACCCGGTGACCCATTCACAGGCTCCAGATATTAGGAGATGAGCTTCTTTGGGGACATCCCTCGGCCCAGGGGATGCTCCCCATGGGGGGTCCCATCTTAGGCCGATGCCCTTAGGGTCAGGGAGCAGCCTGGAGACCTCCACACAGGGACTCTGGGATACGCTGAGGGCTTGGTCCACACCCCACCCTCACACCGACAGGTGCCCGCTGCCTGCTCCGCCTGCTGGACTCCGATTCCAGTGCTCATTCTTGCCTGCCACCTGCTCCGCCTTCTGGACTCTGCTTCCAGTGCTCATTCTCGCAAATGCCCCTTCCCCCTCCTGGCTGAACCTCTGCCCAGGTGGAGGCCCTTCCCACTCGGTGGCCCAGGTCCACCCTCTGCCTCAGCGGTCCCCAGGCTTGAGCATGCATCCGAATTCCCTGGGGGCTTGTGGACCAACAGATCGCTGGACTGAACCCATGGTTTCTGATTCAGGGGTCAGGCCGGGGCCCCAGAAGCTGCTGCTGCTGCTGGTCCGGTACCCCGCCTAAAGAAGCCCTGCCTACCCGAGCCCTCCTGTTCTTCCCTGCCTCCAGGCCCCTGCAGAGGCACGGTGGTGTGCACGGCTCATTCTCGCCTTACTCTCCCCATCTGTGGACGAGGCATCCTGAGGTCGCCCCTGCAGAGGTGTGGAGATGTGTGTGGCTCATTCCCTCCTTACTCTCCCCACCTGTGGACGAGGTGTCCTGAGGTCTCCACTCCCACTGCCCTGCCTCCCAGATCGCTGTCAGGCTGGACAAGGGCACCAAATGGCCCTCAGTGCAGATTTGGAGAATGTGTACCGGGCACCAGCCTTGGCAGGTTTCACGGATCTCTGCACTCATCCTTTCCTGGGTGGTCTCAGTCACTGCCAGGGGAGCCAGTGGCCTCACCTTACCAATGGAGAAACTAAGGGGTGCATGCCCATGGCCCTGCCCGGGTGCTCCCAGCATGAAGGGGCTGTCCAGGGCTGGGACTCCGGTCTGGCCTCATTCTCTCTTTGTCTACCCTGCCGCCCTCCTCCGTCTGTGTGTGGTGTCCTGAGCTGGGACTATGCCATCTGTGTCTTTGGGGAGGTCCCCTGCACCCTGGCCAGGAGCCGAGGGAGCTTTCCACCTGCAGGGATCCTTCACTGTGTACCCTTGGCGGGCTCCAAAATCCTTCTCAGGGGAGCAGAGTGGGAGCAGGTGCCCCAGTCAAGTCTTCCAGGAGCTGTCGCCCCAGACACATCTGAATACTGGCCACCTGGAGCCCTCAGAGTCCCTGGTCCACAAGGGAGAGACGGGCTGGCTTCTGCGTGCCACCTTGCTCACTCCCGGTTAACTCTGCATGCCGGCCTCACAAGGCTGACCATACAGGGCGGCCGCTGGACCCGGAGCTCCTGTGGATGCATCCTCATTGGTACGTCCTTCCTGGTCCTTACAAGAAGAGACAATGTCCCTGAGTGCATTTGCATGTCGATCACGCTGCCATTATGTATCTCGGAGTTTTCATCATGAGAAGAATGAGATAATCATGTTGTATATACTGAATAGACTTAGAAAGATTGCAAGACGGCACTTTCATTGGAAGAGGGGAATTAGTTTAAAAATATGCTGTCAAAATATGTTGTTCTAAATGCTGAGTTGATGGTTCTTTTGTTTTGCTTTGTTTCTTGAATGTGTCATTAGAAAGAATTAACAATGACATCAACTGTGAGATGGGACTGCATTTCCTCTGAAAGGGGGAGGATATTGAGTTGTCCTTTGGATTTTCTTTAAGTGATTCCTTTCCCTTAATATATTATATCTCATGATGAGGCCCACTATAACTTTAATTTTTCCATTTATTGAAAGTCAGATGTGTGCATTTGGAGAACTCAGATGTAAGGGGCTTCGTTGTAACAGCCCCGCCCAGTGCCCCGTGGGCCCTTGCTGGCCTCCCCTGGGCCAATTGACCAGGCCATGTGGTTCACCCTCTGGAGGCTGTGGCTCTGGGGCGATGCCAGAGTCAGAGGCGACCCCGTGGCACTCCCTGTGGCTGGCCGTCACTTCCTCCTCTGTAAATGTCAAGGTCCACTTAGACCCCAACTGCAGCCCAGGCCTGGGGGGTCTCTGAGATCTGCACTCGTCCAGTTCTTACAGCGCAGCTGATACTCCTGTGTTTCTGAATGGATGAGCAGCTATGGTGTCTCCTGGCACCTGCTTATAGGGCAGGGCAAGGCCAGGGCAGCAGGGGTGAGGGGCAATGGGACCGTGGACAGTGAGGCGGACTCCTGAGCTGTTGCAGCTGCCCAGAGACAGCCAGCCACTCCCCGTGCACGGCCTCCAGATGGGAACGTTCAGGAAGGACATGGTGCACAGTCCTTGGGGCACAGAGACAGGCCAGGTTCTGACTTCCAGCTTCCTTCTAGCTCTTGTAAGTCTGCCTGGAAGGGAGGTGAGGTCCCACCACAGCACCTGTCGGAAGCCCTGTGGGAAGCCGCATCCCACCCAGGCTGGAAGTGGCAGGAGGATCCGGGGCTCTGTGGGCCTCTGCCCTAGCTCAGACCCTTCCTGGGTCAGCCTCTGTCGTGTGGTTGAGGGGAGCAGCTGTGGGCCCGGCGATGGTGGCCGGGAGGTCAGAGGGAGGTGCCTGAGATGCGCCGGGTGTTTCACGGGTAGGTGGAGCCCGGCGCGAGGCTTCAGGCCCGTGTTACATGCCGGCAGCCGTAACAGGTGCGATCCCGCCTTCCCAGGCGCGCTCTTCTTCAGGCGCTTCTGAGATGCACTTTTACTACTTGTTCTCCTCTCTGGAATCGGGAATGTCATGTGATCCTTGGTGCAGGGCACCAGACAGGCAGATGAAAGTGACATAGACAGAGCTGGCTTGGCCGCCCGGGCCCCCCGGGGCCCCCCGGTGCCTGCCCTCTCCTCCTCCACAGGCCCGGTGATGGCTCTGATGGCGTCGATGATGCTGATTCTCAGTTAAGGACGCTGAAGTTCGGAGGCGCCGGAAACCCATGAATCAGGAGCCTGGTGTGGTCCTGGTACCTGACAAGCTTCGAGCGGAGTGAGATGGGAGTGGGCCTGGGGGCTGCTGCGGAGTTGTGGTGAGGACTCCAGTAGGGCCTTGGGGCATGAGTCGGTGCCACCTGGGTGCATCGTGTCTCCAGGAAAGGGGTCTGCTCTGAGGGTCCATTCCCCAATGCCTGTGCATAGCCAAGGCCATAGTGAGGAGGCACCCCTGGAAGGGCAGCCCCTGCAACCCAGCACCTCTGCACCCTGCACTGGCTGCCTGCAGCCACTGCACCTAGCCCTGCCACACTCCTTCACGGGGCCCAGCTCCCATCAAGGGTGGTCTTCACCCCCTAGGAGCCTAGGGTTGATCCTAGGAGTCTGAGCCTGTGCACCTGCCCCACCTGTGATGTGGCCTCGGGGACTGTGGTTTGTCAGGTGCTTAGGGAGTTTGTGTAATTAACCGATGCTTTGAGTCAACAAAGACATGGTGTGAGGATGATTGCAGGTCAGCGCTGTGGAAAGAGCCAGGAACACCCTGGAAGCGGAGTGGCCTCAAGTGTGCGTGCAGGGCCGGTGGGCGGGGCCCCACTCAGCAGCTGTGCGCTTGCACCAGGAGCACTGGGGGAGAAGCTGTGGGTCTGTGGAGCCCCTGACCTGCCTTTGCTTTCCTTGGGGCCCAGAGGCCCTGCTCTGGGAGACACAGTCCCATTGTGACGTGGAGAAGGGAGGGGTAGCAGGGAGACAATGAGGGGGTACATTTCCGGTGAAGGCCCAGCCTGGGGAAAGGCTCAGGCAGGTGGGGTGCATGGGGCACAGGGTAGCTGCCTGATGGGGGCTTGCCCTTGAGGGCACTAGAACCCTCTGAGGGGCCCTAGCAGGGCAGTGACTGCTTAAACCACCTTCACATTTGAGAACTCGCTCTGGCGCTGCATGCCTAGGACCTGGGTAGAGGCAGAAAAATCAAGGTGGAGGCTGTTGAGGGTGTCCAGGCAGGAGATGAGGGTGTCCAGGCAGGAAATGAGGATGTCCAGGCAGGAGATGGGGGTGTCCAGGCAGGAGATGGGGGTGTCAGGCAGGAGATGAGGGTGTCAGACAGAAGATGGGGGTGTCCAGGCAGGAGATGGGGGTGTCCAGGCAGGAGATGAGGGTGTCCAGGCAGGAGATGAGGGTGTCAGGTGGGAGATGGGGATGTCAGGCAGGAGATGAGGGTGTCAGGCAGGAGATGGGGATGTCAGGCAGGAGATGAGGGTGTCAGGCAGATGGGGGTGTCAGGCAGGAGATGGGGGTGTCAGGCAGGAGATGAGGGTGTCCAGGCAGGAGATGGGGGTGTCAGGCAGGAGATGGGGGTGTCCAGGCAGGAGATGGGGGTGTCCAGGCAGGAGATGGGGGTGTCAGGCAGGAGATGGGGGTGTCCAGGCAGGAGATGGGGGTGTCCAGGCAGGAGATGGGGGTGTCAGGCAGGAGATGGGGGTGTCCAGGCAGGAGATGGGGGTGTCAGGCAGGAGATGGGGGTGTCAGGCAGGAGATGAGGGTGTCCAGGCAGGAGATGGGGGTGTCCAGGCAGGAGATGGGGGTGTCAGGCAGGAGATGGGGGTGTCAGGCAGGAGATGGGGGTGTCCAGGTGGGATTCCAGGGGTCTCCGACCAGGCTGAACTGTGGCAGAATCAGGATTTTCCATAGAGACAGGATGATGGGTTGGGTGTGTGGACGGGGAGGGTGTGTGGTCAGGCCCCTTCAGACCTCCATCCTCCCATGGGTGCTCTGGGAGTGGTTGTAGCCCTTGAGTCACAGCGAGCCTGGAAGGCACATGTGGAGGAAAACTCTGGAAGAAAGAGCTTCCAGGTGGGAGTTGGGGCATCTGAGACCTCCCTTCTCCCTTCACAGGGCGTTGGACACCCCCTGAGGACTAAGCTCATGGCTGCAGGGGCTTTGGGCCCTCTGGACACCCCCTGAGGACTGAGCTTGTGGCTGCAGAGGCCGTGGGCCCTCTGCTTTGTGGGGCTGGGCTGAGTAGGGTGAGGGAAGCCCTGGCGTCTGCAGACCCTCCTGTACTGATGACCTGCACCACCTGCTCTGTCTCCATGGCGACTCGAGGAGGAGGAGGCTGGGCCTGCATCACCTCCATTTTTGCATGCATGAGAACTTGAGTGTGAGTCTCCTCTGCTCTCTTCCTGTGACATCCGAGCATGGTCGTCTGACAAATGGGGCATCAGGAGTCTTGGTGCTGCCTGTCCCTGAAGTGCCTTTCTGAGAAAACACAGAGTGAAGGAACCTCTGGAGGGCACAGGGGCCATCACCTGCTGGAGCCCAGAGAAGGAATGCACCCGGAACTGTCGTGGGGCCGGCATTCAACTGAAAGGATTGGCTTCGAGTCTTGGCTGATCACTGGAGACTCTGGCCAGGGACCTTGGGATGGTTCAGGGGAACCTGCTGCAGGTTTACAGAGAGAGAAGCTGAGGCCCAGAGTGGAAAGCAGGTGGACAGGGCTCCTCCCGTCTCCTCCCCTGCTAGAGGGTGGGCAAGAAACCAGCGCTCCCCTGGCTCCCTCCCTTCCCATCCCTTCTGCTTGGCGACCCTCCTCCAATGGGCTCCCGTCTTTCCTGTCCAACTGTCCATGTCACATGGGACCTGCTGTCTTTGGGCCGGGAGTCATGGCCACCTGGTTCACACGTGACCCCTAGGCCCACCCCTTCAGTGGGCCGGTGGCAGAGGGAGTTCCCAGGAATGAGGTTTGGGGCAGGAGAGGTGACCCCAGTGCGTGTGGCTATGGGGTTCGACAAAGCAGGGGAGAAATGTCCCTCGGGTTCCAAATGAAAGTGGCTGAGAAGTCACAGTGACATGACAGACTGAGCTTCCACTGTACAGGGACCCCCTGTGCAAAGTGGTGCCCCTGCCCGCCCCGACCCCAGCCTTGTTAGGGGACTGGCCACACTCACAGACATGCCAACCGGCAAGAGCTGGTCATGGGTATGTGGACCGTCTCAGGGAATCAGTCAGAGGTGGCTGGGGTAGCCAGGAGCCACCACACTGCCTGCTGACGTGGCTGGGCCTGTTTCAGATCCAGGAAGTGTGGGTCTGCATGGGGAACCTTCTGCTTTTGTGATGAGCTGAGCGGCCCCTGGCCAACCCTTTCGGCCTTGCGTGGAGCTCAGATGTGTGGCCGCAGGAGCTGAGCCCCAGTTCCAGAAGCCCCAGTCCCAGGAGCCCCAGTCCCAGGAGCCCCAGTCCCAGGCTTGTCCTGCCCTGGCTCTGCCTCTTGGGAGCCTGTCCTGGGCAGGGTGGGGCTGTGATGAAGACTGGGCAGGTGAAAGCTCTGGGGCACCGGCCTGCCTGTCCCCTCCCTGGAGCGGACAGTGAGAGGGGCTTTCTTGCAGACAACGTGAGTCTTGCAGCCTCTGCAGGCGGCTCCTGACACCCGCCCCGGTGCCCTGTGGCCTGGGATCTGGCAGACTTCGAGGTCCCTGAGGCCACAGTGGGTCTTCCCTGCAGGTGCAGTCGACATGTGGGTTACTGACTTGGTTTGGCATTGGCGTCAGGTTGGGGTAGCCGGCCTGCACCCCTAAGCTTACCGGCTTTGTGCAGGGGACTCTAGCCTGGACCCTCCCTTCCTCGCCTGCAGGAGAAATGCCTTTAGACCCCCAGCGCGCCCTCCTGCTGAGCTGTCAGTCTCGCGCCAGAGACCACATGCCTCTTGGGAACAGAAAGGGGTTCGTACAGGGAGGTTGTCTGGGACTGCCCCCAGGACTGCACTCTCTAATCCTGGGAGGAGAGGCTGGGAGGCTGACCCTGGAGGAAGAGACAGCAGGTGCCTCCCACCCCCCAACTCCCCCAGAAGGACGGACGGGCCTGGCAGGGCAGGAGAGGGTGGACGTCCCACAGCCAGGAACAGCCAGGCACACCACGGACAGGACTTCATGCCCAGCACATGCCGGCACAGCTGGTGACGCTTCTGGGTCTGATTCTGCAGCTGAGCTCCCGTTTCCTGTCTGCACAGCTGGTCACTGTGCATCCAGAAGAAGGTGGGTGGCTCTCTCCCGAGCCCTGCTCCTGTGCACCCCACCTGCCTCCTCCGGATGAGGAACCCCTTGGTGCTTTCTGTTCTCTGATGAAGAGGAGGGATCTCCTTGCCTTTTCTTCTTCTCAGAACCATGATAAGCTTGGCTTCCAGGGGTTTTTCTACAGAGATTATGCAAATGTGGCCCTCGCCTCCAGGGCTGCCCTGCCAGCACTCTTTAGGAGATTACGGAGGCTGCACGTCTAATCTTCACCATATTTGCCTTTTATTTACTCCGCACCTTTTCAGGCTGTGGCCAGCCCTGACAGCTCGGATCTTTCCGGCGAGGAGTACATGTTGGAAACACGTATTACATGTTCTCAAGAGACCATTTCCCTCCTGCTCAATCCCAAGGCTGTTCATGTACCCAGCAAGGATTTATTGTGTCTTCAGGATAGTCTCTTTGTGTATTTTGGTCTCAGGTTTTAAAATATTGGGATCAGTCAACGATTATGCACTGTCGCTGGTGGGGTTAGTGAGGCAGGTGGGATGGGAGACCTCAGGCTGCAGACACTATAGTCACGTCCAGCATCTGCCCTGCTGCAGGCATAGGGTGTGGCCCACCCAGTCGCTGGGGGCCTCTAATGCAGCTGCCGTCTCACACGTGGCTTCCAGGTCACCATGAAAGGGGAAGAAGAGGAGGATGGCACAGGAGGTCAGGCCTGGAAGGACCCGGGCCACTTCTGCCTGACATCTTTCAGCAAGGAATGGTGCCCCTGCCCTGGCTCTCATCGGGAAGACGGGCTGGGAGCATCTGAGGAATCAGTCCTAGGATTTGGAGGACACAGGACACACACTGTCTTTGCAACAGGGAGATCATATCTTCTCCATGTCCAGGGTGAGAAAGTTGAGGCCAAGAGACATCCAGACACTTGCCAAGGTCCCACCGCCTGTGGGTGGTAGAGCTTGAAGTGAGCCCAGGGTGCTGAGTCCCCAGGCTGTTCCCCTAAATGCTGCCAGGGGACGGGGGTTTGCTGACAGGTGCGGGCGGAGGTTCCCCTGTGCAGTGTCCTTCTGGGAGCAGAGGCCCTGGGAGCACCCCCTGGGAGGCCTGTGCCTGCTGCCGCCCAGCCTGATGGAGTGGCTGGGGTCCGAGGAGGTGGCCCTGCGGAAGGGTGAGGGGACCAGCGGTGATTGCTGGGGTCCGAGGAGGTGGCCCTGAGGAAGGGTGAGGGGACCGGCGGTGATGGCTGGGGTCCGAGGAGGTGGCCCTGAGGAAGGGTGAGGGGACCGGCGGTGATTAGGGTCCAGCCTGATGGAGTGGCTGGGGTCCGAGGAGGTGGCCCTGAGGAAGGGTGAGGGGACCGGCGGTGATGGCTGGGGTCCAAGGAGGTGGCCCTGCAGAAGGGTGAGGGGACCGGCGGTGATTAGGGTCCAGCCTGATGGAGTGGCTGGGGTCCGAGGAGGTGGCCCTGAGGAAGGGTGAGGGGACCGGCGGTGATGGCTGGGGTCCAAGGAGGTGGCCCTGCGGAAGGGTGAGGGGACCGGCGGTGATTAGGGTCCAGCCTGATGGAGTGGCTGGGGTCCGAGGAGGTGGCCCTGAGGAAGGGTGAGGGGACCGGCGGTGATGGCTGGGGTCTGAGGAGGTGGCTCTGAGGAAGGGTGACGGGACCAGCGGTGATGGCTGGGGTCTGAGGAGGTGGCCCTGAGGAAGGGTGAGGGGACCGGCGGTGATGGCTGGGGTCTGAGGAGGTGGCCCTGAGGAAGGGTGAGGGGACCGGCGGTGATGGCTGGGGTCTGAGGAGGTGGCCCTGAGGAAGGGTGAGGGGACCGGCGGTGATGGCTGGGGTCTGAGGAGGTGGCCCTGAGGAAGGGTGAGGGGACCGGCGGTGATGGCTGGGGTCTGAGGAGGTGGCCCTGAGGAAGGGTGAGGGGACCGGCGGTGATGGCTGGGGTCTGAGGAGGTGGCCCTGAGGAAGGGTGAGGGGACTAGCGGTGATTAGGGTGCAAGGAGCAAAGAATAGAAGTCTCATCGATGCCCTGGTCTCCCGTTAGGTGTGAGGGGGAGGGGTGCAGCCGTCAAACCTTTGGCTCTCACCTGGGACCCCAGAATTGTGGTGTCCAAGCCCTGTGTCTGCAGAAGGCGACCCCAGCACAGCTGGCACGGAGGTGGCAGGGGTGGCACAAGGTGAGGACTCCAGGGCAGGCCCCGGTGGGGCTCTCTCAGCACGAGGTCTTCAGCGTCTTGGCCTCCAGGCTGCAAGTCTGAGGTCCAGCTAGGGCCTTGCCCATCAGAGATGTCAGCAGGATGTATTTTGGTCATTTGAGTCAAAGATGGATCCCACCACATTCTGAAACGCCAGGAAGGGGTCACACCCCAAGCAGTGAGGCCCTCGGGAGATGGCTATAGAAAGATCTGGAAGGGAATGGGAGAAGGACACCCTAGGGCCGCTTTCCCAACTTGAGGCCACCCTCTGGGCATCTTGGTCCCTGGCCAGAATGAAATTTCGCAGTGAGCTGTTGCCCAGAGAAGGACATTTTCGCATTTCCCCAAACCTTCTTTTTCCTTTTCCCACCTGTCGTTTCTTGCTGTACAGAGAAGCCAGTTTCCAGAAATATGAGAAAATGGGGAAGCAGCAGCCGTGTGGCTGGATGACAGCCGTTTTCACCATGTTTGGTGGAAAGGATGAGCCTGGCACGTTGTGGAGGGCATGGGCCATGGTTTGTGGGGTCATAGTGGGTCAGCACCCCAAAGTTAGCAAGGACCCCTTAGCAGCTGCATTTCCTGGAGCTGGGCTGATGACATGGAGAAGGAACTCTCCTTTCAGGAGAGCCCACACGGTCTCCTTCCATTGCTACCCTCACAGCAGAGGCAAGAATGCAGGTGAGGCAGGGCCAGGCAGGTGAGGGGTGACAGGCAGGTGAGGGGGGCCAGGCAGGTGAGGGGGGCCAGGCAGGTGAGGTGGGTCAAGCAGGTGGAGGAGGCAGGCAGGTGAAATGAATAAGTCAGGTAAGGTGGGTCAGGCAGGTGCAATGAGTAAGTCAGGTGAGGTGGATCAGGCAAGTGCGGTGGGTAAGGCAGGTGAGGGGAGTCAGGCAGATGAGGGCTGATAGGTAGGTGAGGGGGCCAGGCAGTTGAAGTAGGGCAGGCAGGTGAGGTGGGTCAAACAGGTGGGGGAGGCAGGCAGGTGACATGAATAAGTCAGGTGAGGTGGGTCAGGCAGGTGAAATGAGTAAGTCAGGTAAGGTGGGTCAGGCAGGTGCAATGAGTAAGTCAGGTGAGGTGGATCAGGCAAGTGCGGTGGGTAAGGCAGGTGAGGGGAGTCAGGCAGATGAGGGCTGATAGGTAGGTGAGGGGCCAGGCAGTTGAAGTAGGGCAGGCAGGTGAGGTGGGTCAAGCAGATGAGACGGCACAGGCAGGTGAGGTGGGGCCGGGCGTTCCTCCGGGGGTCTGCAGAGGGCTCCCACGGGGGTAACCCTGCATGGCCAGCTCTAGGACTGAGGAGTGTGGAGGCAGAGAGGAGGGGCCGTGTCAGCTGAGCAGCAGGTCCAGGACAGCCTGGGTGGGTGGGCAGGGCAGGCTGGAGGGCAGGGCCTGAGGGAGGCTGCAGTTGAGCCCACAGGGCCCTGGAATGTGCCTGTGCCCGGAGCCAAGCAGCTCGTCCTCCAGCTTCACTTCCGGGAATGTCTCCTCCAGGTGCTTGCTGGGGCCGCCCTGTGGGGGTGTGGGGAGGTTGAAGGAGAGGCTGCGCCCCCTCCACTGTCCTTTACCCTGGAACGGGGGGAGGGGGAGGCCCGGCTCTCCGGCGGGCACCGCGGGCGGACCTGCACTGAGAAAGCGGGCTCTGCTGCAAGTCAGGGACACGGGGCTGGGAGCCGCAGGAGCAGCTGCACTCAGCGACTGTGGAGGCTTGGCCGTGGAGGGATGGAGGTTGGTGCCCATTGTTTGTCTTGGGGGTCCTGGAGGCTGAGCAGCAGCCTCAGCACAGACGCCTTAGCTCCTCTGTCCTCTCCTTTTCTTCCTTGTTCTACTGGCCACTCGTGGGTCCCCAGCCAGCTCTGTCACCCCAGCCAGCGAACACGGAACATTCCGGAACATCACCTCTCCCCAGCCTTGGGCAGCCCCTCCCCAAGGCTGGGCCCTGGGGCCTCTCACCCTGGGATCCCAGCCCAGCAACCCTTACCTGGGAACGTTCTGCTGTGCACAGGGTGTCTTTCCAGGGGAGGTGGAACCTTTATACAGGTTTTTATGCAAATGATCACCGCACCACTGTAGTATGTGTGTGTGTCTCTTAAAAGTGTGTCTTTTCATCCACACACACAGTCACACTCCCACACACTGTGACCTGCACATGAGTGTGCATGTAAGATGCACATTTACAAATAATACCTGCACAAGAGTGCGTCAAGAGAGGATGTGATGGCCTTAGGAGAAGTGTCTGACTTCAGTATTACACGGGTGTGTATGTGTCACAGATGAGCATTGAACACAAACATGTACACAGTCTGTGTTGCTATACGCATATGTGTAGGTGTGAGCACACTGCACACACAATGTACACGTTCACACAGGCACATGTATGAGCACTCGTGCCTTTGTGTGCGCACAAGCTGTGTGGGTATATGCATATGTGTAGATGCAAGCATGCTGCACACACATCACACGGTCACACTGGCACATGTGATGAGCACTCATGCATACATGTGCACACAGGCTGTGTGAGTATATGCATATATGTAGGTGCAAGAATGCTGCACACACGTCACACACACAGTCACACCGGCACATCACACGCACGGTCACACTGGCACATGTATGAGCACTCATGCGTGTGTGCACACAGGCTGTGTGGGTTTATGCATATGTGTAGATGCAAGCATGCTGCACACACATCACACACGGTCACACCGGCACATGTATGAGCACTCGTGTGTGTGTGCACACAGGCTGTGTGAGTATATGCATATATGTAGTTGTGAGCACACTGCACACACATCACACACACGGTCACACCGGCACGTGTATAAGCACTCGTGTGTGTGCACACAGGCTGTGTGGGTATATGCATATACGTAGGTGTGAGCACACTGCACACATATTACACACATTTGCACAGGCACGCATATGGGCACTCATGCATGGCTGCACAGGGGCACACACAGACACACCCCCCACAGGAGTGCCCGTGTTGTCGAGCCCCCGCCACAGAGCTGCACCGCCGCTTGGTGCCGCATGCAGCGAGTTCCCACATGGGTTGGTTTTCGTCTCCTGAAACTAACTTGGCAGAAGCAAGTGTCCATATGTAGGTGTGGGTCTCTGTCTTCATGCGTCCCCCATGCCCCGACACACACACACGTTTCCATTAATTAGCAGGGACTTGGAAACCTACTGTCCCCGGCTCAAGGCAAATGCCAGCAGTCCCGGGTTTTTGTGGGGCAACATAGAGGGAGAATTGTCTATCAGAGGGCTTTCCTCTCGGCAAGCCGGGAAACAAGTGGATGTCCTTTGTCCGCCAACAAGTTATATGTCCATAAAAGACGAGCCCGGGGAGGCAGGCCGTCCTTTCAGCCCTGACAGCGTGTCAGCACCGGGAGCTGGCGCGGGTGGGTAACGAGCGCACACCGCCCGTCGAGGGACATATGGCTCAGGCGTGCGCCGTGGCTGACGAGTTGTCAGGAATTCATGGCAGGGCTTGTTTTGCCAAACATTTCACTATGGAGGAACAAGGACTCCAACCTGGTTATCAAAATTTGACATTTCGAAACCGCCTGAAGAATTTTTAACTATTGGGTTTCCATGTCAACAGCATGCCTGTCTTCATCTGCGGCCAAGGCTTCCGGCTCCCTGTGCCCTGTGCTGCGGGGAGGACAGAGTGCCTTTGTTTGCAGCCGCCCATGGACACAGGCGGTGCGCACACACATGCACACGGCAGTGGCTTTCTGTGCTCCAGGAGGGTTTACGCTGGGGAAGGGAGGAGCTTCACATCTGTGTGTGGAGGAGTGGCTGGGAGCTGCCCCACAGACCTGAGGCAGCCCCCGGACACGCTGGCGCTGGCTGGGCTGCGGCTGGCTGAGTTCTGTCGTCTGCAGAGGAGCAGGACCTGGGACGGGGGCTCCCTCTGGACATGGCTGGCCTGGGTGCCTCTCCTTTAGGAGCTCTTAGTGATGGGTGTGGTCAGGAGGAATGCCACCCCAAACAAAAACCCCCTCGGCCTCCCGGTCTGGCAGGAATTGGGGAGGTCCCGCTGACTTGAGCCAGATGGCTTGGTGCTGGCAGAGGCCCCGATGGAACGGATTGTTCTGTGGCTCTCGTTCCTCTGCCTTTGAGACACCCGGGGTGGGGGCAGGGTGGGGCGGGGGAGGCTGGCGCTGCCACCACATGGCCCGGCTCCCTGGGGACCTGAGGACATGAGGTTCCCGCTCTGTTCTTGGTGCATTTCCAGGCAAGATCGTCATCGTCTGGGAGAGACGGGGTCTGGCCATGGGAGCTCAGGGTGGCGTTCCCCACTCCTCCATCCACTCTAGACCAGGGATGCCAGGGACAAAACCCCAGGGCAGGCCATGTCTGTGTGCCAGGAGGCATGTGGGCAGAGGATGGGGCTTGGTTTCAAATCTGGGCCCTGCCACTTACTGACTGAGCATGCGGCCCTGGCCAGCCTGGACTCTCAATCCCAGCCCACGGGTCCCATAGTTGGACAAGGCTCCTGGGAGGACCCAGAAGCTGGCAGCAAGGAGCTCCCGATGAGCGTCATACCAAATGCCATGGCCTCCTTCTTGTTTCAGGAGGAAGCCCAGCCCAGCAGGCGCTGCAGCCAGGGTCCTGCAGCTCTCCCTGGGGCCCTGGAGGCCCCTTTCTGCTCCCCTGTCAGAGCGCCCAGCCCAGCAGCCTAGAAGGCCCCACGGTGTCCCCAGACTAAGCCAGGCTCCTGCCGGAGTGAAGAGAGCAGGAGAGGCCTTGAGCAGACCCTGTACGCCTGGTTTCCTGAGGCCCCTCTGGCTGATGGTGGGGATCGGGCTGAGGGTGTAGGGTCAGGGTGAGGGGGTGGCAGGGGCATGATGCCCTCCATTCCCCCATGGGCCACTTGGCGTGGGGGTGCCATAGATCCAGGCAGTGCACGGACCTCTCTGTCACCAGCGCGTGGTCAGCTCCATGCCCCTTCCTGAAGGCAGATTCAGGTGTGGATGCTCTGGGTTTTAGGCTGAGTGGCCTGCTTTTGTATTGCCAGGAAGCTAAGGATGGTTTTAATCATCTTAAAGGGTTATAACAAAAAAAGAAAAATACGTGAAACCACCGAGATGGCCCGGGGCTGCCAAGCCGAAAATATTGACTACCTGGCCCTCTACCGAAAGTCGCTGCCAGCTCCTGGTTTAGGGGCGGGGATGGGAGCTGGGACTGAGCAGGTGGAGGAGGAGGACAGTCCTGGGCAAGGGGCTGAGGGCCGCTGCCCCGAGCCCTGCCCTCAGGCTGGTTGTGAGCCAGGCCATGGGGTGCCCCATCCTCAGGCCAGTTTTCTGGCTCTGGTTGATTCGAGGTAGTTGGGTATTGGCCGGCGAGCTTTCCCTCCCTTGAGCCCTTCAGGATACAGTATCGTCCATGTGGAACTTTGGAGAGCAGAATGAGGACCAGGTGGTGGCCGGAATCAGAGCCAGTCAGCTCTCCCTGCACTGGTGCTGCCTGACAAGCAGTCCAGCTTCTGTGGCCCACAGCAGGGAGCATGGCTGTGCCTGCTCATGGGTCTGCCATGCTCTCTGCTCCGGGCCGCGGTGGGCTCAGGTCTCTTCCATGCGTCTCCGTGTATTCTTGACTAGCTACTTCCCGGCATGGTCTTGCCGTGGGAAATCGCAGGACACCAAACTCAACCTCCGGAGCTCATTGAGGGCTCCTCCTGGGTCACATCCACAAACATCCCATTGGCCAAGTAAGTCCCATGGCCAGTCCTAGGATCAACGGTGCAGGGAGCTTGTCTCCTTCCACCCTGGAGGTGCGGAATCCAGTCCCCAGGGCCCACAGAGCAAGCAGGTGAATTGTGTCATGTTTATATCTGCATTTTACTGCCACTTTTCAGTTTGTATTTTATAAAGTATGCAATAGACTTACATTTGGAGGCATGAATATGTATTTGTGGGGGGGATACATACTCGTTTTTGTAAACCAATGGGACGTGAGTTCACAGGGGGTGGGAGCCTGTGGGGTGGGCACTGGCTGTGTCTTCCAGCTCCGAGCTGCTGGCTGAATCCTGGGGAGAGAAGTATCCTGGGGCTTTCTGCTGACCTGCCGAGTAATTGCCATTTTCAGATCTTGGTTTCTTGGTAAATAATGACATTTCTCCATCTCACTGAGGATGCTGGCTGTATGGAAATGAAGACAGGACTGGCCCAGCCAGGGCCCTGGAGAGGTGGCCAGAAAGACCCTGGTGGACTCCTAAATTGGTTTATTTGCCAGATAATCGGAGGCAAAGCCGATACCCTAATAGGACATGGGCTCCTCCAGGCTGTGCGTGGCCGGGCGGTGATCACTCTGAAGTGGTTGTTACTGTTTCCCAGGCAGGAAAAGCTGTTTTGATTTCCCTCTTGGCATCTGTTCTGAAACAAAGAAAATTATTGTGTTGACTTTTCTTAAAGACGGAGTTACATGTAGATGGGTGCAGTTTGTCACTGCAACTTTTCTCTTCCCACTTTCTGTATTTTTTTAAGAAGCTAGGAGCCCCTCAGGTGGAAATTGGGAAGGACGAGGAAGGTATGCTGTGCTGAGCTACAGCCAGGTCGGTGCCACCCGACAGGGCCCGCCCACGGGAACAGAGCCTATGAGCAAATGAAGAAATATCCAGCAATGTTGCTGGAGTTCCAGGGCCTGTCAGAGAATTTCAGGAGAGGGCTTAACAGTGCCAGGAAGGCCACAGGGCTCAGCTAGAGAACTTCAGGAGAGGGCTTAATAGCGGCAGGAAGGCACAGGGCTTAGCTGACCAGGCAAGGTCACCCCCAGGACGTGATACGTTGGCTGAGAACTGGGTAACGGGAGCCAGAGGGGAAACTTCGAAGTCCTAGAACCTGCCACCAGTGCTGAAGGGGGCAGGGGTACAGGCAGAAGGTGGGAGGGGATGGGGCCTTGCCAGGGAGAGGAGTTTGGTTGGATTCCAGCACTGGAGAGAAAACCGGGGTCTGGCAGAGCCCATGTCCCATGGATTGGGGGGTTGGGAGTGGAACTGGGGGCTTGGGAAGGGTTAGGAGCAGCCGGGTAAAAGCCGGCAAGCCTTGACTGCAGGAGAAGGGCTGGCCCCCTCACCTGCAGTGAACCTGCTGGCCACCAGGGCTTGTGCCTTCTTGGGTCTAGCCTTGTGCACGGGAGGCTGAGTTTGCCCAGGTTAGACCCGTGTAGGTCACAAAGGTGTGTTTGAATTCATTTCCCACTGCAGCACCGGTGCAGGTGGGAAATAGAAGGGACCCGTGGGCTGAAGCCTGCTCCCCAGGACCAGGGCGGTGGGGGGAGGTGGATCCCCTGGGTGGAAGCCTGGAAAACCTCTGGAGGGGTGGGGGAGGCAGATCCTGCCTGGACCCCCAGAGAATCCCTCTCTGAGGCCACTTGTGCCCAGAACTGACACCCGCCATGGGAACGATGACCGATTACCCGACCTCTCTGCTCCAGTCCCTGGTCCCCTGAGGTCTAATGGGGCACATAAGCCTTTGACTTCTAGGGTGTCCTCCGCCCCCGGCAAAAACGACCCAGTCCCACCTCGAGGTAAGAAACGCTGAGCGCAGATTTGCACAGGAGTTTGCCTTTTTTTTTTTTTTTTGCCTCGAATGCATCTTTTGTTTTTCATGAATCCAAGCCTCGCTTCCTTTTCTTCTTGTTCTTTCTCAAGTTACTGTACTAAAATAATCTCATAATTTGCCAATTATTTCTCCTTTACAAAACGATGTTATTCAGAATTTAGTCACTAATGTACTGTGAAACTTGGCCTCAATTTTAGCTTCAGATGTTGAGAGGAAGATTTTTCTGGCACTCGGTGTAATGGGTTTGTTTTTGTGTTTGCCTGTCAGACCATTTTTCATTGACAGTAAAAAAAAAAAAAAAAAATACAAACAGCAGCCATTTATTAGAAGCCGGCCAGGTAACACAGGTCCTGGTAGCAGCTCTCTGTGTGGACGTGAGGCTCCAGACCTGGGCCAAACCCTGCAGAGGGGCTCACCAAAGGAAAATGGGGATCCTGGGCTGACGAACCTGTTCAGGGACAGGGGGTGGGGGAGTCAGGGCTGGGAGTGAAGCCTCAGGAAGTCCACCGCTGAACCGCAGCACTTGTCAAGATTTTGCGCCTCCTGGGTGTGTGCACTGGACCCAGAGACACCAGGACCCTGTCCCCCCGGGGCGTTTGTACAGGGCCTTCGAAACCCCAGAAACCTGTACCATTTGGGGTACTTGTGCAGGGACCTGGAGACCCCTGGACCCTATACCCCCTGGGACCTTTGTGCCGGAACCCAGAGACTCCAAGGAGCCTGTCCCCGCTGGGGTGTTTGTGCAGGGACTTGGAGACTCCAGAACCCTGTACCCTTTGGAGCATCGTGCAGGGACTTGGAGACCCTCCCCATTCCCATGCTTTCTGGAGGGCCCGTAGGACCCAGACTTTTGCTGAAGGGCATTGTTTCATTCTTTGTGGAGTCTGCCTCTCTCAGGGAAGACAACCCACAGTTCAGCCTCGGCCTGCTGCTGTTTTCCTTGTCCCAGGTGTGAGGAGCCCAGGCACATTCCCCAGCCCGGCTGTATGCCACACAAGGCAACAGGTGCCACCCCCCGTGTCGGTGTTGGGAGGGTGGAGGGAGGCCAGGGTGGGAGGCCCCATGCAGACCTGCAGTGAGGACTCAGTGCACCTGGCCACAGACACACAGGACCCTCCCCTTGGCTCTGGGCTCAAGTCCTTCTTCAAGGTGGGGCTGCTGGGAGGCCTTGACCTCAGGGGTGGCAAGGTCTGCAGCCCTGCCAGGCTCCGGGTCTTGAGTGCCACCACCCGTGCCCTGGGAAGGCCCCAGCAGTGCTGTCTTCCAGCTGGGGGAAGCCGGCTCTGGGCTCCCCCGGGGCATGTTGGGGGCCACAGATACCCCAGGGGATCGTGTGGGTGCTGAGTGGAAGGAGCTCCAGGACACCGAGTGCAGGGCCCGGCATCCATCAGCTGCTGTGGTTCTTGTCACCCGGGTGTTCAGATTGGAGGGGCCGGGGCTGTGTGTGTGGTGTGTGTGTGCGTGTGCATGTGTGATGTGTGTGTGGTGTGTGTGCGTGTGTGGTGTGTGTGATGTGTGTGTGTGGTGTGTGTGTGGGTGTGGGGGGTGTGTGTGCATGTGTGATGTGTGTGTAGTGTGTGTGTGTGTGTGATGTACATGATGTGTGGTGTGTGTGCTGTGTGTGTGTGCATATGTGTGTGTGTGTGTGTGGTGTGTGGGGTGTGTGTGCATGTGTGATGTGTGTGTAGTGTGTATGTGTGTGTGACGTGTGTGGTGTGTGTGTAGTGTGTATGTGTGTGTGATGTGTGTGGTGTGTGTAGTGTGTATGTGTGTGTGATGTGTGTGGTGTGTGTGTGATGTGTGTGTGGTGTGTGTGCATATGTGTGTGCGGGTGTGTGGTGTGTGTGTGGTGTGTGTGTGCGTGTGCATGTGTGATGTGTGTGTGGTGTGTGTGCGTGTGTGGTGTGTGTGATGTGTGTGTGTGGTGTGTGTGTGGGTGTGGGGGGTGTGTGTGCATGTGTGATGTGTGTGTAGTGTGTATGTGTGTGTGTACATGATGTGTGGTGTGTGTGCTGTGTGTGTGTGCATATGTGTGTGTGTGTGTGGTGTGTGGGGTGTGTGTGCATGTGTGATGTGTGTGTAGTGTGTATGTGTGTGTGACGTGTGTGGTGTGTGTGTAGTGTGTATGTGTGTGTGATGTGTGTGGTGTGTGTAGTGTGTATGTGTGTGTGATGTGTGTGGTGTGTGTGTGATGTGTGTGTAGTGTGTATGTGTGTGTGATGTGTGTGTGGTGTGTGTGCATATGTGTGTGTGCGGGTGTGTGGTGTGTGTGTGGTGTGTGTGTGCGTGTGCATGTGTGATGTGTGTGTGGTGTGTGTGCGTGTGTGGTGTGTGTGATGTGTGTGTGTGGTGTGTGTGTGGGTGTGGGGGGTGTGTGTGCATGTGTGATGTGTGTGTAGTGTGTATGTGTGTGTGATGTGTGTGTGGTGTGTGTGCATATGTGTGTGTGCGGGTGTGGTGTGTGTGGTGTGTGTGCAGGTGTGTGGTGTGTATGTGTGTGGTGTGTGTGTGGTGTGTATGTGTGTGGTGTGTGTGCGTGTGTGTGCGTGTGTGGCGTGTGTGTGCATGTGTGGTGTGTGGTGTGTGGTGTGTGTGTGCGATGTGTGTGTGATGTGTATGTGTGTGTGGTGTGTGTGTGGTGTGTGTGCATGTGTGGTGTGTGTGTGTTGTGTATGTGTGGTGTGTGTGTGTTGTGTGTGCGTGTGTGATGTGTGTGTGTGGTGTGTGTGTGGGTGTGTGGTGTGTGTGTGTGGTGTGTGTGTGATGTTTGTGTGGTGTATGTGTGGTGTGTGTGATGTGTGTATTAGTGTGTGTGTGGTGTGTATAGTGATATGTGTACTGGTGTACTGTCTGGGGTGTATGATGTGTGGTGTGTGTCATGTGTGGTGTACAGTGTGTGATGTGTATGGTGTGTGTGTGTTGTGTGTATGTGTGTGTGATGTGTTTGTGTGGTGTATGTGTGGTGTGTGTGATGTGTGTATTTGTGTGTGTGTGGTGTGTATAGTGATATGTGTACTGGTGTACTGTCTGGGGTGTATGATGTGTGGTGCGTGTCGTGTGTGGTGTGTAGTGTGTGATGTGTATGGTGTGGAGTGTGTGGAGTGTGTGCATATTGTGTGAAGTGTCCATGACCACTCTACATAGCGGGACCCCGATCTGGCAGTGGGTGACTTGCTGAGGGGCACAGAGAGGGGAGAGTGGTCTGGGGTCTGCGTCCACCTGGAGCCCTCCACGCCCTCCCCTGGCACCTGCGTCTCTGAACATCTCCTGGGGAGCCGGGGGTCGTTTGTCTCCTCCAGCCCTGTTGAAAATGAGGATCTCTGACGCATCAGCCCTTATTACCAATCAGCCAGGCCGCTCCCCTCCCCGGGGCAGAGATGGGGCCCGAGTCATTTTTTGCAATAACATTTGTGGAACTTAAAGACAAAATCCTTCATAAAAGGATCGTAAAGTGTAATCACGGCAATGAAGCAGGCCCGAGTGGAGGGGAGGTGACCTTTCCGGCCACTCTCTGGAGGAAATGTCACCCAGGAACAGCAGGAGGTGGGGGCCTTGCCTCCAAGGAGAGCCTCCCTGCTGGTCTGGCCTTGGCGGGGTGGGGGCAACCTCTTACGGGGGGACCCTCGCTGCTGCTCATGGAACCCTCCCGCCATGACAGAGCAGGACACCTCGGGCCCGCTGCTGACCGCAGTCTGGAGAGGAGATATTATCCTTGCTGCAGTGGAGATGGCTGGACCTCACTGGAGGCCTCCCCGCTCTGGCTTGCTGTGTTCTCAACTTCCTGGGGGACTGTGTCCCTGCTTGGGCAGAGCCCACTGACTCCAGGCCTGCTCAGTGCAGAGGCTGCTCCAAGCTGAGTATCTCTGGGACCTGTGGCATTCAGTTAGGCTCTGGACAGGCCAGGTGTCTGCCCCAGCAGGCAGCTTCCCTCCAGGCGGGGCATCCGGGCTTCCAAGATTCCCCTCCATTTGAGCCTCATTCTCCACCTGGAGAGGCACGGGTGATCCCCTTGGGGGGCTCCAGAAGACCCCAGAAAATGAGGGCTTTCAGGGCTGGAGTTGGTCTCTGATAAGCCGAGGAGCTCCCAGGGGCCTGGGGGGCTCCAGGCGGCCCACACCATGGATGTCTGTCCTTGGTCATGTGCCAGTGCCATGGGTACCTGGGTGCTCAGCAGGACAGCAGGGTGGGCTGCAGAGACCACCTGCTCCTAAGTGCTCCGTTGGCCAGACCTGTCAGCCGGGGTGTGTCCTGGTGTCTGGGGTGTGCACCCTGGGGTGGGGTCTTCCCTTCAGGTCCCATGGTTTACATACCATCTCCATGACCCTAACTTCACAGAGCCCCACCCAGCTCTGATGCCCGCCACACTGGCAGAGTGGGGTCCAAGCCCTCTGCAGAGCTGTGGACCTGGGGGGGCATCCTCCCCCCACGTTGTCTGCCCCCTCTATGGGAGGAGGCTGCACAGGGCAAGCCAATGCCACCGGCTTGGGGGCAGTTCAGGCTGTGTCCCCACTCCACGGCCAGTCCTGGGTTTGCCAGGGACTCCGTCAGCCCGTCCCTCGAGGTGACATCCGACAAGGCAGCCGTTTGTTGAAATATGCAGACCTCTGCACCACATGCTAATCTGGGCTTTTTTCAAATGAGCTGCAGCACCAGGAGGGTGCAACGGCGCTAACTGCCTCAGCACATGCCAGCTTCCTCCCGGAGCTGCACAGAGCGTCACAGCTGGCTAGGTGCTTTGCATTTCCACCCCCCTTCTTAAGGCCTGATGTGCACTAAGCACTCACTCTGGACTTGCTGTGTCCCTGCGTGCCCACAGATGAGGGTGCATGTTGGTCTCAGTCCCCACTCCGGCCCGCGGGGAGGCTGACTTGGAGAAATTGTTGAGTTCGGGCTGTTACCACGATCTAGGCGAGGCCTGCAAACAAGGTGTGGCCTGGGGTCCCACGCTGCCTCTGAGGTGAGACAGCCCTGAGGGATCCTGAAGTAAGCCAGACTCGGGGCTGAAGTCTGCATCTCGTCCCACCTCCTGCCGCCAGGCCCTAAGGGTGTGAAGGAAGGATGCTGAGCGCACCTGCTTTTCAGTGGGCAGCAGCCGCCTCTCCTTTGCTGCATGGTGGGAGCAGTCCAGCCAGCCCCCAATGGCTCAGTCAACAGGCGGAAGGACTCTCAGGGGAACCATGACTTTCACAATCTCCAGATGGATTCCCGGATCATGAGGTTCTAAGCGAGTCTTCAGGTTTGGAGAAAGTGGACTGTATTTGTGGGAGACACTATTCTCCCTCCCTCTTGCTCTGCCCTCCCCGCAGTCTTTCCGCCACTCACTGAAGCCTGCCATCCAGACCGTGCCATGCTGCCATTTGGCGTAAGGCCTCTGGTCTCGGAATTCCCTGGCACAGTGTTCCAGGTGGCCCCTGCCTCAGAGGGGGCTGGATCTGCCCCGGGTCACAGCACTCATAGGACACTGTTGTGATTGCAATTATTTGGCTGCTCCCTGACCTGAGTGAGACGCCCATGAGGGCAGCAACCCTATGTCTTGTATCTCCTAATGCGTAGTGGATAGCCCAGCACACAGTAGGTGCTTAATGAATGTTTCTGGGTTATGCAGTGATTACTCTGAACCCAGCTGCCACTCACAATCTCTTTGGAACTAGGTTGGGTGTTATGGAGCATCCTGTGTTGGTGCTGGGAGAGGTGGAGGCTCTGGGGCTGCCGCTGTTTTCAGGACCCCTGCTATTCCTGGGCAGACAGGGCCGACACCCAGAAATCATCCAGGAGCAGTACCAGGTGGGCTCTAGGGTGTGGAGACAGCTGGGCAGGTCCCTTGGGTGCAGGAGAGAGGGAGGGGAAATTGCTGCAGTTACCTAGTGCCCCAAGGAGATTGTCGCCTGGGCACCTGAGAGACCCCAGGACACAGTCCCCACGGCCCGTTCCAGTTAGAGGCTCTTTGTCAACAGATGCCCCTGGAGTCCGGCAGGGCAGATTAATACATGAATGAGTGGGTGAAGGCGTGAGTGCTGCCTGCTATAACTTGGCTGGGTTCTGCCACCCTGGGGAAGGGGAGTGCCAGGATCTGTGAGCCTCAAGCAGGTGCCACCCAAGGGAGCTGCTCCGGAGGCTCTGGGTGGCCAGGCCCGTCGCTGGGCGGGAGGAGAGCCAGGCGCATGCTCAGTTTTGGGGTTGGCCCTCCCATCCCATCACGGGCACAACTTGGGCGGGCAGCCTGGAGGAGCAGGTGGGCTCGCTGAGTCGGGAGGAGGAGGGCTCCCCTTCAGCCCGGAAGAAGCCTCCCCATGGGGACTGCGCCTGCACGTGGCCAGCAGGCAGAGTCCACTCCTTGGTCAGCACTTCACAGCAAGTGCATTCCCAGCAGCTGAGGCTCCCATGCCGGCGTGCGCTGACGGCATTGTCAGTCCTCATGTTGTGCCTGCCCGTCCCAGGGCAAGGTGGCCTGAGTCCACTGCAAAGTCCTTGATTAATTCAGCAAACACACGCTGTGCCGAGCACTGGATGGCTCTTGGAGGTCCCCAAGTGACCATCGGACACTGCCCTATCCTCTTGGAGCTTGTGGGGGAAAGAATCCCCCTTCTCAAACGGGG
Organism: Pan paniscus; assembly: GCF_029289425.2. Lineage (NCBI taxonomy): Eukaryota > Metazoa > Chordata > Mammalia > Primates > Hominidae > Pan > Pan paniscus. The sequence goes on from NC_085927.1 coordinate 58,415,617, forward strand.
TGTGTGGACGCCCCTCTTTTTCTCACCTGGCTGGGCAGCCCGCGGCTGTGGGATGAGAGATACGGATGATGTGGACTGCTGAGCAAGGGATGTGCATCCAGCAAGCTTTGGGGAATCCTAAAAGGATCAAGAGTGCGTGAGGGCGTGGCCTGGCGAGTCCTCCTCCTACTTCCCATCTGTGAGGGTCCGCAGGATGGGGGGCTCGCCTCCATTCCTCCAGGTGCCCAGCACTCATGTTCCACACTCAAATGCCCCTCTGCAGTTCTGGAAGGACTCACTAGGCCATCGGCTGTTTCAGGAGGGTTGATTCCCGAAGTCACCGGCTCTGGTCACTTCCAGGAGGCTCCACCCTCTCGTGCGGGGAGAACAATTGCGGATGGCCACAAGCTGTTACTACCGACTGCCTTGACTCCGTTCAGCAAGGAGTGAAAATAGCCAGTTGGCCAGACTCAATCTTTGTCTTGTCTTAAAGGAGTTTGTTTTTCCAGACTCTGTCCAAGTCTGTTTTAATCCACCCAAAGAGGAGCTAAGTTTGATAAATAAAAGAAGATTAAAAATGGTAGAGAAAAATGTGTTTCCCCCCAGCTCCCAAGAGAGTACTGCCAAAATTGAAGTGTAGAAACAAAAATAGAAATGATCAAAACGTCTGATGGTATCTATATTTTCAAATGAAAAGGCAGAGGGAGTCTTTCAGCCCAACCACTTACGGGAAGATCCGGCGGGCCTGGGAGCTCACCTCGGCTCCCCTGCGCCTAGTGGGAGTCAGGACTGGACGCTCCTCTTCCTCTGCTGGTGGGCCTCACGCCGTGGATCGAGGGGGTCCCTGAGTTGTTCATGGGGGGGATTGTTGCTTTGGAACAATCAGGGGAGCTCTTGGGGCTTCAGGGGTCTCTTGGGATCCAGCCTTTCCCCAGGTGTTTGCATTCCTTTGTAGGAGGGGAAGTGAGGATACCTTTGTTTGTGATGTCACATCAGCCCCAAGCCTGGTGCCCCCATACTGGGTGAGAGATGGGGGAGACGGGCACCAGCCATGGTTGCTGGGCCAGAGCTGGAGCAGCCGGGAGACTCTTCACTGTGCAATAGTGACAGTAATGGGGAGAGCCGCTTGTGTTCAGGGGTGCTGCCTTATGTACCGGCCCTTGGTTCTCCACTTTAGGGACAGTATCTGATTTCATGGCAACCTCGTAAGCCAGTGATTCAGAGTGGGGTCCCAGTGGCATTGGCACAGCCTTGGGAGCGTGTTAGGAATGCCCATCTCTGGCCCCACTCAGACCTGCGGAGTCCGAGACTCTGGGGTGGGCCTCAGTGTCTCCGTCTCTCTCCAGAGGACTCTGAGTTTGACGACTGCTGCTGCATTTCACACGTGGAGAAGGTTGGAAATGTCACCGTTAACTAGTGAGCCCAGCATCCCATGGCTAACCGGTGATAGCGCCAGAGTGGAAATAGGGTGGTCTTCACTGAGAACCTGCCCTCGAGCCCTGGCCCTGTCCTCCAGCCCCAGTCCTGCCCTGTTGTGTGATGTGTTCTTCCTGCCTGCATCTTCGGAGGTCCCAGGAGTGAGGAAGGTGACCCTGGGACCTCCCCCGAGTGAACATGGCAGCTAGTGCTGCAGGTGCACAGGCCCAGCTTCAGGTGCAGGAGGCCCGGCGGTGCCTGATGGGGATCTGGCCCCGTGGGGCTTTGTCCAGTTTCTTTGTGGCCAGCTGCACACATGTGGGTGTTGACACCCATTAGGATTGCTCTTTCTCTTAAGTGAGTGTAGCGAGGAGGATGGCTGGAAATGCCATGTGCAGCTGCAGTCCCGAAGCTGCCCGCCTCTCTGGGTCATCATCTCCCTGCCCTCCTGCTCCCTCGCCCCACCGACTGTGGAGATGACTCGTCCTGCCATGCCTTTTAGCATGAGCTTGTGTTTCCAACCAGTATATATTTTTTGAGATTGGGTGCCTGTCTCTGGAACAAACCAGAAACTCGGGCCTCACAGTGCTGTTCGGGACCCTGGGTCAGCAGTGGTGGCTTTGACCGTGGGTCTGTGGGTCAGCTACAGTGGGGTCAGACTGGACCCCAGGTTCCAGGCTCCGGGGCAGGGGAGTGGACTGGGGGAGCTTTGCTGCTCTCGGCAGGCTGGGCTCCAGGTGGTGGGTTGGGTTCAGGGCTGCATTTCACAGGGGCAGGCCCAGCCTCAGAACCACATCACTGCCAGCCCCTCCAGGTCACAAAAATCCCACTGGCTAAAGCAGGCCACGTGGCCAAGCCCAGCATCAGTGCAGGTGAGAGCGTGCATGAGAGTTTTCCCAACAGTCGCCTAACAACCGAAGTCTCTTATCTCCTGGCCCCTTTAATCCAGTTCCCTATACTACCTGGCATACAGCAGGTGCTTATTAAGTGCTTGGCCAACTGCTGGACTAAAGTCATTTGGTTTCACTGAACTCATTGTCTTTCTGGGAATTATATCACAAGAAGCCTTCACACCCATGCTGGAAGAGCCTTTTGGCCAAAGAGAAGTTCTTTATAGCGATCAGATTGACCTAAAGAAGAGTTTTCCCACATAAAATGTGAATTCATTGGCATGAAATGACACAGTCAGTTTCATCATAAATTGTCTCCTGAGTAGAAATAGGAAGAGTAAACACATACCACACCTTTCTCAAATGGAATGAGCCTCGCTTCCAGCCAAAGGCAGGATTCATGATCCCATTTCTCTGCCTTGATTCTCTTTAGACAGTCACCAAAAAATTAATTGCCAAGTAGTCTGCAGTGTGTAGACACCGAGGGCTTCCAGCCCAGGCCTGATGTTGATACCTGCTCATGAGCGTGTTTGAATTACCTGGACCATCAATAAATGCCCGGAACAATATGAGCTTCAGGGACATGGAATCCATTCGCCACCAGGCAGCTGGTGGTCAGCACTGCGCAGGGAGATGGGTGGCTAGTACCGGATCCGTGCTCTTCTGAAATTTGGTGCAGCAAATGATTCTGCATGCATTCCAGAAAGTGGCCCTAATTTGAATTTAAATCTTATTCATGGTATTCATGTGGTGGCATTTGGAGAAGGGGACACCATGGCAATACCAAGCAGGATGCAGGGACTCAGCAAAAGCAGGTGCAGGTGCCTCCCAAGGGACTACCTGCTCCTGTAAAACTGCAGTGGTCCCGCCTATCCTGCTTTTGGAGATGACTGCCTCTGATGGTGTGGCAGGGCCAGGGCCAGGCTTTGGGCTTCAGGACCAGGCAGTGCCGGGTTGGGCTTCATCTTCCACACCAACTGCTGTGTGGCCTGGGGTGGTTGTCAGAGCTGTGGCAACTGTGCACATTGAGGACAAGCATGGACCCCTGCCCAGGTCTGAGGACTAAGTTCGGAGATGGATGAACAGGCAAAGTCCCCCGCTAGCAGTGCCAGACGCCCTCGGGAATTGGACTTGTGGTCCTGGGTGTTCATTGCCAGCTTGCTCTGCACCAGGCGAGGTCTGAATGATTTCCTTGCAATGACGCACTCATCCCTGAGGCCACCCTGTCAGGTACTGTCACATCCCTCTCCTTCTCAAAGAGAAACTGAGTCACAGAGTGTTTCAGTAACTGAGAACATTAAGTGACTCGTATGTGGCAAAGCTGGCCTGTATCAGAAGCTGGGATCTTTGGGGTATGCTGGGCATGGGTGTAGCAGCCTCTGTGTGTCCACCCGAGGTGGCCCTGCCCTGTTTCCACACACAGCCTACCTAGAGCTAGAGAAGGCTCCAGGAGTTGAGTGCTCGGCTCCAGGGCCTGGGCAGATGGCGCATCTGGCCGGGATAAGGTGTAGGCCTGGGAGAACAGGGTCAGTGCAGGCCACAGGTGAGGCCAGATGCAGACAGGGGTGCCATGAGAGGGCAAGGGCTTCCAGGCTGGCACATGGGCCTCTCATGCACCTTTCCCACAGACTGGTCGGAGGTGCCCAGCAGGACCCTGGATGGCTCTCTGGGAGTAAGCTAAGAGGTCACATCTGGATGGAACCAGATGTGAGGGCTTTGACCCCCACGGAGCCAGGTGCCCCTGGGAAATGCCGGCATTGTGTGAAGGAGTGTCTTGTATCAAAGCAGATATCCCCTACCCCCTACCCTCATCCCACAGTTCCTAGCAGGTTCCATTGCCTTCCGAACTTGATGCTGCTGGATCCTCCCAAGGTCCCTTTGCAGGTTGGAACCTGCGGCTCCGAGGTGAGGTGGCTTGCCTGGGACCACACAGTGCTTGGGTGTGGAGTCCAGACAAGGTACATCCTGATCCAGGGCCCCCTACTCTGATCCACGGGTGTCTGGGCTCCAGAAAGCTTTCTCTGACCTTCTTGTTCTTGGGAAAGAGCGGTGCCTCCAGGATTCAGGCCTGAGTCGTGCCCGGGACCACGTGGATCCCTTTCGTTCCTGTGTCACCGGGGGGTGAGGCAGACATTCCTGGTCCTGCTTGGGGCATCGTAAGATGGGCTGCTGTGGTGTCCCCTCCCCACCAGGGCTGCTCTGAGGGCCCTGGTCCTGATTTGGGCATCATAAGATGGGCTGCTGTGGTGTCCCCTCTCCCCCAGGACTGCTCTGAGGGCACCCCTGGGGAACATCATGCAAAGTCCTCCGTGCCCCTCTGGGGCATGGGGTGAGGTCCCTCCCTGTGGTGTCTCAGTGAGCAGGAGGCAGGCACAGCATGAATGTGGCCTCTGACAGCACAGCCACGCTGAAGACCCCTCAGCCTGGGCTCCCAGGGCCCCTGACCCTGACCTGGACAAGGCTGGGCCTGGAGCACCCTGGAAGGCAGGGAGCCCCCCAGGTCAGTGCGTCTGAGCTCGGGGAGGAAAACGCCAGCCGAGGGCTGGGCAGCTCGGCTCTGACCCAGACGCCTGGCACAGTCTTGGCAGGTGCTAGCCCCGTGTAGCCCCAGTATCAACAGCAGACCCGTATCCTCTCCTCTCACCTCCTGGGCAAGGCCACTGTCCATGAAAAGCTTGCAAGAACTGGAGGAGCTGCATGAGCAGGATGGGACCAGGTGATGGTGGCTCGCTGGTTTTCCAGGCACACACTAAGGGGCCCAGCCCATCAAGAATTCCGCTCCAGAACTCCTTGATATTTGGCTTAAAGTTCAGCTCTAAATATAGACCTGTTGGGGTCTGTCGCAAGTGTTTTCTTGAGGGGCCTGTGATGATGTGCATGGGGTCCTAAGGGGGGCAGGGTTCTGGCACCCACCCTTCTCGTGGTCTGCAGCAGTGATGGAAGCAGGTGCAGGAGGGGAGACGGGGCTAAGGAAACTCTGTGACAAGTGCTGCCCTCTCTCCCCTCCCCAAAGACCCTTCTCCAGGAGAGCCGCACCTCTGCCCCGCCCGCTCCCCTGGCTGGCCCAGGACCCACCTGCTGCCCCGCGCTTTTCCATGGCAAGTGTGGGTGTGGCCGCTGTTGGTAACAGAGGTGTGAGATCAAATGAATAGCCTCTGAGCCCCTGGTGGGAGTTGGGAGCCCTGTGGAAAACTGATTGAGAGCGCGGGCTCCTGTGGGAAGGCAGTGCTGGCCCCACGCCCTGCGATGGCCGTTCAGCTCTGACTGTCCTCCCGGCAGGAAGCGTCCTTCAGTGCTCCCTCTGCTGTGCTCTGTCACTGTGGCTGTGTGGCTGCAGCCTGTGCACTGTGAGCCTTCCTTGTGTGGGCTCCCGGGGACCACCAGAGAGCCCCTCCCAAGGAGTCACCAGTCACAGCGGACCTCACATGGCTCTTCTGCTGTGGAGAAGGGTCCACACTTGCCTCCTGTGGGCCAGCTGCCTTTGCTTGCTGGTGTCCTGGTGCCTGGCTGCTGTCACCCAGGAGTTGGACTCTGGGCAGGAAGGAGGGCTTCCTGGAGGCAGTGGCAGAAGTCTGATGGGCTGAAGCCCTCAGGAAACCTTCTCAGGGGGTCTTGTTTAGGAAACAAATCCCTCTGCTGATGTAGCTGCTGGCTGACTCTGTCAGCGCTGCCCGCTGTGGGAAGCCCTTATGAGCCTGTACATCCTCTCTCGGGGTCCTGCAGGCCACGAGGTGGGCAGCCTGCTCTCCTTGGGTCAGGACATGGAGACTTCACAGCCCGGCGGAACCCACGCCCATGCCCAGCTCTGCCTAAATGGATCGATCACCTAGAACCCCCGTCGCAGGGCTCGGAGTTGCGGGCAGGGTGGGAGACCCCTTCCAGAGGGGCCCCTGTAGATTAGCTCAGCTTACTTGATTCATTGATTTTGTCAAGGGTCCGTTTATCATACTGACAACTGTAAAAACCTTAAATAAACATTTATCATCCTCCGAGGGGCCCAGCCAGGCTCCCAGGGAAGAGGAGGGGCAGCTGGGGTTGCACCTATATGGGGCTTCCAGGGCTCACCCCGAGGAAGGAGGCCCAGAGCCAGCCCTGGGTGCTGAGCCCCTGGTTTCCCACTGTTGTGACGGCCCTGTCTGCATTCCCTGCAGAATACCCCAGAGACTCAGACCTGGGGCTGATCTGAGGGGGGCTCGTCCCCAACCACCTGGTCACAGGCAGAGGTTGGTCTGCCTACTGCTCATTCATTCATTCATTCATTCATGCATCTTTCACCCCGAGAGCCCACCCCTCATCTCCCACCACCACACCCAGCACGGGCTCAGCTCAGGCCCTGCTGTTGCCTTCCTCTGGAAGCTTCCTCTCTAGACATCCTCCTGACTTGTGTGATCCCAGCTTCCCTCAGATGCCCAAATGCCGCCTCGTCAGGGGAGCCCTCCTGGACCACCTTGACTCCACAGGCCCCCCGCTCTGTGCCCCTCCTGCCTGGCTCACTGTGTCTCCGTGGAGGCCCCCATGCCCTGGCTCTGTGCGATGGACAGTGGTTCCTGTGCCCTCCATGTGCCCCCGCAGACACGGGTCAGTCTCAGCTCTGTTCCTGGCTGCATGCCCAGTACCCTGACCAAGGACAGATTGCCCGGAGGCGCCCGGGCCAGAGGGAATAGGATGGAGGGAGGGAAGCAGGATGCAGGCTTCCCTGGCCGCATGCACTGGACACCCAGGAGGAGGCTGGGGTCATGGGGAGAACTGCACCAGGGACAGGATGGTGGGAGAGGGTGAGGAGGCGTCCCAGGGATGAGTCCTGGGGCAGGGCTGGGAGGGGACAGATCACGAGGCACCACTGTCCTTGACTCTGTCCCCCACCCGGGGCCCAGACAGTGTTCTGGAAGGTTCCTACAGTGTCTCTGAGCATACCTCCATGCTCACCGTGGTGCAGGCCCGTCTGCCTCCCACGGCTCTCTCTCCGGGCTGGTGGTGCCCTCCCTGTCTGCCTGACCTGGGGCGCAGCCCTGGCATGCCCGGGTCCTCGTCTGTTCAGCCTGTGACCTCTTTTTGCTGGGAGGGCTTGTCAAGGCCCCTGGAATCCAACCGAGAACTTGACAGTGGAGGCTGTTTGATGCTCATTAGGTGATCACCGTCCACCTGCCCAGCTCTTGGCCTCCGTCCTGGCCAAGCGTGGACACTGTGCTTGTCCAGGCCACTGAATGGGAGCATCAAAGAAGATACGGAAATTCCCCCAAAGCGACAAATGAGGTACAAACCACAGGCTTCCTTTTTATCTCGCTCCCGCTTCCAGAACCCAGGTCCTCGGGCGGCAGCTCAGAAGAGCTCAGCTCCCGCCTGGGCTCAGGGAAGAGATGAGGCTGTGGAGAGCCTTTGAAGGGTCAGGAGGAAGAGGCTGGAGACTTTCTGAAAGGGCTCCCGGCAAAAATGTCCCCAGGGAAATGCTCCCGGGTGTCTGGGCTGCGGCTTTGAAGGTGCAGAAGTTTGATGGGCTAGTTTAGGCCGTCATTTTTTTTCCATTAATAAAAATTAGGATAGGAAAGAAATTATCATAATCCAACATTGACAATGAAGATTTCCCATTTACTTCTCTTTCTGTAAGGGTTTTTTAAAAATCAAAATGATTTATGATTAATACAGTGCATATTAAAACTTTTAACCTGGTCCCTTCATAAAGTAAAAAAATGTTCCCAACATATTACATTTTTAATCACATGAGTTAATTACTCTTTAGGGAGGCTTTGGAAATTCTGGAAAGGAGGGTATTATGGATTTCAAAGAATGAGACTGAAACTGTCATTTTAATGAGAATGCAAATGAGATTGCTGAGGTTCAGCGGAGGTCACAGCAGCTTCATCATCAGGTTATTACAGCCATTTATTGCCAGTAACAAATGAATATTAAAAGCTATTGTTTTAACAGATTAGACCTCCAAATTATTATTATTTCAAAATTTCCCGGGTGTCTGGAATATAATTTAAAAATTATGAAATGCTAAGATTCTCTGCAGACCTATAATCCTCTCAAGAGCCTGCTGGTTTCTACAAAGATGTGGTTCTCTCTTTCCCCGAGTGTCAGAGCTTGCAGGAGTGTCTCTGCAGAGACAGTGGGACACTCATGGTCAGGTGCTTCCTCTCCCCATAGTGGTCCTGAGAGGGGGTCCTACAAGCCTCTTCAAGCTGTGTTCTTGGGAGTCTCTGGGCGGGGGCCCAGGGTGGCAATGTAGCCCCTGAGGCTGGGGCTCTGAGATCTCCGATGGTGGAGGCAAGAGAAGGCTGTTCCGTGGCTGTCATGGCAGCAGGAGGTCAGACGACTCCCACTGCAGGGCCACCCAGTCCTGGACACCTGTCCCTGCCCCACCCACCACTGTCTCTTAGCAAACAGCCAAGGGCCTGGCACACAGGGGCTCCGTGGATGCCGAGTGAAGGGAGGGAGGATGGATGAATGAATGAAGGAATGAATGGATACTGGCTGGTGGCATGGGGCTGGCGGTGGGCTCAGCGCTCTTCCTAAGCGGCACGACCGGCTTCCCAGGCGCCTGGGCATTCTCCTCCCTCCTCCCTTTCGCTCTCAGAGCAATCCCCTGTCTCACCAGAAGAGCAAGCGGAGCTCAGCCCTGGTGCTCAGGCTGTGTCCTGCGAGGGATTTCCGGGGAGGGCGGCTGCTCCCTGATGGAGGACGTGGGCTCCCAGCTCATTCCTGTGGCTTTTCCTGACTCTCACTCTGACAACGTAGGTGTCCAAGCGTGTCTGTGTCTTCAGAGGTGCGGATCTTTATGGGAAGAGGGAGAGAGGGAGACAAGGCAAAAACAACAACAAAAATCCGCAAACCCACTGAACACTGAGAAGCTGCTGGAAGTGGCCTGGGGTGCACCCCCCACGCCATGGGCACCCCGTGGTCTGTGGCCTCCTGCAGCCAGGTGACCCCGTCATCAGCAAGGCCCAGGGAAGAGGGGACCTTGTCCAATCCCCTGAGACAGGAGCCCAGGAAGCTGGTCCAGGAGACCTACCCGAGGGCATCGGGCAAGATACGGGGGTGGGGATGGGGGCGCTGTGGCCGCTGGCTGGAGGCTGCCGAGCCATCTCTCAAGGAACAACTGCTTCAAGCACACAGACCTGGGAGGGGCTGGGCCTGGCCTTGGGTGGTGCTTGTGAGGGGTGGAGGCCCTGCCACCTGCTCCCCGGCCCCAGCCAGGGCCCTCTTCTTGTTCTAGCTCCCTCCCTGGAGGTGTCCTGTCCTGTGGGCAGAGTCTTCTGATGACTGTGGGATGCATGGACCAGGCTAAGACCCTAAACGCTGAACCCCACTCCGGGAGGGGGATAGTAGGGATTGGTGGTCTCACCAAACTCCTGGGCCACTGATGGGAGGTGATGTCACCAGAGACCAATGGCACAGAGGGCATCACAGGCAGAGGAGAAGAATTTGTCCTGGGGAGGCTCCCAGGGGACTGTGAGAAGAGGCGGGTCCCTCAGAGCAAGTGCTCACTGGCCCTGCATCCCCAGAGCCCCCTGTGGCCAGCCCCTCCTGCAGAGCAGCCCCTCTGGGGTTTGCCAAGCTCCAGGGACCTAGTGAGGTTGTGGCTGCATCTCCATCCTGCGCACCACAGGGAGAAGCAATTAAATGTAATAGATGCAGAGGCTCCCGGAATTACATTATTTAGGAGCTGCAGCTTACACACATATGCACGCGTGCTAAGCTGCACATAATTAATAGATTTATTTAAATCAGCCTCTGCCATCTGTATTCATCTGGAAGAGATGCTTCTTGGCAGGCCCATGTTGGAAGACCTTTGATTTTTGAAAGGAAAGTGGGGTGTCCCGAAGAGGCGCTGGGGCAGCAGGGGATTCGTGTCCCTGGGGGCTCTGGTCTGCAGGGCACACATCACACAGGTGTGGCGGGGCAGTGACTGCAGCAGACAAGGCCAGGTGGTTCCTGCAGTCAGACCCGAGAGGGAGTGAGGCAGACAGGGATGTGGGGTCCCCTCGAGGCTGTTCTCAGGGACACCCCCCTAGGCAGAGTCCCACCTGATCATGGCCTTGCTCAGGGCCCAACCTCCACAGCCCCTGAGGCCCCATGCTCACTTCCCTTGGGGGCACTGTCCAGCTCCGGGGATGCAGACCCAGGCACCCTGCCGTCCACAGTGGTGTCCTCATGCACTCACTGGGCACAGACCCGCCTGCTTGGTCCTGGGAGGAAAAGCAGATGACACTCATGAGAGTTAACCCTCCCAAAGGAGAAGAGGGCTGCAGCCGGGCCTGGCATGGTCACCAGGGGCACCCACCGTTGGGAGGCCCGCAGGGAGCGGGGAGTGCGCCCAGGTCTGGGGTTCAGGACCGGCAGCAGTAACGGCATCAGAACTGTGCTAGTGTCTGAATTGTGTCTCCCCAAAATCCGTATGTTGATGTCCTAACCCCAGCTCCTCAGAACATGACGGTACTTGGAGACAGGTTCTTTAAAGAGGTGATTAAGGTTAAATGGGGTCGTAAGGGTGGGGCCCTGATCCAGTATAACTGGTGTCCTTATAGCGAGAGATGAGGACAAGGACAGGCACAGAGGGGCCACCCGGTGAGGACACAGAGAGAAGACGGCGTCCACAGGCTGAGGAGGGCAGCGCCGGGAGGAAGCAGCTCTGCCCACACCCTGACCCTGGACTCCCGGCCTCCAGGGCTGCGAGGACATGAGTTTCTGCCCTGAGCGATGCTGGGGACAGGGCTGACGGGGACGCACCTGTGCCGTTCTGTTCTGGCCACCCTAGGACACCAGTCCCAGGTGGTGGTTAGATTAGAGGTGACCACGGCAGCTCCTTGCAGGAGGCTGAGTGGGAGCCTGGTCTCTCCCAAGCATTGCAGGCACTCCACTGAAAGCTGGTAGCTAAGGCTCCCTGAAGATGCCAGGCCACAGGCCACTGAGCGCCACGGCCACTCGCAGGCGGGAGGGCACCTCCAGACTTTCGGCAGACGTCCAGCCCCCACAGCACCCCTTCCTGACCTGCCCTTAGCAGGCGGTGATGGGCGATCATTGTTCAGGGAGGGCTCTGGCCATGCCTAGAGCTCCCTCCCCGAGGTCAGCTCCCCTAGAATCCACTGGAAGGCAATGTCCCCTGAAAATGGGTCCCAGGACCCCTGTCCCTTGAGGTCACAATGAGGACACAACCGGAGGATGTGTCTAAGCCGGGGCAGGTGGGACCTTTCCCATGAGACAAGTTGGTGGAGACAGATTGGAGCCACGGAGCCCGCTCAGGCAGAGGCCCCAGTCTGAGGGGGGAGTGGTCTTGTTTCCCTCCCCTGTTTCCTTTAGATTCTGCACCTCACCAAGATCAGCACAACCTCCAGGGAACGGGGAAGGTGATGGGGACTCCCAGATGGAGAGCAAGCCGGGCCTGTGCCAGTTCATTCTTATTCAGTGCCACCGTTGCAACATCCCAATCTAGTCATTATTGCGTCTTCGCTCTCCGTGGCTGCATTATAACTGGAGCTTATGTTCAATTTGCTGGGAGCCGGCAAATCATCGTCTGCTTTTCCTCGGCACACACTCATTTGCTGTTGGCCCTAGGTGTTTCTTAAAGTCTAGCATTTTACACACAGACAAATTAAATCTTGTTTTTGAATGCGTCCCTCCCTGGAACTGACATAATGCTCTTTAATGTCTGTCGCACCTCTTGGGTTCTTGGGGCTCATAATCATTTGCATTTTCAAGCAGCAGATTCCTTACAGGGACGTATCCTCAAAGCCAATAATGAAGTGATGAAGGAGAGTTGGGCTCCTGTGGGTGTTTGCCACGGTCTCTCTCCCGCCATCCGTGTGAGCGTGGCCTCAGGAGCCGTGGTCTGTGGAGAGGTCTCTTCGTTGCTGTGGAATATTCATTTGGCCAAGCAGGAACACCTCCACAGTATCTTCCAGGCGTGGCCGCTGGGAGACTCGAATGCGGAGACGTGGTCCAGGGACTGTAGACCAGCGAGGTCCAGTCAGGTTCAAGGGCCAGGATGGGGAGGGGCGTGACGCGAGTGTGTGCCACAGAGGGCTGGTGGTTCACGAGGTCAGGAGGATACCCTGGGTGCCCACGTGTGCCAGGTGCCTGGGCGAACGGCGGGCCCACCTCCTGGGCTTCACCTGCCTCCGCCAGCTGCCAGGGAGTGAGAGAACAGGAGCATGGCGGGAAATTCACAATAAGCAGGTGCCAGGCCTGAACTGTGTCCCCCACATTCAAATGGCCTAGCCCCAGGGCGATGGCATTTGGAGGTGACAAGGTCATACAGGGGCCCTTATACTGGGGTCAGGCCCTTAGGAAAGAGGTGTGAGGGAGGCGCCCCCTCCCTCTCACTGCTACATGAGGGACACAGTGCCGAGGGGCCCAAGGAGGGAGCCCATACCAGGAACCCAGTTGGGCTGCCCTTGACCTTGCTGAGGCCGCCCGGGCCATGGTGTTTTGTGGTGGCGGCCGGAGCTGACCCCAGTGGTGGACGTTCCTCCTGGGCCACTGGGCTGCCCCGCAGCAGATTTTGGGACCCATGGCGGTCGGGGCTGCTTGGGAAGTGGGCCCCATGGTGGAGGGATGGCTCTGACTCTGACCCCTCAGCCATCACTGCTCTGTGCTCTTTCTAGTCTGGAGGTGGCCTTGCTCTTGGGAGCAGGCACTGAGGTCCCAGCTAGAGCCCCTCCCTGAGATGAGCCGGGTAACCTGACAACCCACACTGCGGGGTCCCCTGCCCCACAACCCCTCCTCTGACCCTGGTGGTCCTGGAGCTCTGCTCTGAGAGGCGACATGGCTGATGGAGGAAGGTGGGCCCCTTCCCCCCTGGTCTCCACGTCCCCAAGGCTTCTGCCTGTCACTGCAGCCGTCACCGAGAGGGCTTTTCTGGGGCAGTCAAGCCTTGAAAGTGGGAGAATCAGCGAGACCTAGAGGGGATATGGGGTTTGGCTGAGCCTTGAGGAGGAGGAAGGAAGCCAGGAAGGGGCGTGTGGGATGAGGGCACAGCCCGAGCCAGGCAGGAGGGGCGGCGGGGCCTGCCTTTGGGGAGCAGAGGGGACAAACCCAGAAGCGGAGCGCAGCGGGGATGGAGGAAGGGATGCGGGGGCCGCGCCACAGGCCTGGGTCTTCATCCTCATTACAACCATCGCCAGAGATGCGGTCGCCGTGCACTGAATCTTTGCGGGGGCTGCGGTAGAGACGTTTCTGTCTCAGCCTGGCACGGGAGGACCTGAGGCCAGAATGCAGGGGTCCAGACTCCCGTGGGTGTGAGGGTCTGGGCAGGAGTGACTGCAGGGTCTTCTTTCTATGCACACGCCGGCCATCCTCCATCAGGCAGCTGCCCTGGCCACCGATGCCTTCACAGCATAGGATTTGGGGACCTCCACGTGCTATCCCATGGGAAAGCCAAGTCCTTGTAGGGGAGGAGCGTCACCGCTCTCAGCAGGGGGCCATTTCTCTAATGGGGGCCTTTCAGTTTCTGGGCGGGGGTGTGATGTGGCTCAGGCGTCTGTCCCTGTCATGCGCCCAGGCTGGTGCCATCAGGCTCCTGGCATTGGTGCACCCCGGCCTTGGTGTGGCCACTGCATTGGTGTGGCCCTGGCATTCATATGGCCCCAGCAGGCCCCCCAGCATTTCCATTCTCGGCCTCCAATCCCTGGAGACCACACGTGGGATGCCAGGAGCACCAAGGGTGCAGGTAGGCCATCAGGGCCTGGGGCCAGCCCGGGCAAGGACAGTGCCAGCAGGCGCCCCCAGTGTGAGCTAATGTGAGGTGCTTTCATGCTGCAGAAGGCGCCTGGGTCCTGACACCCACACTGGGCCATGAAAAACGTTGTATTTTATTATTATTATTATTATTATTAATTATTTATTTATTTATTTATTTTTGAGATGGAGTTTCGCTCTTGTTGCCCAGGCGGGAGTGCTGTGGTGCTATTCGGCTCACTGCATCCTCTGCCTCCCGGGTTCAAGCAATTCTCCCGCCTCAGCTTCTTGAGTAGCTGGGATTACAGGTGCTCAACACCACGCCTGGATAATTTTTTGTGTTTTTAGTAGAGATGAGGTTTCACCATGTTGGCCAGACTAGTCTTGAACTCCTGACCTCAGGTGATCCACCCACCTCGGCCTCCCAAAGTTCTGGGATTACAGGTGTGAGCCACCACGCCTGGCCTCACAGTTGTCTTTAAAGTGGCTTTTGTTTGGCTCCTGTGTGTGAGCAGTTCTCATCCTGTGCAGTCCTCTACACCTGGGGATGGAGCGGTTCCCTGTGTGGGTGACACTGGGATTTGTCTGGGTCTGGCTGTGGCAGGCTCTGCTCTTCAAGCTGGGAGGTGGGTGGGGACTGTGGGTGGGAGGTGATGCATCCCACCCTGGGAAGGTGTGTGTGATCATAAGGACAGAAAGGCCTCGGGGCCCAGGGAGCAGCTGGGCTGATGACATCCCACATCTCGGATCCACTCTGCTCTGTGGCTCTGGGACACTTTGCTGGTACCTCTATCACCAGCCCAAGGAAAGTCCTTTCTGCTTGAAGGACAGAACCCAGAGCCTCTCCCGTCCGCAGGGATAGCCGAGTCCCCTCGCTGCAATGTTTCTGGGGCCCCTTTGCAGGTTTGTGAATTCCTCAGACTGCTCCGTAGATGACAAGGCTGTTCCAGGGTGTGCTGGGGCTGCTGGCCTCTGGGGAGGAAGGCACATGGTGTCCTCAGCAGGGGCTGTGTTTCCAGCCTCGTTTTGTGGATGAAAAATCACCCACACTTCTGGAGCCTGACCTCTCTGTGGAGGCCACACCTCTCCACGGTTTGAAATGTTTGCCACCCCTGTTTGTATCCGCTCCTAACAGTGGCTCCTGGGTCGGCAGGGCTGGAATGCTTGGCTTTGTGATGATGATGGTGGCCATGGCAACGCCTCAAGCCTTGGACCCCCCAACCCCGCTGGAGAGCCACGATGCCCATGGGGGGTCATGGGCCACTGGTACAAACAATGCTCCCCCAGGTGTCTAAAAATCAGTAAACCATTTCTGGTGCTGGGAGCAGACGTTGAGTCACTGACCTGGGCTTTGACCTTATTTAGAAGTTTGTGTTTCCGAGGCTCAGCACGGCTGCATGGGGACCAGTCCGGGGCCACACACATTCTGCACAGTGACGCGGGATCAGAGTCCTTTCCGTCCTGGGACTGGGACCGTGGGCGGTGGCTCGGCTCATGGCCACTGGTCACCCTGCCCGGCCTCAGGCTCCCTGAGTGCTCTCTGCCTCAGGGTCCCTTTCTTAGGGATTCATAGTAGGAACAGCCTGGCAGGCGGTGGTGTGGACTAGGTCCTGGCGCAGGGTAAGCACTGATTTGCAGCCATCTCTGCTGCCCTCCTTATCCTAAGCCCCCTCATTTCCCCAGAGCCTTTCTTTTTTCTTTTTTTCTTTTTTGAGATGGAGTCTCGCTCTGTCGCCTGGGCTGGAGTGCAGTGGCGCCATCTCAGCTCACTGCAAGCTCTGCCTCCCGGGTTCACGCCATTCTCCTACCTCAGCCTCCTGAGTAGCTGGGACTACAGGCGCCCGCCACTATGCCCGGCTAATTTTTTTGTATTTTTAGTAGAGACGGGGTTTCACCGCATTAGCCAGGATGGTCTCGATCTCCTGACCTCGTGATCCGCCTGCCTCGGCCTCCCAAAGTGCTGGGATTACAGGCGTGAGCCACTGCGCCCGGCCCCCCAGAGCCTTTCTAGAAAATGGGAAGGGGGCACAGGAGGGTCACTGAACAGTAGTGTGGACATTACAAGTCCTGTGACTCAGAGAGGCAGCCCCGTATCAGCACCAAGCCCAGTCCTCCCCACCAGGGTGAGCATCTAGGGAGGGAGGGGGGGAATTTCGCTCCTGTGAGGACCCCCGGGGCCCGGTCACAGCCTCCAAGGCCCTCGGGACTCCACTGACACTGCCAGGAAAAGCTGCCTTCCACCCCTCCTAAGCCATCATTGACTGGCAGATGGGACAGCCAGGCCCCCACGCCCAGTCTCTGGTTAATGGTGGGTCAGGGCGGGTCAGGCCTGAGCCCCTGACACGGCTTCTCATGACAACTCCACCCCCACAGTGAGAGAGGACTCACTCGTGAACCTTGGAAAACTCCCCCAAACCACACGGGGCTCCCACTTGGCAGCTCTGAGACCCCCTTTCCTCTCACAGCCCCAGGACCCCGGGATGCCCGTCTGTGCGGAGGCCCTTGGGGGTGATGGCACCGGAGGCCCTGGCGGAGCTGCAGGCTGGTGCCTTGGCATCTCCCACACCAGAGCTGGGCTGGACCGAGCCGCCTGCTTGCTCCTGCACAGCCGCAACTGACCTTCAAGAGCCTCGGCCCTTGACCTTCCACCATTTCTCTGACGTTTAGCAAACAGTGCCGGCCGCCCCTCCTCAGGTACTTGGCCAGGTCTTTGCGTGGCTCCCAAGAGCCCTGCGGACAAGTGGCCCCCTCATCCCCTCCAAGAGCCCTGCGGACAAGTGGCCCCCTCATCCCCTCCAAGAGCCCTGCAGACAAGTGGCCCCCTCATCCCCTCCAAGAGCCCTGCAGACAAGTGGCCCCTCGTCCCGGGGGCTCTTCCTGTGCATTCTCCAGTGGGGACCACAGTGGGCGCTTATGTCGGTTTCCAGAAACTTCCATGACTGTACCCACCCCACGCTCCTCTAGAGCTGTCTTCCAGTGGGGACCACGGGGGCCGTTTCTCCCAGCTTCCCGTGGTCTGTCTGGCCTCACTCACCGGCAGTGTTGAGGCTGGGCCCTGAACTCCTCTGGGCACAGGTGGGGCTGGTGTTGGCCGCATATCTGAGTGTCTGAAGGCGGGTGGCATGTGCGGCTCCTCTTGTCTCTATATGGGAAGAGGGGCCTGGCTCCCAGAGGGTGTCTGCATCTGCCATCTGAGAAGGGGCTCTTGCTGCTGCCGGGCAGGCATGGGTCCTGGAGCTCAGCACTGCTGGGCTCTCTGCCCCTCGGACTCCTCTGCACCCCAACAGGCTGGGGCATGGCCTCCTCCCTCTGAGCAGCAATGGTCACAGTGCCTGTTCTGCTACCAGCGAGCTGAGCAGGGTATCGGGAGCTCGGGCTCCTGGGAGGACACCAGCTTCTTGACAAAGGTCAAGACCCCAAGGACCCACGCCAGGTGGCAGCGTCGACTCCACCCTACCATAAGTAAAGGCTACTCCCTCACTGGCCTGCCTGGCCCAGCCCGCCTCCAGGTCCTACCAGGTTCCTCACTGGGCCCAGGTTTTCCTGGAGCCGGGCATCCTTGTCCTTCCTGAAACCGACGATGCTGTAGAAGGAGCAGCTGTTCTCTGTACAAACAGTGCATTGTACAGCCAAGGGTTCCTCAGTGTGGGGTCCCCCAAAAGCAGACCCTAAGCCGAGGCCTGGCGTGCACATGATGTGTGCAGGAAGTAAGGACGTGGAGCGGGCGGGGAGTGCGGTCCACAAAGGCGGCTCATCCCCTGGTCACGCTGTGGGCAGCTGGACACGTGACCACTGTGGAAACGGAGGAAGACAACCAATGAGAATGAGCAAAGGCCATTACTCAGTGCCCGTGGCCCGAGGATGGCAGGAAGCTTGTGGTGGAACAGGGACGCTCCAGGTTGCACGGATGGGAGGCCTAGGCCTGGGCAAGCCAGAGCAGCTCCCTAAGGGGGCTTCAGGGCACGTTGGGTTTTCTCTGGTTGGTCCTGAGTTGGGACGAAGGGACAGAAAATGAAGGAAGCTGGTGGTTACTGACCAAGTGCTGACCTTTTGGGCCTGAAGGCTGCAGAGGCTGTGGGTTGGCTTCCGAGCTTGCAGCTGCGGGACAGTGGGCTGGAATTCTGCTGTCACATGTGGTCTGGTCATTGTCCTTCTGGATGGCCAGTCAGCCCACTGGCAGCTCTGAAAAAGGTACACACCATGGGCTGGGGCTCCGGGTCTTCTTCCCGAGGGTGAGGGTTGGAGCATCTATGGGCCTAGCTCTGCAGGCCTTAGTTGAGGGCCACTCCACATGGGGGCATTGGTCCCAGGGACTGCAGCCTCCTTCTCAGTTGGACAGAGTGGGCTCCAGCGGTTGGAGAAAGCTTCCAGGCCTGGCACTTGTGTGCTGGTCCTTGGGAGCCACTGAGGGAATGTCCTAGGGGTTCCATCGACTTTTCCAGCGAGGCTCAGCTGACCATAACCAGCATGGAAGCAGGACAGCTACCCCATGGTGGGTGCCTTCGGTGCCACACACAGTCTGAGACACCCGCCCCCCCAGTGGCCCTGCAAAAAAGAGGAGGTGCAGAAGCTGCAGCTGGGAGAGTTGTAAGCTGGCATCTCCATCCATGAAGGGTTAGAAGGGAATTAAAATGCATGGCCCCACACCTGCTGTCTTTGCTCTGCACTCTGCCTTCTCATCCCATGGTAAGGTGGGGGCTGGGGAACCTCATGGCCATGGTGGGGCTGAGAGGAGCTTCCCTGGAGGAGACTGGCCATGGTCACGGCAGGCGGGAGCGGACTCCCTGCCATGTGAGGGCATGAGGGCTCCGGCTTGAGGCAGGCCCAGGGAACAGGCAAGAACCCCACTGTCACGGCCAAGTGCTGGGTGGGGTATAGACCCTGAGAAGGCACAGTAGGCGGGGCACTCCTCAGGCACTGGCTGCAGGGGATGGGAAGTGGCCCTCCTAGCGGTGGGTAGAGGAGTGGGAATGTAAATGTCCCAGATCCAGGCCCTCTGGCTTGATGGACAGCAAAGTCCTAGAAGTGGCTGTGGGGTGATGCTCCTGTTTTAGTTTTACAAATGCATGATGCTCTGTTCCCAGCAATGTGTAAATAAATATTCAGTGCACCAGGGCCACCAATACCTAACTCTTTTCAACTCTGCTGAGCTCAACCTGCCTGGCTGGTGCCAGCCTTGGGCAGAATCTGATGTTTTCCCCCATCCATTGAAGGCTTTTAGGGCATCCACAGAGAAACTGTCATTCTCAGGTCTTAGGTTCTGGACATCCACCTACCATGTTAGAGCTCTGCCTCACTGCTGAGAGGATTTCCTGGGACTTGCACCCACCGCAGCCCTGTGCTCAGCTCTCAGGAACACACATGCTGGCTTCAGCCATGGAGCTTGCCTTATGGGACTAGAATTGCCTTGGAGCAGTGGCTTGAGATGGCAGGTCTGGGTTTTATTCTTTCCTGATTGTTCCTTGCCTAGACCAAAACCAGGGATGGGTGGACGGATGGATGGACTGATGGTAGACAAATGGACGGATGGATGATAGATAGATAGATGAATTGATAGGTAGATGAGTAGATGGATGATGGATGATGAATAGATGTGCAGCTGGGTGGATGGATGGATGGATGGATGGACAGATGGATGATGGATGAATGATAGGTGGATATGGATAGATAGATGATGGATGGATGGATGATGAATGGATGATGGGTGGATGATGAATGGATGGTGATGGGTGGATGGATGGTGGATGGATGGGTGGATGGTGGATGATGGGTGGATGGTAGGTAGATGGATGATGGGTGGATGGTAGGTAGATGGATGATGGGTGATGAATGTATGATGGGTGGATGGATGGATGGATGATGGATAGATGGATGGATGGATGATGGGTGGATGATGAATGGATGGTGATGGGTGGACGGATGGTGGATGGATGGGTGGATGGTGGATGATGGGTGGATGATAGGTAGATCGATGATGGGTGATGAATGGATGACGGGTAGATGAAAGATGGGTGGATGGATGGATGGTGATGGGTGGACGGATGGTGGATGGATGGGGGGATGGTGGATGATGGGTGGATGGTAGGTGGATGGATGATGGATGATGAATGGTAGATGGGTGATGAATGATTGACTGATGGAGGGATGGATGTTGGATGGGTGGATGACAGATGGATGGATGATGTACAGATGGACAAATGGGTGAGTGGAAAGATGAAGGGGCCTATGAGGATGTTTGGCCTCTTTAGGGAGGTAGCAGGGGCTGCCCGGGTACACCTAGCTTTAGCCCAACCTCTCCTTCTGCTACCATAGGCAGGTTGCTGAGCTGCCTCAGCCTTAGTTTCCTCAGCAATACGTTGGGGGGTGGGGTGGAATCTTTGCCTAAGAAGGTTGTGAGAACTAAACGGGGTGAGGTGTGTAAAGAGTGTGGCCTGTAGAGAACCCAGCCCCTGATCATGCTCTCCTCCTTTTGCCTGTGTCCTCCTTGGAAGCATTTTTCAAAGGCCTGGATCCATGCAGCCCTTGTGGTCCTGCAGCTTTTTTGCCGTAGTTTGCTCACCACTGTGGTTTCATGATTTACGCCTGGGGACGTCAGTGGGTTGGGTTTGTCCTTTCTCCTTTGCTCCGCAGCACTGCTGCCTGCAGACTGGCCGCACTGGATTCCCCTTTCCCTGCGGAAGGGCACTTGCGTTGTCTCCAGGTTTCACTGTTCCACTTGTGGAGGGGCCTTTCTCCACATGGGCAGGTGCTGCTTCCGGGCATTTTCTGAAGAATAGAACTTCCAGATTTCGGGTGGGAACATCTTGAATTCGCTTTCATTTTCCTTAGGATAGTTGAACAGGAAATGATTGTTTTTAAACAAAAACACACACACAAAAATGTGTTTGCTTCCCTGAGGGGCAGGCGGAGCCCTCACTTGGGGAGAGCATCCCGCTGTGTGCTGCCCGCCTGGCCTCCGGAAGGCTGCTGGGAGGGCCCTCGTGTGTGCCCATCTGTTTCCGAGGACTGGGGGTAGCAGGCTCCCGCCCCAGGCTGAGTGCTTTCCTCCCAGCCTTATTAGGAAATGCTTTAAAAGGACAATCCCCACTTTGAGTGAATGGGATCTATTAAGCCCAGCGAAAGTGTGAGTTAATGTGTGCAGAGAAAAGATAAGAATTTCAAAAAGGAGAGCAGGGTGATCGTGGGTGCGGGCCTGGAGATAAGAGTCCCTGCGGTTGCTGCGGGCGGGGATTGGTGGGCATGGCTGGCAGGGCTGGCCAGCGTGGGCAGGTGGCCTGAGGGGAGGGGGGACAGGCCTGCTCCTCCAAAGGTCCCCTCCCAGCCCCCTCCTGCTGTCCACATTCACTCAGAACTCACCAGCTGGTCACACATCCTCCAAGCTCCTCCGGGTGAGCTCGGGAACTAAGAGCAGCTCTTAGTTCTGGGTACCCTGGGCTGTGGCAGGGGTGGTTGGGGCTGCAGGAACAGGTGTGACACCGCAGTCTGCAGGGTGGCCTGGGGAATGAGGTCTCACAGGATGATGGTCAAGAAGGGCATCCCTGGCTGAGGCTCAGCCCACGCAAGGTGCTGGGCAGGCCTGGGAACGGGCAGAGGTTTGGCTGCACTGGAGTGGCCTGCAGTCCTAGAGCTGGGAGGTGAGACCAGTGAAGAGCATGGATCCACCGTGGGCAGCGTCTGTGCCAGCTGGGGAGCTTCAGTCCCATCTAGGGGACAGTGAGTTCACAGCCTCTATTTTCTGGGTATGCCAGAGCAGGTCACAAAATAAATGCGAGTAAAACAGCCAAACCCTGGGCCAGCAGGCAGTCTGTCTTCGCCCGTGTGACTGAGCCCACAGGGCCTGCCCGGACTGCAGCCTCAGCCATCCCGAGGCCCAGCTGGTCAGCGAAAGAAAGCAGCACCTTCCCCCTGCCCTGGCCTGCGCCTCCATCTTCTCTTTTTTCCTCTGGAAACTGGTGGCCTTTCCTCTTCTGGTTTTCTATCGCTTGTATCACCTGCTCTGCTCACGTCTCGTCTGCTCCAGAGAGAGGATGTGCAACTCACTCAGCCTGGGTATGAAGCACTGAGGAGAGGTCAGAGCCAGCCCTGCTGGGGCATCTACCCTTGGTGCAGAATCAAAACTTGAGCTCAGATGAAGATTCTCTTCTGGGAGTGACTCCAGACAAGGGCTGGCTGGGACATCTCTCGGAGATCCCCACAACAGTGTGTCCCAGAGGTCTCCTTGGGGACAAGATATGGCCTCTTCCACACATGCAGGAGGAAAAGGAGGAAAGAAAACATTGATTGAGACCAACCGTGTGCAGTGTTCTCTGCCTGCATTTGCTGTAATCCTTGCAGTGGGCGTCAGTGAGGACTCGGGGCACAGGGAGACTAATGACTGGCCAGCGGTCTGGTCACAACGGTGGCTGGACCTGTGACCAGTGGTCCTCCCTCCACGAAGCCCATTGCTTTTTGCCCCATGCTGCCCCATGAGCCTGGACTGCCAGCCCAGGCTCCCTTCTCCCCATTGCCCTTCTCTAGATCTCCTTCCACTGTCCAGCAGTGCTGAGCACAGCCTCTGGGGCTGGGGTGGGGGACGAGGGCAGATGATGACAGAGCATCCTTTTGTGCTCACGGCCAGGGCCATCAGGCATCCTCCATCCTTGAACCACAGCCAGCTCTGAAGGAGGGGCAGGGCCGGGCTGTGAGCCTGAACCACAGGAACCCTCACTGGCCGTGGCCTCCTACACAGCCACCTCCCCTCTCTGGTGCCTGGTTTTGGCCTCTGTGGGATGGGGACAGCTGCCTGGGGTGTGCCAAGCACTGCAGGTGGCCACAGTTACTCAGAAGAGGGCAATCTCGGGAGGACGATGGATGCAGGGCCATGGGCCGTGGATACTCAGACTACAGCTCTAGAGGAGTGTGAGGTGGGTGCAGTCGTGGAAGTTTCTGGAAACTGAAAAACCTGGCCCGGCCCCGACATTTGAAATGACTCTTTGCTTCTCACCATGCGCTTGGCATCGATTCAATAAACCGTGTGTTTGGGGTGTCTCTGGGGGGTCTGGGCGCCTTGCTGTTTTGTGACCTCTGGGATGGCTGGTCTGATAGTGGACTTGGAGGCTGCCAAGGACATGGGGAGTGTGGCTGCTACAATCAAGGCCCACGGGGTGCATAGCATTCCTGTGAGCACCATGGTCCCTCCTCACCAGAGCAACCTCAGCGCTCCCGACCTTGGCTGTGCGCATGGTGCCCGTGGAAGCCACTGTGCGTTGCCATGGGCCCAGTCTGCTGTCGTTACATTGCTGATCCTGGCTGACGCGGGGGCCGGGCTCGTCAAGTGGTCATGGAAGTGCATGCTGACCTGACCCACCTGCATCCCAGGGGGTGGCCTCCCGCAGGCCTTGCTTGGGTTCCGGGTACTGGTGAGGCCCATGGCTGCCTTCCAGGCCTGTCCCCAGCATGCGGCTGGCGTGCCCTCTCACTGTTTCCCAGGCCCAGAAAGAGGCAGGAACTATGGCCTGTCATGCTCTAGTCCTTCTGGGGACTTCTTTGGGCCCTCACGGGCCATGCTGGATTTACCCCAATGTCCTGGCCGCCAGTGCCCCCGCACACATAGCCGCGGTGCCAGAGGCCTCCCTGAGGCTGTGCTCTTCCTGGCCGACATGCTGACGTGCAGATCACCCCTCTTTCTGGCTCAGCCTCACTCCTCTGCTCCCCACACTCCCCTGGCAGGGCCCTACCATGCTGCATCTGCCCTGCCTTCCGGTCCACACTGGATGGATTCTGCCTATTGGTCAAGGCCAACATCATGACCTCCTCCCTGCCTCGTGGTCTGTGATTGTTAGAGGCACAGGTATGATCATCCCCACTGAAAACATGGCTGAGGCTGCCTTTATCTTTGCCTATACATATACCACTTCTTCCTTTTCCTCAGAGTACAAAGCATTACATTATATGAATGTAACACAATTTATCTACATTGCTTTTATGAGACAAGGGTATCTCAAATCGCAGAATATACATGACGCATATGGTAAAAAACAAATTACAATGACAAAGGAAAGTTCCAAATGAAAAGCAGGATTTTACCTCCTTCTTCCTGGCATCCAGGCCTTTCCCCAGGGACAAAATGGTTAATAGCTTCTTTCTTACCCAGCCTGGCCCTGATCACGAATACGTTTTTAGTTTCAACATGCATGATGTCAGCAGTGCACACTCAAATTTTACTTCTTAATTCATCACCTCTGGTCAGGACCTCGTCACTTTCCATTTTGAACAGTGAAAAACACGGAGGGCCTACTTTCTCCATTAAAAGACTGCCTTCCTCTTTTCATTCCTCTATTATGTATTTAATGGTCAGGGTTTGAGAATTTACATTTCGCTTTCTACTATTAATTTGTGTACATGTTGATTTTAAAATTTGAATGGAATTAAAGGACATTTATAGTACTATCCCATAAATGTTTATAACAGAAAGAAGATTTCTGACTAGAACTATGGAGAAAGAGATATACCATTGTAAAGATTTTACCTGTTGGAGATTCTTTCAAGTATGAAGGCCTAATGTATCTTCATACCTATTCTTCACAGTTTATTCTACTTCTAGAGAGTCAAATGTGCTAAATTTTCCTTTATCCCATATCTCCAAGTACATTCCCTTGATTCCTTTCTCTGGTGGAGTGTAACCTAGATCAGCTTTTTCTAT
Organism: Pan paniscus; assembly: GCF_029289425.2. NCBI lineage: Eukaryota > Metazoa > Chordata > Mammalia > Primates > Hominidae > Pan > Pan paniscus. The sequence continues at coordinate 58,440,259 of NC_085927.1, forward strand.
AAGGGATGGGACTAGTAAACTGAACTTCTGAATCCCCTCAAATGGTATGCATTGCTGACTGTTTAGCTGGGTATAAAATTCTAGGTCTTCTATCTTTTCCCATCAGAATCTGAAGTCACTGCTCCACTGTCTTCGAGAAGCCGGTGTTTCTAAAGCAAAATTCAGTATCAGCTCATTTCTTTCCTCAGAACATTTTGTTGTTGTTGTTGTTTGCTTTTTTTTTTTTTTTTTTTTTTTTGAGACAAAGTCTCACTCTGTTGCCAGGCTGGAGTGCAGTAGAACAATCTCGGCTCACTGCAACCTCTGCCTCCTGGGTTCAAGCGATTCTCCTGCCTCAGCATCTGGAGTACCTGGGATTACAGGCACCCACTACCACGCCCAGCTAATTTTTGTATTTTTAGTAGAGATGGGGTTTCACCATGTTGGCCAGGATGGTCTCAATCTCCTGACCTTGTGATCTGCCTGCCTTGGCCTCCCAAAGTGCTGGGATTACAGGCATGAGCCACTGTGCCTGGCCTGTTTTTTTTTTTTTTCTTTAAAAAAAAATTCTGCAAGGTTTTCCTGCATTGGTTGGATCTAGGGGTCTGTCCATTAGATCTAATCAGAATATGGTAAGTCTCTACAATCTGAAGATGTGCATTTATTTATTTGACTATTTCCTCCTCTTTGTTGCCTTTTATTCTCCTTTAGAACTTCTAATAAATGAAAGTTGGATGTTTAATGTTTAGGATATACCCTCTAGGTCTCAAATTTTCCATACTTTTTCACCTTTCTATGTGCTCTCCACTCTTATAAACATATTTGATTTTACTTTCCACAGCCCAGTCTTCATTCATTCCCATTTTACCATTCAGTATATACCCTAGATCTTAAAATGGTCCACTCACGTTAATTTCCAGGAGTTTTTTTCTTGTTCTCTTGTTTGCCTTTTTTCCCTCTTGGGAGTCTGGTTTTCTCTTATTGATACCATATTATTTCAAATTTTTTGAGAATGATGCTATTTAGAATAATCACAATTATGGTTATGATTATTTTCCCTGAATTATTTCTGTCCCCTAAGGTTCAAGTGTAGAGTATGCACAGCTGAGCCTGACTTCTCTTTCTTGCCTCTAGCTTTCTGCAAACACCTAGTGATCTCTGCCTGCTAGGTCCTGTCTGTATAGGAATAAAGGTTGAAGTGTGTGTAGTGACCGGTCAGTGTGAATCACCTCTGCCCTGTGTAGCCCAACAGGCTTCTCACTTGACCATAAGCACTTACTGTATTCCCTGGGAATGAGCAAGGTGCGTAGACAGATGGGCCACCCTGGAAGTGGGCATGCAGCCAATGGGCAAACAGGGTCCCCACATTTGCTGGTGCTGGCGGCTTGACCCTAGGGACAGGTGTTTTTGTGCATTTCACTCTTGGGAGGAATTGTGCTACCTTTGGACCTGCTGACCCTGCTTCTCATGAGTGACCAAAGTCCTTAACTCTGCTCTGCCCTGGTTTTTTCTTAGACCTTGAGTTTTTCACTCCAGAAGCAGGTTCCTGGCTTTTTGTGTGTGCCATGAGCCTGTTTGGAAGTCTGGTGAAGCCTGTGCCACCCATCTCAGGACAAACTAAAAATACCTGATGAAGAAGATCAATTATATCCACATGCAGTTAGCAAATGGTAAAAAGCCTATTTTTGATACAGTAATGTGTTTTCTTTATGAACACATTACATACAAAGTCTAGTAGTGGGATGACCATAATTTGAAGTAATGGTGAAAATAAGCAATAGACTGAGATAGCTACAAGAGCTGTAATGTGATATGAAAATACCTGTGATTTTTGTTGGTGACGAAGTCATAGTTATGGCTAAAGTATTGTGTTTACTGACTACATGCCTAACTGAAGGCAATGTTAAATTTCATTTAGAGATGCGTTAAATGCTCACTTTCTCCATCCAAAGTCCCACACCTCAGGCACTGTGGGGACTGTCCCCAGGCACAAGTCACCCCCTCTGTGGACAGCTTTCCTCTGGCCCTGGTCTGAGCTACACTAGCCTTAAAGCAGCAGTTTGCAGGGGTTTGGGGGAAGACACACCCACCCGGCACTGTGGAAGTGCAGCTCTTTGGCCAAGTGCCCTCCTGCCTGGACACCTGGCCATGCCCCTGGTTTGTTTCACCTTCTCGGGAGGATGTGGGCATCCTTCTGTTGGTTCCCACCACAGTTTCTTCTCTTCTGTCCAGAGACTGGGCCCAGGACCCCCTCACCCTTTCTGGCTTGCTTAGCATTTTGATTCCCAACACAGTAATGGTTTCAGTATTTGTAAAGGGTTTTTCCTGTCATGTCAGTGAGAACCCTAGGTGTCTCCTCCTGAGATGTGTGTTGGTTTTATCTGGTTCAGGTGTTCACACTGCCATCTGGAGCTGACTTCCCAATGGCACCCAGGGCCTCTTTGGTCTGCACTGTTAACTCACTCTTCGGAAGCCCTACACGAGGTTCTTGAGTTTGCAGCTGTGATTGCTTTTAAAGGTGTAAGCAATGCCACATGCATTTACTAACAGGAAGCCTTGGTGCCCGGAGAAGTGTGATGGTGGTCCCCCAACGTTAGATATGGAAGTCCTCCTGTCCCACCTGTTGAAAGTGAATTGGTGGGCCATGCCTCTATTTATGAACTTTCTTTTTTTTTCTCCTTTATCCTCTTTAATTCTCTTTACAGAAGGATCTTCCAAATGTAGTTCTTAAAAATTCCCCTGGTGAACGTAGCATACTTTTCTATTTTCAGAATTTCAAATGATATGCACCTGATTGGGGACACAGTGAGTGTCAAGGGCAGGCTCTCTCTCCTGATTGAGGTCCCTTTGGGGGCCAGGGGTGAGCACATGTGATAAGCACCCAGAAGACCCCCGAGTCCTCTGACTGGGGAGCCCTGTGCCAGGTGAGGGATGAATGCCAACGACCTTGCTGGAGGTCAGGCTCTGCCAGCCAGGCAGGGTGGGTTCCTGAGGAGCTGCTACCTTAGATCTTTCCTAGAGAATGTCTAGGGGTGGAGAGCAGGAAACAGTGGGGTGCTTATAGGAAATGGGGTTTTGAAGGGGATTGCCTGAGCAGAGAGAATGGCTAGTCCCTCCCAGGGCAGATCCACAGCTGCTTAGTTGCTTGGCTGGTGTGAGGCTGGGGCCACTCCTTTAGGTGAGAGGAGTTGGATGGGACATTCTTGTCTCTCCTGGATGTTTTCGGGGGCAGGTGGAGGGTGATGAGCCAGAGGTGAAGAACTGCTTCGTGGATGGCCTCTCCCCTGGCCGGCTGCTGGGCACCGCAGAGCCAGGTCAGGCAGACAGCATCAAGCTTAGTGGCTGGTCCTGACTCTGCCCTTGACTTTTTAGTTGATGTGAGACCAGTCACCATGCCTCTCTAAGCCTCAGTTTCCCCAGATGCATACCGATTGGCTTGATCTATCTGACCTCCAAGAGCCCTTCAGGGCCAGGCCTCTTTCCCTTCCTGGCACGTCAATACTGGTGCAAGGAGGAGACAGCCTTCATGTGAATCACATGCACCGCGGGCACCAGCACTGCCCCCACCCTGCACAGGTCAGGAGAGAGGTTCAGGGTCCCAGGAAGCTTAGGCCCCGATTCCTGCCCACTGCTCTTTTCTGGTCATTTGAAATTGAATTTCAAATTCAATTCAGGCAAAAATACCTTGAGGCCTACCACACTGGTCTTGGTGCTGGGCTCTGGGGCGAACCCCTGAGGAGGACACCTGTGCCCCCTGCTCTGGGGAGCGGGGTTGGGGAGCAAAAGTGGCCTAAAACAAAGACCCTTTCTTCCTAGAGGCGGGAAGGGAGGCAGTGCAGGGAGGCATCCGTTTGTTTCCCCTGGAACGGAACGTGGGCATTAACAGTGCGCCCACGCTCTTGGGTGCAGGGCAGCTGGCTGGAGGGTGGTACACAGTAGGGGCAGGTGTGAGTGTGTTTGTGTGTGTTTCCAGGCAGATGTGCCGTTTTCAGAAGCCGCGGGACCAGCCTCCTCCGAGCCCTCCCAGCCGCTGGTCGGGCCCGGCTGGGGCGGTACCTGGGCCTGGGTTTCCCTGTCTCTCCTGGGGCCTTGGGTGCGAGGGAGGCTGGGCACCACTCGAGGCCCCGCGTCCGGTCTCCCGCGCCAGCAGGGCCGGCTCTGCAGTGAGGCCCCTGCGCACCTAGGTGGAGCCCGACCCGCAGTTTTCGGCTGGGCCGGCCCCACCTGACCCGCCGGCGCGCCAGGCGGGGGCGCTGCAGGGCGGGGTCCCCGGGGTCCCTCGCGGCCCAGTGCGCATCGGCGGCTCCGCGGCCGGGAGGAGCGCAGACGGCGGCGGGCGCGGGCCGGAGTCCGAGGCTGCGCGGGCCCGGCCACCTGGGCTGGCAGCGACTGCGCCGCGCTCCCCCTCCCGCCGCCTCCCCCGAGGAGCCGGCGCCGAGCCGAGCGGGCGGGCGCGCGCCTCCAGGCCGGAGCAGCGGCGTCCCGCGGGCGGCGAGGCGCGCAGCGTCGCCGGCCCCACCTGTAGGCGCGGCAGCCACCGGCACCGGCACCGACACCGGCAGCGGCGGCCCAGCGTGGGCAGCCCAGGGGCGCGGCGGGCCCGGACCTAGTCCCGGCCGCGGCGGCGGAGGCGCGGGCTGCTGGGAGCGCAGAGGCCGGCACCGTCCGGTGGGGACCGGCCCGCCAGCCCCGGGCCGCGCAAGTTCGATCGCCGCGGGCTCGGCCGGGCCGCGCGGGCCCCGGCGGCGGCGATGGTGCGGCAGCCCCGCGCCCGGCGCGCAGCCCCGGCCCCGAGCCTGGCCCGCCGCGGCGGCGGTGGCGGCGGCGGCGCGGCGGCCCCCTGAGCCCCGGGCCGGAGCGAGCGCGGGCGGCGGAGGAGGCGGCGGCGGCGGAGGAAGAGGAGGAACAGGAGGAGGAGGAAGGCGACGCCGAGCAGCGGGCGGTGGGGGGCGACAGGCGGAGGAGGGGGCCGGGGCCGCGCCGGACCCCCCCCCCCGCGCCGCCCGGCCGTTGCGCAATCCGCGGCCCGCCGTCCGGGCCCTGCTGGCGGTGCGGCTCCGGGGGCGGCGGCGGGGCTGATTCATGGGGCCGCGGCGGCCGCCCCCCCGCGCCCGGGCCCCCGGCGCCCCGCAGCCAGCGATGGTGGCCGAGTGGTCGGAGCGGCGGCCGCCGCGGCCCGAGACTTTCTGCTAACCTCCCCGCCCCCGCCCGCCCCCTCCGCGGCGCCCCCCTCCCCCCGCCCGCTCCCCTCCCCCCTGCCCAAAAAGACACAAATCGCCTCCCGGAGTGGCGCCTCCAGTCGCGGCGGAGCGCGGCGTTGGCGGCGGACGGAGGGCGCGAGCGGGCGGCCGCGGAGGCTGCACCCGGCGGGGCGCTGATGCGGCGCCTGGACCTTCGCTGCGCGACTTCGGGGGCGTCGGCCGAGTTGGGACTCCGCGATGCAGCTCCTGAAGGCGCTCTGGGCACTGGCAGGGGCCGCGCTCTGCTGCTTCCTCGTCCTAGTGATCCACGCGCAGTTCCTCAAAGAAGGTAATTGTCCCCGGGCGCGCGGACCGGTCCTCCGCGCTCTGCTCGGCTCGCGGCGGCCCCGGCTCCCGACCCGGCTTCCAGCACGTTCCGCTGCCGCCGCGCTCGGCTGAGGCTCGTGGAGCGCCACTGCGGGCCCGGAGCGGCCGGCGGCGCGACCCTACCAGGAGCCCGACCCCCCGCGGATCTCGCTGCCCCGCCCCCATCGGGGCTCACTGGCAGGGCGCGGGGTCGGGGCGCGCTGCGTTCTCGGTGCCTCTGGCGCCGCCCCGAATCCCCAGCCCAAGCCGAGGCTGCCGTTCCCATCCCCTGCCCCACACGGCTCGGTGGCAGCGGCGCCCGCCCGCACGCCGCCGGGCCCTCGGTAGATGGCACCAGCGCTCCACGGTGGCCGGCCGGGCTGGGGCGGGAGCGGAGCTGGGACCCACCAGGGTGGGCGCCGGGCTGGGACCCGCGGACGTCGGGAAACCGGCCTGCGCACCTGTTCCCCAGGGCCCAAGCCGCCTTCCAGAGACCCATAGGTTCGGGAAGCAGGGGCTTGGTCACCGGGGTGCGCAGGTCCCCGCGCCAAGTTCTGCCCCTGCTCTCTTGGTCTTTGCTGGACTGCAGGGCAGTCTGGGACTATTGAGGCGCCCAGGATAACAGTTGGACCCTCGTGGCTGGAGAGGCCCTTTGGACTGGGAAGCATCTTACTGGGGGTTGGGGGCAGGGCCACACCTCCCCTGATGGGCGGTCGGTCGGCTCCAGGCACCCCAGACACACTCCTGGAAACTTCCTGGTTTCAGGGCCAGGCTCCCTTTGCAGGGCTCCCGGTGCACCCCGGGATCAGCCTGGCCTGTCATATCAGACTGGGGGCAACTGAGGCGTTGGCCTCCCCCCGGGCACCCCTGCTCATGGTTACTAGTGCTCTGGCACACAGGCTGGGCCAGCTCCGCCTGGTGCTCCCCTTGGTCCGCTGGGAAGGCTGAGCACCGGAGGGCGCCTGTGTGGCTGGTAAGGCGCTGGGTTCTCATTAGTTCTGGGTTCCTGCAGAGGAAGGGCTTGCAACATTCAGCTGCTTTCCTGACTAATTAATGAGCCGCCGGAGGCCTGGGGAAGCAGGTAGGTGCAGGAGCCTGGCCCGAGACCCTGTGACCTCCATGGGCCTGGTGTCCACTTCCCTCCCTTGCTTTTGGATGTGGGCACCTAGTACAGAGGAGGGCCAGGTCTGAAGGGAGAGTAGGCTACCCCAGGACTCTGCTGCGGGCTTGGCCTGCCAGCCCGGGCTTGCGGGGACCCTTCCCCAGGTGGGAGGCCCAACTTCTTCCTGCTGCCTTGCTGACCCACTTCAGGAGTGGGTGGTTCTGCCATAGGGCAGTAGCACTTGGGGCTGGGGAGGCCATCCTTCCTGCTGAGGAGTCATTGGGTCCAGGCAAGCCCGCGAGGGTTGTCCTCTGCTGGTGTCCCCTGTCAGGACTGTGGGAGCCACCCCTGGTGCATTCCAGGTACCTGGCAAAGGGGTCCCTGCTCTGCTGGGCCTGTTTGTGTTCGCGCTGCAAGTTCTCTGCCTCTCTGGCTGATCTCGAAGTCTCTGGGGGATTGGCTTGCGGAAAGGGCATGTATGTGAAAATTTCAGTGTTTCTCTGAGGTCCAGGTGCCCAGCTGCATCTTGACACTCTGTGATGAAGTGAAGTTCCACTGACTTTGAAGCTGTGAGTTAGTAACGGGGAAAGCTCCTGGCCATGTGGCCGGCCTGTGACAAGGGCTTCCTTTCTGCCTCGCCCTGCGGCGCTGACCCAGTGCAGGTGCCTCCGGGGGCTCTGCTGTCCCCCTGAGGCTCCAGGTCTAAAGGACTCTGTTTTTTGGCCAAGAAGAAAGAGTTTCTGTCTCCCAGATGGGAAGGTCTAGGTGTGGAGCAGGCCCAGGATTAAATACTGGTCGTGTTCGCTTAGTGGAGTACTTTTTTGGATTTAGCCCTTCACAGAGATCTCCATGTTTACCTTGAAGCAGACACACGTGTGTCGGTGTTGTGGAAGACGGCGCAGTCATAGGAAGGTGAGATGAGGATGGGGTCAGCTGTACGCTGAGGGCACAGGTACCTTTGGAGGAGCGATTGCAGGTCCCAGTGTTTGCGCAGCCCTCCAGGACTCCTGAAGTCCTGTCTCCCTGTCCGGAAGCGGTGGCCTTCACCACTCTGGGTTGAGCCCTGCTGCCTGTCTGTCTGGAAGGTCAGGACTTGGGCAGCCTCCCTGTCCTTGCTGAGATGGCCTTTTGGCCCCTTGGCATCAGGAGCCCCAGGGGAGGCCTGAGGGACCAGCAGTGAGAGGTGCAGGGAGGGGGGTGGCCGACTCTGGTTCCTGGCTGATGGGCTCGGCCTGGGGCCACTCTCCTCCCAGCAGCCGCTGTCCAGCAGGAGGGAGGGAACAAGGCAGGCGGGTGGACAATTGTGACTTGTTGTCTGGGCCTGAGTGGGAAAGAGCTGTTTAAATAGCCATTTTCATGAATCTGTTTTTTTCAGGGGTGAAGAATGGGGGACCCAGGGAGCCGTTTTTCCACACTTCTCCTTTTGTGTGGAGATAGAGGCCACCCCGTGGCTAATCCGTCCCCCCTGGCCACTCTGGTCTTCCAGTGTTTGTGGAGATGAATAGGGCTGTGAACCGAGAGAGAGGCAAATTGCGGTCCTTAATTGCAGCCTCGGTACGTCCGAGCTTTGTGAGAACAGGTCCTGCCCACCGCACCAGGCCTGGCTGGGCAGCCACAGGCCCGGGAAGAAAGCAGGGCCGCAGTGTGGGGTCCGGCACTGGGGCCTGGGCAGCTGCTCTTCTTGCCCGGTCATCCTTAGGACACGCTGACCCTCCTCTGGGAGGGGAGAGCCGTCCTTTCTTCTGAACTGCCTGGCGTGTGCACGTGCTGTGTCTGCATGGGGTGTAGTTAAAGTGGGGGATGAGGGCGGGAATCCCAGGACCCTGATGGAAGAGCCGGCCGCTTCCTTAGGGCGCAGACGACGTGTGTCACGGAGACGCGAGAGGGAAGCCAGCACTTTATCTCCATCATCATGTTTGGCCTCCAAATACGGAGTTAAGGAAACGGCAAGAAGTATAAAAATATTTTCCACCTCCCTCTTCCAAAGACTTTACAATATTTTTCTGGAAGTCTTGAGTCACTTGGACTCCAGCACTCCAGCACAGATTAGCAGGCTTTGGTGTGGATGCTTAATGTAAACAGAAGGATAGGAAAATACTTCAAAGAGGAAGGAATGCGGCGAGCCTGGGCCACCCAGGCAGGCCACAGCGGCAGAGAGGTTTCTGGGCTTTGACACCCAAAGGGACATGAGAAAGCCGGGAAATCATTCGGCCCGATCCTTTCTGAATGGGAGGGAGAACCCAGTGCCTCTTTCCTTTAAATGTGGGTTTGAGGTTCAACTCTATCTCGGTAAATCCTTTTGGTGGCAGGGGAGTGCATTCGACGGCTTGAACGTGCTGTGCAAAAGCCTCTTTTGCAGGTTAATATTGAGAACTTTGCGTCCAGCGGCCGCGGCACGGTGTACCCGGGCCTCGATTCCAGAAGCGCTTTCAGAACCGCTGTGGCGTGCCTGTCTCTGAGCAGCTGCTCGGAGGGCAGACTGTTGATTGAGTCAACGGATTCAACTTCCATTGATTTAGTTAGCTGGCTCTTTCGGAAATGAGGCGTCCTCCTGCAAACCCGTGTGGCCCGTAACAAGGGGCATGCTCAGCTCCGTGAAGGCAACTGATGGTGTATGAATTGTTATGGCTCCGTGCAGTCGTCATTAATTGATGCCGTCTTTACAAGATTAGCAGCCAATGCAGAGTGTTCGTCTATCTGTTAGATGGATCAGTTTATTTTTTAAGAAATGGATAGAGAACTTCTTAGGAGACACAGCACAGTTCCCGGCCCTAAGACTCCATCAAAAATATTTGCTGAATGCGTACAGCCACTCTGTCCCAGAGGCATAGAGCCAGGGCTGTGGATGGTCCATGATGGGTTGGGTGAGGGCTTGGTAGATGCCCTTGAGGTTTCCCAGAGCAGCAAGGCTGTTCTTGGTGAGGGCTCGAGGCTGCACCGGGCTCCATCCTGAGTTTCTAACGGTGGAGGAGGAACTCACTGCACGCGGTGTGTGTGGAAGGAGGAGGGAGTTCGGCAGCTCTGTGTTCTCAATGCTTACGGCCAGCTGTGCCTGCACCCCTGCACCCAGTCTTGGCATGGGGCTGCCCCGGCTGCCAGGCTCCGAGCTTGGAGCTGGCTGCTCATTTCTCCCTGAGTCTCAGACTGCGTGTGGAGGGGTGCTGGGCTTTGTCTAGGGGCCCCAGGGGCTTCCCTAGCCCACTTCCTGGGTGCATTGTCTTTATGGCCCTGATGAGGTGTGCAGGCAGACAGAGCGCAGGGGCATCGCAGTGCCAGCCCCACATGGCAGGTGTCCCTCCGCCTGCCTCTCCCCGACCCTCCAGCAGACGCTGTTTGCAAGGCCAGGTAGGTGTGAATGGCTGCTGGGAGGGGTGGAAATGAAAAGGCGTTAAAAATAACCAACTCTTTTATCATCATTTACTATCATTTCTTGTGTGACACAGAATCTAAATAAAACCCACACTCACCGTAATGGGATTCTCATCTGCTGTGTCTCTGACAACTGTAAAAGTTAGAATATAAAAGGACTGGAAATGGAGGTGACTTCCAGACACAAGGTGGCTCATCGCAGCCTTGCTGGGCACAGGAGTCCCAGCCTCCCAGGCCTCCCTGCAAGGGCCGAGCCAGTCCCTGCCGAGGGCCAGGCTGGCAGTGGACGGACGGGGCCAGCTGGGGGTCCCTCCTGCTGCACACTCGGGAGGATTGGATTGCGGCTGATCTTGCTGCCGGCATCTGTGGAAACTCATCAGTCTCCCATGTTGCTGCCGTGCTGAGCACAGTGCGAGAAAGCCGTGCGGAGAATGGTTTTATTCCCCACTCGGTGGTCTGGAGGTGGGTGGTTTTTGCCCGTCTCTGGGCACGTGGAGCTGTAGGAGAGGGGCCACTGGCGAGGCCATGTCCGTGCTCAGTAGAGTGCTGGCTGCAGACACAGCCCAAGAGCCCCTGGCCCTGGAGAAGGCCGGGATGGGGGGCAACCTTCTTGGAAGGGTTCACTGCTGACATTTTCATGTGTGTGCATATGTGTGTGTGTACACGTGCCTGCTTATGCATAACTAAATGCTCATAGGTGTTCATATCATTGTGTGTGATCTTCTTAAACATAAACTACAGGATCATGCATTATAAACCTCATTTAAAATACAGCCCCTTCGTTAGGGAGCAGCGCACGCAGGCAGTGGTGTTCCTGTGTTCCTGGAGAGGGGAGGGAGGCATCCTCACCTTATTTACGCAGAGACACATAGATCTGTGGCTGCACTGCGATCTGAGCAGACAGAAAACACGGAGCGAAGCACGCAGCTGTGGGTCTGCGTGGAACATGGGACTGTTCGCTCACACACGCACCCAGTGAGTGGACAGGGCTTCTTTGACACCAACCATGGGACCCGGTAGCCTTTGTACTGTGGGAGCCCTGACCTGCCCGTCGGGGCAGGCGGCCCTTTCCTTGTTCTCCTTTTACCTGGGCTCTGTGTGTGAGCCCACCTCTCCCAGAGACACGCACTGCGGTGCCCCCCCCACAGAGACACACCACACACTACATGCTGCACACACCCACACCACACAAAATACACAATGCATACCACACACCCCACATACTGCACACACTACACACCATATGCTGCACACCACATACACACCCCACACACAAAATACACCACACACAAAATACACCACGTACCACACGCAAAATACACCACATACCACACACAAAATACATCACATACCACACACAAAATACACCACATACCACACACAAAATACACCCACAAAATACACCACACGCAAAATACACCACATACCACACACAAAATACACCACGCACAAAATACACCACATACCACACACAAAATACACCACACACCACACACAAAATACACTACACACAAAATACACCACACACAAAATACACGACACACAAAATACACCACATACCACACACAAAATACACCACACACAAAATACGCCACATACCACACACAAAATACACCACACGCCACACACAAAATACACCACACACCACACACAAAATATACCACACACACCACACACAAAATACACCACACACGAAATACACCACACCACACACAAAATACACCACACAGTACACTCAAAATACACCACACACAAAATACAGTACACACCACACACAAAATACACCACACACACCACACACAAAATACACCACACATGAAACACACCACACACCACACACAAAATAAACCACACACAAAATACACCACACACACCACACACAAAATAAACCACACACAAAATACACCACACACACCACACGCAAAATACACCACACACACTGCACACAAAGTACACCACACACAAAATACACCACACACGCCACACACGAAATACACCACATGCCACACACACACCACACACCACACACAAAATACACCACACACCACACACAAAATAAACCACACACAAAATACACCACACACCACTTGCAAAATACACCACACACAAAGTACACCACACACAAAATACACCACACACCCCACACACAAAATACACCACACGCCACACACACACCACACACACACCACACACCACACACAAAATATACCACACACCACACACAAAATATACCACACACCACACACACAGTGCACTCCAAACACAAAATATACACATACCACACACCACATACAAAATACACCACACACCGCACACACACCACACACTAAATATACACACACCACACACCACACACAAAATACACCACACGCCACACACACACCACACACTACACACAAAATACGCACACCAGTGCACACCAAACACAAAATATACACATACCACACACCACATACAAAATACACCACACACCGCACACACACCACACACTAAATATACACACACCACACACCACACACAAAATACACCACACGCCACACACACACCACACACTACACACAAAATACGCACACCAGTGCACACCAAACAAAATATACAATACCACACACCACATACAAAATACACCACACACCACACACACCACACACCAAATACGCCACACACACACCACACACACAGTACCCACCGCACACAAAATATACACATACCACACACCACATACAAAATACACCACACACCACACAGTGCAACCAAACACAAAATATACACATACCACACACCACATACAAAATACACCACACACACCACACATCACGCACACACACCACACACCAAATATACACACACCACACCCCACACACGAAATACACCATACACAAACCACACACAAAATATACCACACCACACACATGAAAGGCAAAATATACACACACCACACACAAAATACACCACACACACCACACCACACACAAAATACACCACACACCACACACATGCCTCACACAAAATATACACACCCCACACCCCACACACATTATGCACCACACACAAAATACACCACACCCCCACACACATCACACACAAAATATACACACGCCACATCCCACACACACCACACACAAAATGTGCCACACACACACCACACACACAGTACACGCCACAGAAAATATACCATGCAAACACACCACACAGCACACAACACACCACATACAAAATACACTACATATATACACACGCCACACAAAAAATACACCACACACACACGCAACATCATACACACACGCCACGCACCACACAATAAACCTCATACACCACACACACACCACACACCATACACACACCACACACAAAATATACCACACACACCTACCCACACATATAACACACCACACGCCACACACCACACACAAAATACACCACATACACCACACATACCAGACACCACACACCACTCACAAAATATATCACACACACACACCACACACACACACCAATCACATGCACACACCCCCCCACAAAACATCACATACATCATACACACACCACACACCACTCACCACACAAAATACACAACACACAAAATACACCAATACACCACACACATTGGACACCACACACTTACAAAATACATCACACACCACACACACACACACCACACACACAGCACACAGCAGACCACACACACACAAAATACACCACACAGATATCACACACACCACACACACCGTGCACCACACACAGTACACACACCACACACAGTACACACCACATGCACAGTACACATCACACACATAGATACACATGGCACACAAAATATACTATGTAAATACACCACACACGTACACACCACACACAAAATATACTACACATTCACACCACACACAAAATACACCACACACACACACACACCACACAGAATACACACACATCACACACAGTACATGCCATGCACCACACGACACAAAATACACCTCACACACACCACACCACACACGCACACACACACACCACTCACAAAATACATCACACATGCACCACACACACAGCACAAATCACACACACCATATACACCACACAAAATGCACCACACACCCCACACGCACCATATACACGCACCCTCCACACACACACAACACACCACACACATCACACACGCCACATGCCACTCACCACACAAAATACACCACACACGCATACACACATATACAACACACAGCACACAACACGCTAAATACACCACATACCACAAGCACACCACTCACAAAATACATCACACACACACCACACACACACACACAAAATACACTGCACTGATATCACACACACACCACACAGAAAATGCATCACACACATTCACATGTACACACACACACCACATGCAGAATACAGCACACACACTAGATACCACACGCACACCACTCACAAAAAACATCACACACAGCATACACTACACACACAGCACACACCACGCACACACACACAATACACCACACAGATGCCACACACAACAAAATACACCACACACTAGACACCACACACGACACACTGTGCACACATACTACATGCCAAACACCACACACACAAAAAAACCCACAAACATGCCACATACACAACATAGATACACAGATAATATACCACCTAACCACACACAACACACACACAGAAAATACACCACATACACATACAAAATATTCACACACAACACACACACACAGAAAATACACCACATACACATAACAAAATATTCATACACCACACAGCACACACCACACACACCACACAACACATACACACACACAACACATCACACACATGCCACATCCCACACACCACACAAAATACACCACACATACACCACATACAAAATACACCACATACAAAATACACCACATACACCATACAAACTAGATACCACACACCACTCACAAAAAACATCACACTGCTCATACCACACAGCACACACCACAGACACACAATACACCACACAGATACCACACACAACAAAATACACCACACACACTAGACATCACACACACACTATGCATTATGCACACACACCACACACACCACAAACATACACAGCATACACAGACACAATATACCACACACAACACACACACATAACATACACCACATACGCATACCAAATACCCATACCACACACACACCACACATACCCTGTGAAGGCCACGCACACACAAAGTGCAGAAACACACCCCCACACAAACACATGCCAAGACACACACACACAAACATACACCACATGCATGTTATAGACACACAGCCAAACATCATAAACACACGTTACACCCATCACACTGCACACACACGATACCCCAAACACCACACAGTCTGCAGCTCACCCCGTGGGCCCAGCCTGGCATTCTGGAGGAAGGGAGAGGAGGGTGGACCCCAGCTTCGGCCTCTGCCCCTGCAGCCTTGTCCCCATCCTCACCCGGACCCTGACCCTGGCCCTCGCTGGCTGGGCCTCTGCAGAGGCTTCCTGAGGAGGAAGGTGCTGCCCTGACCTTCACAGCTGGGGCAAGTGTGGCCCAGTGAGGTCAAGGGAGGGTGCAGATCCCAGCGGATAGCAGGACAGGTGCAGCCGCGTGGCTCTCTTCTCTCTATGACCCCAGGCAGAGGTGGCGTGGGCGTTGCCTGGGCATTGCACACGCACCTCCTGCTGCAGGCTGCATCGCCCGTCTTGCAGGTCTTGTGCTCCTCCCAAGGGTCACACCCACCTATGCAAATAACCTTTGGGACGAGGAAGCCCCACCTGCAGCATGATACCAGGCTAGTGGCTGGGCTTCTGGGACCCTCTGTCTCCTCTTTGCAGGAAGGGAATGATAAAAGGAGTGGAAGCCCGAGGACTTCCACGGGGGTCCCCTGACAGATGGCCCCAGCAGTGACCTTGTGCAAAACCCAGGAGCCGCCCCTGCCAAGTGCTGGGCGTGTCTGTGGAGCAGATGAGGCCACAGGCACTGGCCACAGGACTGCGCTGTCTGGAGAGGGATTCACACACATTTGCAGGGGTGCAGGGCTGGTGTTCTCAGGATTTTGCCTGGCTTCTCTGGATCTGGAGGTCCTGGGAAGGTGGCTTGGACCGTGGTGGGCAGAGTCTTTGAAGTGCAGTCTGGAATCTTCCATGCACAGCTGGGCGACCTGGACAGTGCCCACTGTGTTCTCTAGAGAGTTCCTCAAGGATGCAGCCCCTTTGTCCAGACACTGTTGCAGGAGGCAGGGAGGGAGGCCTGCCCCATGTCCTCTGGATGGCAGGATGGGTTCCCACCTTGTGTCTGGCTGGGCTGTAGTGTGCGGGGCAGCCAAAAGGCACCCTCCAGGTAATCAAGGCCTACCCCACATGGGGACTCTAGTGAGAACCGGGCCTCCACCGACCCCCTGTCTAGGGTGCAGGAGCCAGGCCCGTGCTGTCAGCTGTGTCTGTCTGTGGTTTCCCTGTGGCTTCATGGCACATGCAGGTCTCTCTTCATGCTTTGGGTGTGGAAGCCGTCGTCAGCTGAGAGTGTTCTGTGGGTGGGTAGCTCTCCTTCCTCCTGAATTTGGGGTGACCTTCTGTGTGGAGGCCCGTGATGGTTTCCCATGCATCCCGGGGCTCTGGGATGCTGTGGGCATGAGTTCTGGAGGCGTCTGCACACCTAGGTTCATCTCACGGGCCTCGGGGTGGGCAGAGGGTTCTGGACTGCAGGGACTTGCCCTTCTTTGCAGCTTTGTGCTTTGGTGGTAAAGAAAGGGCTGTGTCCTCAGCCACACTGGGAGCTGCTGCCCTTGCGTGGAACAGGAGCAGCTGTTTGTGGGCAGTCCAGGTGTGGGCTGCAGGCGGGTCAGGCGTGGGCTTCAGGCAGGTCAGAAGTGGGCTGCAGGCGGGTCAGGGGTGGGCTGCAGGCGGGTCAGGGGTGGGCTGCAGGCGGGTCAGGGGTGGGCTGCAGGCGGGTCGGGGTGGGCTGCAGGCGGATCAGGGGTGGGCTGCAGGCAGGCATTTAAGGAAGTCACAGCTCCAGGCACCAAGGAGGCAGTGGCTTCTGGCCCTGTCCTTTGCTGCATTTCTGTGGACTCCTAGCCCAGGGAATGGAGCCCTGGAGGGTCCCAGGGTAGCCGGTGTCACCTGAAGTGTCCCAGGGACACCTGGTCCTCTGGCTGATGGGGCTGCCCTGTGGGGTAGGCCAGGCCCTGGCTCTCTGGCCCTCAGGGCAGGGTGCGGGTTCCCCACTTCCCCTGCCCTCACACACACCCTTCCAGCCACCCGTGTGAGCATGCTCCAAACACGGCCTTCTGCCCTTGCCTTTTCTTCTCCTTTTGCATTTTAAAAATCAAATCAGCGCTTCGGAAGGCCTGGAGCTTGGAGGACTCACGCAGAGGCGGCCTTCTGCCTGCCCTCAGGGGCTCCTGAACTTCCCAGAAGCAGCCCTCCCTCCCAGGCTGAACTTTCTGTCTCAGCCCCCGCACTTTCCCAGCCAGGCCGGCTCCTTGTTCCTGCCCATTTTACTCCAGAAGGGAAGCAGGCAGGCCCGGGTTATCCTGCAGGCGCCAGGAGCCCCCTTGGCCAAGCTCCATCTGTGCATAATGGGGGCTCCAGTGGTTTGGGGGGTCGGTCCATGGGAGAACTGGATGTTCACCAGGGGGTCAGCACTGGCCTTGAAGCGTGGAGAAGGGTCATCTCGGCAGAGGTGGCAAAAGGTGGTAAGCCCCTGGGGCTGAGCATGGCAAGGTGGTGAGCCCCTGGGGCTGAGCACAGGGGCCTCTGGTGAGAGGGGCCTGGCCGTGACCGCAGTGACCGCTGTTCGCTGTCACCTCCTTTGCTCCTCAGGCCACCTGCGCAGAGGGTGTGATCCTTGCATGACTTTGCCATTGAGGAAATGCAAGGGCGGAAAGTGCAGTCTCGGCGACCGCCCGAGAACCAGGTGCCCTCTCTCCCGACCTTGCTCCCTGGATGGGGCTGCACTGCCCGTCCTGAAAGGCTCTGCTGAGGCATTGGGGGAAGGAAGGCATTGCTCGCAGTGGGAGGGGTCCTGCAGAGGGTCCCAGGCAGGGTGGGTGCTACCCTCAAAGTTGACAGTGGGACTCCTCACCCCGTCCCCTGTGTTGGACTCGAAGTGGGTCCCCATGGATTGAGTCTGGTGGCTGCTGGGTATCGGGGCTGGTTTCTGGGCTATGGTCTCTTGCTGTGACAACGGGGACCTGTGGGGATGGGGGCACGATTCGGCGCCACCTCCCTGCCTCTGTGGCCTCCCAGTTGGGGCAGGGCAGGGCCTGGGGGTTCTAGAAGGCCCTTGGTTCAGGTGAGCACAGTGCCTTCGGGGATGCTCCTGGCAGAAGACTCAGGAATCTGTGGGAAGACCCGTCCCCGAGACCATTCAAACTGGACCGCGTGGAGCCAACCTGGCCCCCCGTGATCTTCCCTGGGTATATTTAGAAGAGGTCATGGAGCCTTTACAATACACACTCTTCAAAGCCAGCCTCTGCCTCAGAGAAGGCGGATTTTATTAGCCAATTACCTTTCTTCTCCTCCGATTACAGAAGCAGCCAAGCAGGCCTTCTGATTCGCTTCACCGATAGAAGAATGCAGACCTTGCTTATAAATAACTGTGCTTTGCAGAACCAGAAAATCCATCTTCAGACCCTCCTGTCCCCAGGGAATGCCTGCACAGTGACAACTCCCTGCTCCTGCCCGCTGGTTGCCTTGGGGACAACCTTGATAGACATGCTGGCCTCAGTTTGGCATGCACGTATTGAGTACCTGCTATATGCCGGACATGGGCTGCTTGCTGGCAGAAGGTGGCCAGGGGGTGACTGGCTGGGGGTTTGGTAGGTCTCATGGGATCATTTATGTGAAAAGGCAGAGTGAGGACTTGAGTCTCTGCACCTGTGAGAAATGTACACCTGTGGGGTCAGTTGGAGGTCCCCAAAGACAGAGCCACCTGGAAACCAGGGTCGGTTGGAGGTCCCCAAAGACAGAGCCACCTGGAAACCCAGGGTCGGTTGGAGGTCCCCAAAGACAGAGCCACCTGGAAACCCAGGGTGCTCTCTCATTTGGAAAAAGGGCCTTTGCAGATGTAGTTAAGGTCAGGTTCTCAAGATGATGGTGCCTTAGGTTAGGATGCACCCAAACTCCAAAGGCAAGTCCTTAGAAGAGAAGAGAAGCAAACAGACAGGAGAGGGGGCCTCGTGAAGACAGCGCAGGGGCTGGAGTGATGTGGCCACACGCTGAGGAGCACCCGCAGCCATCAGGAGCTGGAAGAGGCAGGAAGGATCCTCCCTGGAGCTTTTAGAGGAAGCGCAGGCCCGAGACACCTTGATTTCCAACTTCTGCCCTCCAGAACTGTGAGAGCAGAAACTCCTGTTTTTAAGCCACGAGTTTGTGGTGGTTTGTTACAGCGGCCAGAGGAACCGGATATAGCAGGCCAAGCCGAAGATCTTGTCACAGGGGATTGCAGCCGACGTGTGTGTGTGTGTGTGTGTGTGTGTGTGTGTCGCGCGCACATGCACGCGTGCTTGGGGGTCTCTGGTCAGCGTGGCTGGCGGATGGGGCCTGGGTCTGATTCGGGTCCACCTTGTCTCAAGGAGGACCTGGAGGGGACAGATGCTCCGTCAGCATGAAGGGGAAGATCCGGATTCCCATCCCGGAGGTGGAATGCCACGGAGGCGAGGGCCCTTGAGTTGGGGGTTAAGGAAGAAGCTGGTTTTCCCGAGGAGATCGGGGTTGGGGTGGCCAGCCCAGAAATTCTTAATGCTCCTCCTTCCATAAATCCAGCATTGCCCAGAGCAAGGGCACGCACCGCTGTTGGCCTGCAAGATGGTTTTATGCGGATGCGGACGGGCATTTGTTATTTTAATAGCTGTGTATCAGCTTTTATGGCTACCTTCTATTTATGGCAGAGGCGCTGGCTTTCCATTCACGGGCTGATGGAAGGTTTCTTTCTAGCAGTGAGGTGATACATGGGTATGGTGCAACCCTGGCGGATTCACAGGTGGCCCAAGCCCGGGAGACACTGTTGTGGCTTCTCCAGCATCTCCTAAACACCCAGTGTAGAGAAGGGGCTGAGCCTGGGCCGAGCTGACCACGAGGGGCTGCCATACACAGACCCAGGACTGTGACTCTGAGAGCCCACCGGCTGGTGTACCTTTGAAAGTGACATTTTCTTTTTTTTTTTAATCCAAAAGAAAATTGTGAAAAAGATCAATGTTTGTGCCCAGCCTCCTCCAGGCCATTTCCTATTCCAGTTGGAATCGGTTGTGACCAGCTTCACAGTTACCTGGTATGTTATTAAAAATGTGTCTGGTGTTTAGTCTTTTTGTTCATGATTTGTTCTTTTTTTTTTTTTTTTTTTTGAGATGGAGTTTCACTCTGTCATCCAGGCTGGAGTGCAAAGGCATGATCTTGGCTCACTGCAACCTCCGCCTCCCAGGTTCAAGCAGTTCTCCCGCCTCAGCCTCCTGAGTAGCTGGGATTACAGGCGCCCATCACCACGCCCAGCTAATTTTTGTATTTTTAGTAGAGATGGGGTTTCGCCATGTTGGCCGGGTTGGTCTTGAACTCCTGACCTCAGGTGATCCGCCCGCCTCGGCCTCCCAAAGTCATGATTTGTTCTTAATGCACTAATTTATCTTAGTTGAAACACACATTTCTCTTTTCTCTGAAGTTGGTGGCTTGGCCTTGACAGCAACCTGAAGAGTTCTGTGTATTGAGTTGGTTTCTTCTTGTCTCTGGGATGGGCTGTGAGCCAGGAAGAGGAGAAGGTTCCCGGTTCCTTAGTGAATCTTCTAGAAGGGATCGTGGTTGCCCTTGGGTGGAAACTGCCCTCAGAGCCACAGGCAGGAGTGGGTGTTCCCGTCACAAGCCACCCCTCTGGGTCCTGCCCGCTCTCCTCCCACCCCCGTGCATCTGACCCCCAGGGCTTGCGATGCCTCAGTCGCCCCCAGCCATGGCCTTGCCCTGGATGGAGAGCACAGACAGAGGCAGCTGGGAGTTTCTGGGAATTTCTGAGGCCTCGCATTGGACAGAGTCATCTTGCTGGTGCAGGGAGTGGGCACTGACTGGGGGCGGCCCTGGGGGCTCCAGATGACAGGAGAGAGCCTGCTCCAGGGCAGCGGGGTCACAGGGTGAGGGGGTGACCCAGAGCAGCTGGAAGGTGAATGCCGGAGCCTGGGCCTGACCCTGAGCTGGCCTGAGGGAGGGGCCGCGGCCAGCTGAGCCCTGAACTGATGTGGGCAGCATGTTCCCCAGTCAGGAGATGGTGGCATGGCAGAAGGAGGAGGCACTGGGCTCGCGGAAGCCCACGTAGCTAGGGTCCAGCCCCTCCCAACCTTCTCCACGGAGTCTCCCTCTCAGGGCAGCCAGCATCCCGGGCACCTGGGCCCGGTGTCTCTCTCCCCAGGCAGGTGCCTGGGATGCAGTGCCCCAGCCTCACGGCCCTGAGCGCCCTTCAGCCACGGAAGTGTGGTGGCTGGGGGTGATGCCCACGGCCCCGGGGCACCTCCCCTCCTTAGCAGGCCTCTGCCTGGACGGCAGGAGGCGGGGGGTCCCTGGCAGGTCCCGAGGCTGGTGGGGCCAGCCTTGGTCGGGCCCCACCCTGAGGCCTGGGCCTGAGCCACGGGTGGAGTTGCTGTTGTGGTCAGTGACCCACCCATGGTGCTGACCCTGTGCCTGTGCTGTGCCCAGGGCACTGTGCCAGCCTCCTTTCTTTCTATGGGCTGCTGGTCTGTCCCCAACACTGTACGGTGGCCCTGGAGTGAGGCTGGCAGAGCCTGCAGCCTCCCAGGGTTGAGCCTTGGCTGTCCCCTTGCTGGTGTGTGACCTGGTGGCTGTGTTCCCCATGCCCTGTCTCCTGCCCTGCACGCAGGATAAGAATAAGAGGACCCTGGAGGCTGTGGTGCAGGTGAAGTGGGAGCCACTACAGGCAGGGGCTTGGGACGTTGCACTCAGCTCTCTGCTGTCCTTGCCTCATGCCCAGCCCTGGGTCCAGGTCTCTTCCCCCTCCTGCTGTCCCAGCCTCTGATTTGGGCTGAAGAACCACGAAATGGGTGCTCCGGGCACTGTCGTTTCTCTTTTCGTCTCTGGGGCGCACTCCTCTGCGCTCTGCCTGTCTGGCCGGTGTCTGCTGCCTCCCTCCCTCCCTCCCTCCCTCACTCCCTCCTCTCAGTGACTAACTTGGTCCTGGGAAGGTTGGTTCTTGCCTGCCCTCCTGTTCAGAGGCCTGAGCCAGTCTAGAGCAAGGAAGCCCTGTGCTCCCGAGAAACCAAGCAGAAACACAGTTTTCTGGGGCATTTGTAGGAGATGCAGGTGCGGGGAGCATTCCTGGAGCTTCCCTGGAATCCCTCCTGTGTGTTCCGTGGTGGTCCCAGGGGTCTCTCAGAAAGACACCTACCTGGGGACAGAGGGCTTGGCTGGCTGGATCAGGGTCTTTGTGGTGGACCTGTCTGTGGGGTTTGGTCCTGGGTCCTGGACCGGGGCCTCTTCAGAGCTAGCTGAGTGGGGCGGGGGGGTCTGCAGGAGGGAGGTGTCCCTGCAGCCGTCGGAACTGAGATGTCCTCCAGGAATCCTGACAGGAGCTGCAGCAGACGCGGGATGGGAGGTGCCCAAAGTCACGTTCACGAACATTGTCACCTGGGAGACGCCATCACTCTTTCCTGGCTTGACGTCCTGAGCCTGAGGCCAGCCCAGGACCCCACCTGTGTCCCCAGCAGCCTGGTGTATAAAGCGGAGCATTGGAGCTGGGAGAGGAGGGCTGCAGAGGCTGAGATGCAGCTGGTCGGGCCCAGCCCCTCCATTTTGCAGATGGGGAAATGGAGGCACGGGGCAGGGGAGGGACTGGCCCAAGGCCATATGGGTCTCAAATTACTGATGGTGACCGATGTGAGGGGACGTGTCTTTTCAGGCAAGGAGACTGCTGTGGGCCTGGCACCAGGTAGAGGTTCTGAGCTGGCTGTCTGGGCTCGGGGGGTGTCTGAGGGCACGGGACTGATGGGGGTGGCTGGGGTCGGGGATTAGGGACTGCTGGGTTGAGGAGGGCTAGTGCCAAGTTGAGAGAAACATCCCCTTGGCCCAGCACCCCAGGTGGCTGTGTTGGTACCAATTGCTTAAAATTGCACCTTCATTTTGCAGCTCCTGTTGGGCGCCTTCTCACCGCGCCCTCGCGTGCAGTGAACTCTGGGAGCCGTCGCAGCCCAGGGAGTCCCCAAGGAAGGCCAGCTGGGGCCATCCCTTAGCACGGCCTTCCCAGGCCTCCACTTCCCGATCTGTGAAATGGGACAGTAAGAGCTCCCCCGAGGCCAAGTCCTGCTGCCCTCTTGCCCTGCTGTGGACCCCAGTGCAACTGTGAGCCTCCGAGGTGGTGAAGGGGACCTCACAGCACACAGAGTGCACGGCGCTGCGGCCCAAGGAGACCCCATCAGTGCCAGTGTCGGCTCTCATTTTCGTTATTTTTCCTATTATTTTCTCTATCTTCTGAAGTCCTTATGTAAGGAATTATGGTTTCCGGGGAGACCCATTGTGATAAATGCCAGAAAACAAAAGCTTTTTGCCAGGGCGCTGAGGCCTGTGGATCCTCCCAGGCCCTGGTCACGCTCCTGTGCCCACAGAGTGGCCCTGTGTTTGCTCTCTTTCTCTGGGGATGCACAGGGGCGGTGAGAGGGAAGCAGGCGGCTGCTCTTGGCCAGTGGAACTGCCCGGCGTTGGGGTGCAGACGAGACCCAGCGAGGCTCGGGGACTGCAGACCGTGCAGCAGATCCTGGCAGGCTTTGGCTGTCTGACCCACTCGGATGGGCGAGGAGAGAAATGGGGGGACCAGTGGGATGTTCTGGGGTGCACACGTGTAGGGGAAGCTGTTAGTGTATTCTGAGCACCCGGTGCACATAGGTTGACAAGCTCCGAGGCACACACACACAAGTGTGCACAGGCAGCCTCTGAGGGCTACGCCCACGGGGATGGGAAGATGGGGCTGGGATAGGGAGGGCTGGGCCCCACCCTCTCAGGGACATAGCCTGAAAACAGGGCAGTGCAGGACTCTGATGCCTCACACAGTCCTCAGAGCGGCCCCGGCGTGAGGATCCCCATAGGCTCATGCTCCCGTCGGCTGCCGTCGGCTGCCAGCCATCTCTGCGTCCTGCCTTTGAGCCGTTGCACAGCCCTCATCTGTGGATGTCCAGAGCCTTCTGCAGAGGCCAGACTGCCACTCAGTGGTCCCCGCGTTTCTGTTGTCTACCAGGAGCACTGTCTGTATTTTTAAGAGGTGGACAGATAGCAGTGCAGACAGACGGATGGGCGTAAGGACGGGCGCCCTGCCTGGATGCTCCGCTGTCTCTCAGCCCCGGAGGCAAGTGCAGCTGGAGCTGAATTTGCCTCCTGAGCACATTTTTTTTTTTTTTTTTTGGTGCTCAGAGTAGCCCTTGGGACTGCCCCATGTCCCCAGCATACCTTCGGCTGAGCAGGGTGCCTGTACCCCTGAGGGACTTTGCAGATCAGCTCTCCCTGTCCACACGGGGCACACAAAGCCCCACCCAGGGTGGTTCTAGTTCTAGAAAGGAGTGCTGCCTTGAGCCTGTGACCTGGTGGTGGTGGTGAGCCTGAATTTGGCTTTGGAATTAGGCCCCTGAGTGTGACCCTGCTGTGCTCGTACCTCTGAGTTTGCAGCCTGCATGCCCCAATCGGGGCCCGCCAGTGGCAAAGCAGTTCCCTTCCCACCTGCTTAGGGGACATGCAGCCATGGGGCCTGGGAGGAGACACCACCACCACCCCTGATCAGCTCCAACCTCAAACTTCAGGGAGACACTGGTTCCCCAGATGGTTGCCTCTTCCAGGTTCCCCTCTTCCCTGCGCCTCAGTGGGGGTGTGGTTGTGCCCCAAGACTCCAGCAGGCGTTAGGGGCAGTGGAGGCAGCTGACAGAGCAGGGGCTGGCGTTATCCTGTGGAAGAGGCCGGGGAAGTGGCCATGTGTGTTAGATCCGCAAGTGCTGCTATGAGGAGCTCCCTGATCGGAAGAGCCCAGGTCTCCTCTCGGGATTGAAGCCACTGAGGCTCTGTGGAGGCCACCAAGAGACCCTGCATCCGTTCCGTGGACAACCCACAATAAGGGAGATGTCACACATCTCCAGACGTGCTGCCACACGCAGTGCAGCGGGCAACCTGCCCATCAGGCTGCAGGGGACAGGGGTGCCTCTGAGGACCGGCTCCCAGCAGCCCTGGAGTTCCTCTTGCACTGTTTAATTCGTGTCCACACAGGGCCACGCTCACATCAGCGTGCTCTAATCCTTTAAGAACTGAGATTGTCTCCAACTACAGCTGAGTTACAAGCTGCATAGATTAAAACTTCTCATACATGGTATCTTGTAGCCTTATTAAGTGGCAAGATTATGCAAAACAATCTGTAAGTATGATAATACACCTTTCGCCATGGTTTGTAACAGGACATTTGTTATCTCTCATTCTGCTCTAATTAAGCTCCATTCCGGAGGAATTAGTGGTATTACTGTTTAAATCTTAACTTTTGTATTAAGAAAGCATGTTCCAAAGCTTTTGAAATGCATCTTGAAAGCAGTGCCTGAATTAACAGGTTTAACAAGGAGCGTAGGAATTTCAAAGCTCGGCTAATCTGTAGAAATTATGGTAGCTGTGCCAGATTTATTTTTCATTTAATTAAAACAAAAAGTTGTTTTGCTGAAAGTTACCCAGATAAAGTTGTTTCAGCAAAGGCAAGAAGCAGTGTTGAAGAGACGCGGCCTTCTGGGGCCCAGGACTGAGCGTTGGTTTCTGTTGACCACGCTGTGCCTCCACGGCCCGTGTGTCTGGGTCTGGGTTCTGGGCCCTGGGCTCTGGGATGGCATCAGGGCTAAGGGACACCAGCCCCCCTCCCGGTGTGGTCCTCACTGATTAACGCTCCTCAGCGCAGCACATTCTCAATGTTCTGTCAAGGGGCAAGGTTGAGAGTGTGGTTTTATTACTGTTTGTGAAAATCACAGGCTTTATGTTTTAGGGCAGTTGTAGGGTTATAGAAAAATTGAGCAGATGGCAGTTTCCATCTAGCCTCTCTCCTGCCCCTCCCGTCCCCACAGGGTCCCGTGATAACAGCTGGCATGAGGGAGGCGCGTGAGTGACAAGTGAGGCTCGACGTTGACATGCTGTTATTAACCGAGGCCCATGGTTCACACCAGCGCTCACTCTTGGCATGGAGCATTCTGTGGGTTTGGACCCACGTATCGTGACGTGCGTCCACCGAGATCGTAGCATACAGAGGGGCGCCACTGCCCTAGGGCTCCTCTGTGCTGGATGCCATCATTTTCATTTTATTTTATTTTGTTTTTGAGACAGGGTCTCCTGTCACCCAAGCTGGAGTGCAGTGGTGCAACCTCAGCTCACTGCAGCCTTCACCTCCCAGCTCCGCTGATCCTCTCGCTCAAGCCTCCTGAGTAGCTGGGATCACAGGTGTGCACCCCCACGCTTGACTAGTTTTTGTATTTTGTGGAGATGAAGGTCTCGCTGTGATGCCCCGGCTGGTCTCGAACTCCTAGGCTCTGGTGATCCTCCTGTCTTGGCCTCCCCAAATGCTGGGATTCCAGGTGTGAGTCACCACACCCGGCCAATTTTTTAAAGAACACCAAAAAATAGCATTCATGTAAATTTATTTACCTCGTGAACCACCATTGATGGTCCCAGAGGGGAGATAGTCAGGGCCTTCCCTGAGCATGTCCCCAGAGTATCCCCAGGAACACCTGCCGCCCCCTTCACCACGCCACCATGGCCCCCATCACCCAGGCCTCAGTTTCCCTGCTGTTCCCCTCTCTACCGGCTGGCTCATATGCAGAGTGTCCTGGGAGCCACCTGCCACCCTCTTCACCACGCCACCTGGCCCGCATCACCTGGGCCTCAGTTTCCCTGCTGTTCCCCTCTGGCTGGCTCACATGCAGAGTGTCCTGGGAGCCACCTGCCACCCTCTTCACCACGCCACCATGGCCTGCATCACCTGGGCCTCAGTTTCCCTGCCGTTCCCCTCTGGCTGGTTCATATGCAGAGTGTCCCAGGAGCTACCTGCAGCCCCCTTCACCACGCCACCATGGCCCACATCACCTGTGCCTCAGTTTCCCTGCCGTCCCCCTCTGGCTGGCTCACTTGTGAGGGGAAACCCACCACATGCGGTTATATCTGCACCTCAGCTTCCGGTTCTTGGCTGAGTCTGACTTCATCATGCCCTTCATTGTCATCCTTTCAGAAAACTCTTACCGGCACTTCTCAGCCGACTGGCTCCAGACACACGTGGTAGGCACAGGCTGAGCTGCTGCTCTCTGGGAGTGGAGACCCTGGTGAGGCTGGAAAGTGCCCCAGAAGGAGGAGTGAAGGGATGGAGAAGGGACAGCCGGGTTGGACCAACGCACGGGCCGATTATGACTTGATCGTGACGCTGATGGCATGAACGCAGGAGTCCTGGCCCTCCATGGTTGGGGGAGGGTACCTGTCAGGGTTCTTCAGAGAACGGAACCAATGGGACTTCGAGAGAGCGAGAGGGAGCGAGGTTTCCCTTTTTAAAAATAAGCTTCTGCAGTTTCAGAGGCTGTCAGTATGATCTGCAGGGAAGAGGGCAGGCTGGAGACGCAGCGAGAGGTGCAGCTGGCGTCGTGAGGCCTCCGCTGGAGAATTCTTTTCTTGCTTGAGGAAGGTCCATCTTTGTCCATTGAAGCCTTCACCTGCTTGGATAGGGCCCACCCACAGTATGGAAGGCCATCTGCTTTATTCAAAATCACCGATTCAGGCGTTACTCTCATCCAAAACACTCCTTCACAGAAAAATCCAGAATCATTTCACCAAACCTGTGGGCGCCGTGGCTCCGTCAAGTTGACACACGTTACCCGTCACTTGGAGGTTATTTCCAGGGGGCAGTGGTGAGGGGCTGGCGCTGTGATCGTGCTTGGTGTTTATGGCGTGGGGCTGAGGGAGACCACACAGGAAGGGACGTCTCCTGGTGCCACCTCCTGGGAGAGTGGCCATTTCGTGGGCCCAGCAGTGGCTGCATCTTAGGCAGTTGTGTGAGATGACCTCCATGTAGGCTGCCATGGTGTCACCAGCTGACCTGGTTTCACTCACGCTTCGGACACCAAATGTGTAGGTTTTTCACACCAACCAGTTCTCCAACTTTCCAGACACCAACTGAGTATCTGGCCATTTAATTAAATTGTCCTCCAATTTAATTCGGTTCTCAGACTACTCCCCAGAGTTAGCTGAGACCCCACCGAGGAAGGGCTCGGTCCCACAAGACTGCTCCCCCTTCAGATACCAAGTCCAAGTGCCACCAGTGGAACCAAGCGCCAGGTGGTACCTGTATTTCCGACTGACTGAATATAAGTCAGGGGGTTTCCACCGCCCTCTCCTGGCATTCCGTCATTTGTGAGAATGGCCCACAATCCTCAGGAAGCCCTTTGCTTACCATTCCCTGCTTGTTGTAAAGGGTATGACGGGCTGTGCCAGCTGGCAGAGGTGCATAGGGCCAGGGGAGGGGCGTGGGTGCTGAGCCCCCATGTCCTCTCTGGGCGAGCCGTCCTCCCAGCACCCTCCTGCGTTCACTGAGCTGAAAGCTTGCTACCTTCCCCCCATCTTTTAGGAGTTTGATGTTTCCTTGGGTACATATGATTGATTAAATCCTTGGGTATTGGTGATTAACTCAATCTCCAGCCCCTTTCTGGAGTTGGGGATGATAAGGCAGAAAGTCCCAACCCACTCAATCTGCCTTGGTCTTCCTGGCCACCAGCGCCCATCCTGAGACTCCCTAGGGCCCTGGCCTTCGGTCCGCTCCTTAACATGCAGAAGACACTTTCCACTCTGGAGATGGCAAGGGCTTGAAGGGCTGGGACAGAGACTGAACGTGTTCGTTACTGCTTCGCATCGTTTGGGCCATTGGGTGCCATGGGCAGGTTGGGCGTCACAGGCCCACAGGGCGCTGGTTGTGGGCAGGTGGGCTTGAGGCTCCTCAACAGCCACTGATCAGACTCAGCATGACACAGAGAGGGCGTGACTGCAGGGCAGAACCCGCATCCCTCACAAGCCAGGGAGTGGACAGGGCCTGACGTGGCAGCCCTGGACCCTGTGCGTGCCAGGAGCGGGATGCATTTGCAGGGGCCACCTCCACTTCACAGGCCCTGCCTCCTGGAGGGTTTGGGAGCTGCCATGGCTGGCCAGCCACACAGAGACATGTTGGCTGCCCCTGGTTCTGCTGGAGCAGGCTTGCTCAACCCTAGCCCTCGCTCAACCCCAGCCCTCGCTCAACCCCAGCGCTGCCGATGTTTGAGGCAGATCATTCTTCCATGTAGGGGCACCCTGTGCTATGTGGGGGGTTGAGCAGCATCCTGGGCCTCTACCTCCAGTTGAGATGGCCACAGATGCCTCCAGGCTGGGCATCTCTGCTTGAGGGGAGCTGTCTTGGCCTAGAATACAGGCTGGGGGCCGCTGGTCCAGCAGGAGCCTTCCTGCCTTGATTCCCTCTTGGCCCGCAGCGAGTGTTTGCAGCTCTCCCCCCGTCTGTCTCCTGACTTTCCCTGGGCTGGGCTGGTCTTGTTGTGTCACCCTGTTTCTGCCAGACCTTGAGATTCCAGTCAAAATAAAACAGCGGTGGATAGAGGGGCTGAGTGTGGCCCCCCGAGGCCCTGGGACATCTTTTACCATTGCGCTGTCACAGCTGGCATCTCCCCTGTGTCAGTTATCCTATGCAACATTCCCAGATAACAGTGCAGGGCAGATAAGTGAGGATGTGGTGAAGGGAAATGGGGGAGTGGACGAGGGGCGTCCCCGGGGAGGATGGCGCCCAGCCATGCCAAGATGGCGCCTACCACGGGCAGTAAGGAGGTCTGCGTGAGGGATGCAGGGACACAGGAGGCCAGGGTGGCATCCTGCCTCCTACTTGCGCAGGTCCAGCGGGGATCAGAGTGGAGGCCTCGCACCAGCTCTGGGACATGAAGGGGCCCGAGGCAGCCCTTGTGGCCACACGGGCCTTGTCATGGTTCGGCCTTTCCACTCTGTGTTCCGAACTGTGCAGTGGGTATGTGTAGGCACAGATGTGTGCCTGTGCACATGCTTAGGACTTTGCGTGTGTCTGTACGTGTGATTTCGTGTGTGTGCATCTTCATTGGTGACACACGTGTGCAATAGTTCTTCCATTTCATTTTCTCTGGTTTGGGTTACATTCACCCAACTATGATGTTGAAAATATTAAATGGAAAATTCCAGAAATA
Source organism: Pan paniscus (assembly GCF_029289425.2). Classification (NCBI taxonomy): domain Eukaryota; kingdom Metazoa; phylum Chordata; class Mammalia; order Primates; family Hominidae; genus Pan; species Pan paniscus. The sequence continues at coordinate 58,470,481 of NC_085927.1, forward strand.
AGCAATTCATGAGTTTTAAGCCGCACGCCCTTCCGCGTAGGGTGGTGGTGTCCCCCGTGGTCCCACGCTGTCCCACTCGGGGCATGAATCGTCCCTTTGTCCATCAGACCCAAGCCATAGCTGCTGCGTACCCACTGGTCACTTGGTAGCCAGGGCGGTTACCGGATTGGCTGTCGCGGCGAGGCTTGCGGGGCTGGTGTTCGAAGTCAGTAGAGCCTGACACTCGGTCACGGTGCCCACGTCATTCCCCCGGCTCCCTCTCCGCGGTCACGGTGCTCACGTCGTTCAGCCAGCTTCCTCTCCTCACAGAGCTGATGCTCTCCTTGGTCATCCAGAAGAAGGAAGGACGTACAGTCAGATATTTACAGAGAGACTCACGTGTACACGGCTTTAACTACAGCCTGTTATTAGAATTGTCCTGTTTGATTACTAGTTATTGCTGTTAATTTACACACTTTGTCATAGGTTTGTATGTAGAGGACAAAACGTGGTGTGTGTAGGACTCGGTATTACCCCTAGTTCCAGCATCCGCTGGGGGTCTTGGATGTATCCCTTATGGAGAAGGAGGCTTCTGTCTCTCTCCACATACCCTTGAATATGACGTGTGTGTGCGTGTATATATCCTTATATCTTTTTTTAATTTTTTTATTTTTTTGAGATGGAGTTTTCGTTCTTGTTGCCCAGACTGGAGTGCAATGGCACAATCTTGGCTCACTGCAACCTCTGCCTCCCAGGCTCAAGCGATTCTCCTGCTTCAGCCTCCAGAGTAGCTGGGACTACAGGCATGCACCACCATGCCCGGCGAGTTTTTGCATTTTTAGTAGAGACAGGGTTTTACCATGTTGGCCAGGCTGGTCTCAAACTCCTGACCTCAGGCGATCCTCCCACTTTGGCCTCCCAAAGTGCTGGGATTACAGGCGGGAGCCACCACGCCCAGCCCCTTATATCTTTTGAATGGGTCTTTTACATTGTACAGAATTTAAAAGGTGCAAAGCAGCATTCTGTGAAGTTTTCCCCAGAACCCAGTTCTTCTCCCTCCCCTCCAGGTATGTGTGTTCTGCCTAACACAAGTGCACGCCTGCATGCACACACACCCCACGCCATCTGTGAGAGTGCACCCTACGCCTTTCCATGTTTCACTCCTTTGGCATATTTCTGGAAGGCCTCCCTAGAGCACTGTGCGGCGAGTGGCCTCGTTCCTCCACACAGTCGCACACCATTCTGTCCAGTGCAGGCTTTGATTCGTTGATGGGCTGTCTCATGGCTGGCACGTACAGACCGTGCCAGTGTGAGCGGCATGCACCTTCCAGTCCCTGTGAGTGGGCACGCTGGTGGGATAAGCCCTCAGAGGTCTGTGGCTGGCACCAGCCTTCATCAAGGGCAACTACAGGACCCTCTGGGTGGTGCGAGAATGTGCCGACTCCCCAGCCTGCATGCAGGGCACATGCCCTCCATCCTCCGCATCTTCCTCAAGCCACAGGCAGTGAAGGGGCCTCTCCTTGTAGTTTGAATTTGCGCCTCATCCTCAGAGACAGTGTGCATGGGGGATGGAAATGGGAGGAGATGGCCCAGAGGAATGTACAGGCACCCACCTTTCCGGGGCCACCCCGCCCACAAGCACACCAGTTAGCAGGTCCTGGACATGGGGGCCTGGCCTGGGCTCCAGGGTCCCTGGGTGACAGCTGTGTAGCTTTCTCCAAGTCACTGAGGCATTATGAGAATGGGGACTGGTGGGGTGACCCCGAGGACCTCACTGGGGCTGTGGATGGAACACGCCCAGGAGTCATCCGTGGAGATGGGTCCATCAGCGTTTCCACCTTGAGTACTTTTCACCCCCTTGCAGTTTCTCTTCTTGGCCCATTTTGCAGGGAATGTTTGTGTCCTTGCTGTGGACTCCCCGTTTTCTGCGACGTGGGCCCTGTGTCTTTGTTGTAACATATATCGTATCCTGGACCATGTGGCCTCTGGTACAGAGACGCTTGGCTCGCCGCACATGTCTGTTGGACTCTGGCTGTGGCCGTTTCTCAGGGGACTGTGTGGCCTTGAAGTGTCTGGGACCTGCTGGTGTCCAGTGAACACCTGGTGAAGGAATAAGTCAGTGGGTGCCAAGAGATAGTTTGGCCAGAGGCTTGAGCTTCACAGATGGAACCTGGGCCCTGAGAGGTTATTGGTGTCACATGGGGCCATTGAGACGTGCGGGGCTGGAGGAGCCTCTGCCGATCTATGAGGCCGATGCCCCTGAGGCCGAGAGGCCCAGACAGGGACCCCGCATCCCCTGCTCTACCAATGCCTCCTGGGCGTGTTCTATCCACAGCCCCAGTGAGGTCCTCGGGGCACCCCACCGGTCCCCATTCTCACAATGGCTCAGTGACTTGGAGAAAGCTACACAGCCATCACCCAGGGACCCTGGAGCCCAGGTCAGGCCCCCCACGTCCAGGACCTGCTGGCTGGTGTGCTTGTAGACAGGGTCGCCCCGGAAAAATGGGTGCCCGTGCATTCCTCTGGGCCCTCTCCTCCTGTCTCCATACCCATGCGCACTGCCTGTCCTCAGTTCCGGTAGGGGGAGGGCTTGAGTGCCCGGAGGCTGCTCTGCCCACATGGCGTTGCTGGGCCCACCCACTCAGCGATGAGTCATGGACAGATGAGATGCCCACCTGAGGGAGGCGGCCACGCAGTGCAGCCACAGCACCACCACGCTGGGCAGCAAGCATGTGTGGCTGGGGGTGATCACCCTGGGGACAGTGGTGCCGGGTGTCTGACAGTCTCCTTGTGCCCCTGCCTGCTGGTGGAAGATTAGGGCAGGGCTTCTTCTTCCACCCCTGCCCCAAGAGGAGCCACTACAGGACCCAGGGGATGGCTCAGAGGTGCCAGGGTATCTTTCGGACCTGGCCTGCCTCTCCCAGGAGCATGGTCTCCTGCAAGGCACTGCCCTGGCCCTGCGCTGAGCCGAAGGGCAGGCACGCAGATCTTCCCCAACCAGCCCACAGAGGTGCAGCTGCCTCTCCCTTCTCCTGGAGGTTTTACATTCTGGAGAGGAGGTTTTGCTTCCTAAAAAGTAGCTTTCATCATAACACAGGCACTGCTCCCGCCTGCGGTCCTCTCTCTGGCCAGGCAGACTTGGCAAGCAGCAGCAAGTGGAGATCCAGTGGGCTGGCAGGCTGGAGGACCCTGGCTCCCAACTCGTGCGTCTCAGGGAGTGCACAGAGGGGAAAGTGAATGGGGGGCAGTGGTCAGAACCCCCTGGCCTGGAGGCATATTCCCCATTGCTGACTCTTATTATTTGGGGGACCTTGTGGGCCCCGATGACACCCACCCGGGAGTTTAGTTTTGATAATCCAGGTACCCCGTGGACAGCACTGGACTGTGTGTGTCTCATTCACTCCAAGCGACAGGCGCGCAAGCTACCGGTGGATGAATTCTCCCTGTGTTACAAATGAAGGGATTGCAGCTCAGAAAGGGGCATTGACGTGCCCAGCCACACAGCTCAGGCAGCCGCTGGGCCCCTCTTGGCCACAGTACAGGCAACCTTGGACCGAGTGTTTGCATCTCAGGCACTGCGTTCCTTCGTTTTAGGATAACACTCTGACCCTGTATGTGTGCCTTGAGGACCTTCAGTGCCCTGGAGTCATTTGTGACATGGGCATGTCACCACTCAGACATGTCCTCTGCATTTTGCTGCAGATTCCACGGTGTTTTCTCATGGTGTTCCAGACTTGTTCTGGGTTTTGAGCCGCCGTGGTGGTGGGGACAGCAGGAGATGGCTCCCGCCCAGCAGGGCCTTTGTGGGAAGACCTGGGCTGGCACCCACTGGATTTGCCCAGGCCCCCGTGGTGCTACAGGGAGTGCTCAAGCTTGGGAGGACTCCTGGGCTCTGGCTCTGATCCCTCCACTCACTGGCCTTGGGCCAGGTCCTCTTGCTTTGTTTTCCAAATTTCTCCCATGGAAGGTGAGCACATCTGGGAGGTGTGCAAGCCCCCAGCTAGCTTGTGGTGCCCTTCTGGTGTAGCTGCAGCCCATAGATTTTTTTCCCTCCTTCCACTCTTATAATGTCCTCCAAGGAACAGGAGTTTGGGGAGGATTGAGGGGCCCAGGGCAGGCTGGGGGCCTCTCTAAGGGTATGAGAGGTATGCTTCTTAGCAGTTGGATTTGGGATGGAGGAGTTTTCTGGGCTTGTTGCAGAGTGCATTTTCCTTTTAGATTCTGGGGAGGAGGAGATGGATATTACAGTAGTAATGGTGATGTGGGAGATGATGATACTGTGAATATGATGAGGGTAATGAGGATATAGGTGGTGATGGCAATGAGGAGATCTTGGCGGTGTTGATGGTAATGATGGTGATGATGATCGTGGTGATAATGGTGGAGAGGAGATTATGGTGTTGCTGCTAGTGATGGTGATGATGCTGCTGATGATAAGGAAGAGGTGGAGGACTGAATGATGATGGTGATGGTGATGATGGTTATGGTGGTTATGATTATGATAGTGATGATGGTGGTGATGATGGTGATGGTGATGATGATGGTGGTGGTGATGGTGATGATGGTGGTGATGGTGGTGGTGATGATGGTGGTGGTGATGGTGATGGTGGTGATGATGGTGATGATGGTGATGGTGAGGATGATGGTGGTGGTGATGGTGATGGTAATGGTGGTGGTGATGGTGATAATGTGGCGATGGTGATGGTAATGATGGTGGTGATGGTGTTGATTGTGATGGTGATCATGGTAATGGTGATGATGGTGGTGGCGGTGACGGTGATGGTAATGATGGTGGTGATAGTGATGATGATGGTGATGGTGGTGGCGGTGATGGTGATGGTAATGATGGTGATAGTGATGACGGTGATGGTAATGGTGGTGATGGTGGCGGTGGCGGTGATGGCGATGGTGATGGTAATAATGGTGGTGATGGTGACGGTCATGGTGATGATGATGATGAGGGTGATGGTGATGATGTTGGTGATGGTGATGGTGGTGATGATAATGATGGTGGTGATGGTGATGATGGCGGTGATGGTGTTGATGGTGATCGTGGTGGTAATGACGATGATGGTGGTGGTGGTGATGGTGATGATGGTGGTGATGGTGTTGATGGTGATCATGGTGGTAATGGTGATGATGTTGGTGGTGATGGTGGTGATGGTGATGGTAATGATGGTGATGATGGTGATGAGGGTGATGGTGAGGATGATGGTGATGATGTTGTTAATGGTGGTGATGGTGATGATGGTGGTGATGGTGATGATGGTGATGATGGTGGTGGTGGTGATGGCGATGGTGATGATGGTGGTGATGGTGTTGATGGTGATCATGGTGGTAATGGTAATGATGGTGGTGATGGTGAGGATGGTGGTGATGGCAATGGTGATGGTAATGATGATGGTGATGATGTTGGTGGTGGCAGGGATGGTGATGGTAATGGCAACGATGGTTGTGGTGGTGATAGGGCCTACTTTTTTATGTCTTACTGCATTTCATCCACCATCTTTAATCCTAACAGCCTAACTAGGATGCAGGCAGGCATTTTACCTGCGAGATATCTGAAGTTTTGAGAGGTCAAGAAACTTGCCCAAGGCCCAAAGCTTGTACCTGGGAGGCCTCTAAATTTGAACTTCAACTTGAGCCTGATTGATTCTAAAATTGGGGCCTTGCCTCTCTCACCCTGTGACATGTACTGAAAATGATTAACATTCACTTAGAGGGCTGTAGGGTCCTTGTGTCTTGTCACAGCCATGCCAAGTCCCCACCCACAGTTGGGATGCCTGGTGCTAATCCTGGGGTGTAAGCGTCCATGAGGGCAGGTTCCGGGGAGCCCAGAGTCCCTCATGGGTTCACAGCCACTGCAGTGAACAGGGAAGGGCCTGCCCCATGGGGTGGACCCCCAGCTCTGTGTGCTGGGTGGCTGGAGGAGGCAGCAGTGGGAGATGACTCAGCCTGGTGAGCCTGATGAGTCAGCACAAGGTCTGACCTTGGGAGGCTTCGGAGCCGGGCACCTGTCCTGCCATGTGACTGCTGGTGCACCTGCCCCAAGAGCCCCATGAGAGTCAGCAGCAGGGCTCCGCTCTCCTCCACCTCCTGGAGGTCATTAAGTCCCTGTACCAAACCCTGGGACCCCAAAATCCCACCTCCAGGAATTTGTCCTGGGGCACAAGGAGAGACAGAGTGAGACCTCAAGGCATGCTCCCTCTCGAGAATCTCAGTGGCGAACCGTCGGAGACAGCGTGCACTCCAGGTTTCAGACTGAGTGGATCTCAGCCCCAAGGGATACTCCCTTCCACAAGCAGAGAAAATTCGTGATGTTTTGAGAACTGAAAAAAAGTAGGTTTAAGCAGCAGGCAGGATGATTACAGTGTTGCTGTAGGTATTTGTCTGGATATAGATGTGTGTATTTCTATGAAGACATCCAGAAAGCTGAAATACTGAAATGAGGATTTGGGGAAATGAGGATTTGGAGTGGCTACTAGAGTGGTGGGATTATCTGTGGAACTTACTTTCTTGTCTGATTTTCTTCTTTTTATACAAAAGCCATGTTTACTTTCATATGCAAAAGCCTGTTACTCAAAAGCGGTTTTGCTGCTGCTCTCTTTGCTTTGAAACTGGCATCTGGGATTCAGCCTGGATTAGCGATCGCTGCTTAGGAGTGCCGCGTGTTTCCCCTGCCTGGCTCCTTACCTGGAGGCCTGGGTGCAGAGGGGAGACACGCTCTTGGTGGGAGGAAAGGGGCCTAGGGCGCTCTGATGATTTAGTGCTGTCAGACGCTGGGGCTCCGAGCCAGGCCCTTGCCCGTGATGGCTGGTGCCAGGCCTGCTTCACGTGACAGTTCACGCTGGCTTGCTTCCGTCCAGGTTTCGCTTCCACTCTGTGCCCAGGGCAAGCAGTAACCCATGTCCTGCATCACTTTCACTGATGCAGTCACCACATGTCCTCAGGATTCTTGGGGACAGATCCAGGCCAGGCTCTGGGGATGTCTGAGGAGGAAGCTGTGTCCCTACGCAGTGGGGCCTCACTCAGGCCTGCAGGCAGGGCCCGGTCCCGTTAGCCTCGGAGGCAGTGCATGGATCTGGGGCCAGCCTGGAACAGGTCTATCCTGGGTTCTGATTAGGGCTGGCCCACCCATCCCAGGTACCTCAGCCTGGAGCAGGTCTGTCCCGGGTTCTGATTAGGGCTGGCCCACCCATCCCAGGTACCTCAGCCTGGAGCAGGTCTGTCCCAGGTTCTGATTAGGCCTGGCCTACCCATCCCAGGTACCTCAGCCTGGAGCAGATCTGTCCTGGGTTCTGATTAGGGCTGGCCCACCCATCCGAGGTACCTCAGTCTGGAGCAGGTCTGTCCCGGGTTCTGATTAGGGCTGGCCCACCCATCCCAGGTACCTCAGCCTGGAGCAGGTCTGTCCTGGGTTCTGATTAGGGCTGGCCCACCCATCCCAGGTACCTCAGTCTGGAGCAGGTCTGTCCCAGGTTCTGATTAGGGCTGGCCCACCCATCCCTGTTGCCTGGGAGATTCTGAGTGAAGTGCAAAATGGGGGTTGGGGAGGCGGGGTTGCCAGAAGGGTCTGCAGCAGGCAGGCCCAAAGGAGAGTGGTCCAGTTCATTAAAAAAAACAAAAACAAAAAACTCAAAACTAAAACTTCCCATTTTTTGCTTGGTCTAAGTCCTGCCCTTTTCTGACCACCCTGGGGGTCCTGAGGAGTGAGGGAGCTATGACTTGTGGGGAGGGTGGGGTCGTTTCCCTTTGGAGAAATTCTGCTCCTCCTTGGGAGGTAGGAGGCCCCGGGCCCATCCCTCTCCAGGCCTGGGGAACGTGGAGGGAATTTTCACACCACGGCAGCTCAGGGCTTGGGGCTGGACAGGCAGAGTGAGGCAGTGAGCCAGCCCCTCCCACAGTTCTGGGCTGCCAGCCCCTCCCACGGCCCCGGGCTGCCAGCCCCTCCCACGGCCCCAGGCTGCCAGACCCTCCCACGGCCCCGGGCTGCCAGACCCCTGCTTCTCGGGGGTCTTGGTCTCAAGACCCACCACCGACGCTGATTTTGTTTCTCCTCTAAAGTCAGGTAAATGTCTATGATGTGTTTAGGAAATACAGAAACACCTCAGGAGACCCTGTCATCCAAGAAGCCTCCTGTTTTCTCGCTATCCAGCACCGTAGCCATCAGCCATATTCACGATACCTCCTTCCAGTCCTTTTTTCTCTGAACATTTATGCTGGTGAAGTGTGCGCTGAAATACGGTTTTGCCTCTGGTTTTTCTCACTCATGAACACGTGATACTGTTGGTTTTTTTTTTCCTGGGAGCCTCTCTTACAAAGTTGACTCATCCGTCCTCCACTTGGGGCCACGTGGATTGGTGTCCATGTAGGGAGTCATCTTAGTGACAGCCACGTCTATTTTTTCCCCAGACATGCTGCGGTTTTCCCAGCATTGTATAGCGTTTCCTGAGTTGGTCACATCCTGCTGACCGTGATGGTGGAAGCATTTTAGAGAATCCTCTTGGCGCCAATCCTGGTGAGGAAGGGCTGTTTGTACCTGTGCATGCCAGGTGTTGGTTGGGGGCGGTGGAGCCATGATTACTTGAGGAACTGCAGAGTGCCGTGGAGGGGCTCCCGAAGCCCGCTGGCCTTTGTCTGCTTGAAGCCACAGCTCCGGGCCTTCGTTCCAGCAGAGGGCAGGCACCCGACGCTCGGGAGCTCTGTGCCCCATGGCAAAGCTTTCTCTGCTAACACCCCAGGTTTGCGGGCCTTGTGCTGTAGCGGAATAGGGCCATGCTTTGCTGTCCGCAGTATCTGATGGACCGTCAACTGGACATTGGACATTCCTGAGGAGTGGCGTGGGCAGGTGCTTATTCTTACATGTCAAGTGGGTTGGGTTCATTTGAGTGAGTTGGGGGAGCGTCAGGAGTCCCCTAGGCTGCAGTTAGCCAGGGCACAGTCTGTTACTGTGGAGCGATGGCCCTGGCAGAGGAGAGCACTGCTGTCGGATGGATGTGCGTAAACAGGTGGGTGGTGGTGTGTTCTAAGGAGGAACCTCTACTTGGGTGGGAAATGCACGTCTCCCAGCTCAGCACGTTCCTGGGTGAGGCCTGAAGAGGGAGATTGTGTTTTCAGAAATCGAAGACACGTTGGGGCAACATCCAGATGCCAAGGAAGGAGCCAAGTTTCCGAGTTAAGAGACCTTCGTGGACGCTCGGCCAGGCAGCTGCCTAGTCCGAGACCTGTGGCATCACTGGCCATGCGTTGTCTGTGGTGTGAGACCTGTGGCATCACTGGCCATGCGTTGTCTGTGGTGTGAGACCTGTGGCATCACTGGCCATGTGTTGTCTGTGGTGTGGACAGGGCGCCGGATCCAGGAGGAGTGGGGTGGGGCCTTGGACCTCGCCTCTGTCCACGCCTCTGTCCACTTCTGCTCACGCACAGCTCCTGAACCCAGAACGGGGCCGCCCCCGTTTCTCCTACAAAAGAACCACCATGATTCTGAAGCTCACAGACCCGAGGATGGTGTATGAGTTCCCCAAGGCTGCTGTGACCAAGGACCATAGGCCAGGCAGCCTCTACACGACTGGTGTGGAGCCGCCCGTGCTTCTGGAGGCCGGGGGTCTGGCATGAGGGCCCCGCAGGTCTGCTTCCTTCTGAGGGTCTTCGGGGAGAAGCTGCTCCCGGCTGCTCTCTGGCTGCCCGTGGCTCAGGCAGCCCTTGGCTTCCACCTGCCTCCCGCCAGCCTCTGCCTCCACCACATACAGCCGTCCTCCCTCTGTGTCCTAACCTCCTCTTGTAGTGAGGTCACCAGTCATATTGGATTGAGGCCCACCCTAATGGCCCTCGCCTAACTTGATTACATCTGCAAAGACCCTGTTTCCAAAGAAGGTGACAGTTACAGGCCTCAGGGGTTAGAATCTCAGCATCGTTTTAGGGGGTCAAAATTGAACCCATAACAACACACAGTGGAGGGGGCTGTTTGGCTTTGGATGGAGCCCCAAAAGACCCTAAGGTCGGCTCAGCAGGGTCTGACCAGAGGCGGGGCAGGGAGGCCTTCCCGTGGCCCCCGAGAAGGGCCTGGCTGCACTGCTGCAGGCACGTTCCTGAGGGTACTGGAGGACAGGCCGGAGGCTGCATCCCAGCGTTTGGCACAGTAATGGGTTCAGTCTTGCCCGTTCCTCATGATTCTTTCTGTTTATGGAGCTGGGTGTCCAGCCTCACCTGTGCTAAGTAAGATTCACCTGCTGTGAAGTCACGAGGTCCTCGCCTTGCGCCCTGGCCGGCGTATAAATAAATCACGACGAAAGGTACACTGAGGAAGCGCCCTCAGGCACCCAGTGAACTGCGGACCTTCATGCTGGCTCCCGGGGTGGTGAGGGACCGCAGAAGGCCCATCCCCAGCACGGAGGAGCAGAGGGGCAGGCTCGCAGGCAGCTCCGGACCACCAGGAGGGCTTTGTCCCCAGCATGGAGGAGCAGAGGGGCAGGCTCGCAGGCAGCTCGGGACCACCAGGAGGGCTTTGTCCCCAGCATGGAGGAGCAGAGGGGCAGGCTCGCAGGCAGCTCCAGACCACCAGGAGGGCTTTGTCCCCAGCATGGAGGAGCAGAGGGGCAGGCTCGCAGGCAGCTCGGGACCACCTGGAGGGCTTCGGGCCGTGTTGAGCTGTCAGCGTTGGGCCGTGTGATTTCTGGGGCTGAGGCTGGGGCTTGGTCCCGTGCTGGGTGTGTTGACTCCGCCTTGCAGAGAATCTCCATTAGCAAGGGCTTCATGAGGATGGGGAGGGAAGGATGGTGAATGCAGCCGAGCTGTCCCCGCTGCAGCCCCTTCCCTTCGTCTGCTTCCCCCTCCCAGGCTGTGGTGGGACACGAGAGGCATCGGGGATTTGACTTGTGTCCCTCCCACTCCAGTACATTAATGACTGGCTGGATGACCCTTGGTAATTTTTTTTTTTTTTGAGGTGGAGTCTCGCTTTATTGTCCAGCTGGAGCACAGTGGTGCAGTCTCGGCTCGCTGCAACCTCCACCTCCTGGGTTCAAGCGATTCTCCTGCCTCAGCCTCCCTAGTAGCTGGGATTACAGGTGCGAATCACCACGCCCAGCTAATTTTTTGTATATTCAGTAGAGACGGGGTTTCCCCATGTTGGCCAGGCTGGTCTTGCACTCCTGACCTCAAGTGATCCGCCCGCCTTGGCCTCCCAAAGTGCTGGGATTACAGGCATGAGCCACCACACTCAGCCTATTTTTGATAGCTTTGAAAACACAGCTAGCGGCAGACCCCGAAATACAGCCTCTCTGCTCCCTTCCTTCACCTGCTCCCCTTTCGCTGAGATGCTGTCCTGCGTTGCCTTTCGTACACCCAGATTATTCATTTTGTTATTTATTAGAACTCACTTATTCAGCGTTCGTTACCTGCGGCATGTCAGCCCGGATGGGGCAGCAGACACAGCCACCCCTGGAAATCTCCTTCCTTCTAAACTCGGAACTTGATCTTTGGGATCTGTGGCGGGAGGTATGGCTGGCGAGGGCTTCTGGGGGCTCGGCCATGTGGATTCTGTGGCCAGGGCTCATGAGAGTCTGTGTTTACCCTCCGTGTCCTGCCACTTTGTGTCCCCTGAGACCTTTGGAGATGTCGCCCCTTCGGTGTTCTGATTGTGTCCACGTGGGCTGGCCTTTCTTGCCTCTCCTGGTAGAACTTTCTGGAAACCACCTACCCACCCCTCTTCCTTCCACCTCCTTCCTCCTCCCACCTTTTTCTGACTCACTCTTCAGTAAAGCATCTGCAACACCTCCCTTCCCTGGGCAGAAGCTGTTCCAGGCCCCCGGATGGGCAGAGGCAGTGCCTGGGGTGTGAGCCTTAACTCCGGATGTGCGGCCCTGAGGGCTGCTGAGAGTCAGGAGGGAGGGGCCCACCTCTGGCTGCCAGGGGGCTGGGTGTTGGCAGCTCTGCTGGAATCCTGGGTCCCTGTTTACTGCTGTATGCCTCTCTGAGCCTCAGTTTCCTCACCTGTAATATAATGAAAGGTTGCCTCTGCACAGGGTGGGTCTCAGATCCAGGGCAAGGCTGGAAGCAGCACAGGGCGCTGTGCCTGTGGCCAGGGCCAGAATTCCAGGGTGCGTCTATGCAGGTGCAGGAGCCCTGTGCTTCCCACGGACGGGGCTTCCTCCCCTGGGTGGCTCATCCCCTGGCCGCCCACTGGGCCTCATGCTTTTCCATTTGTAATCCTTATAGAAACAAAGTCCTTGGCCGCCAGCGTGGGTGACTCCAGTGCACACCCCCGCAGCACAGGGCGGCTCACTTGCATGTTCAAGTGTAATCAAGGCGAGCCTGTGAGATCACGGCAGGCCACGCGTGTCTCACAGCCTGTGCGCGTCTTGGGAGACTGCAAAGGGGTTAAATGGCCCGTGTACCTCCCTGCAACACTGACATTTTGAGCGTGTGTCAAGGTGTCCCTATAGCACGCCCACCTGTTGCCTTCCCTGGGGCCCTGTCCCTGGGCACAGGTGGCCTCGTCTCTCCTGGACCCTCCAGTCCTCCCATCCAGTGGGCTCTTCCGACCCCCAGCAGCCCTCGCCTAATGGGAGGTGCCCCCGCCCCACCTGTCTGCTGTTCCCCACGTGTCTCCCGTTCCCCGCGTGTCTCTTGTTCCCCACGTGTCTCCCGTTCCCCGCGTGTCTCCCTTTCCCTGAGTGTCTCCCTTTCCCCGAGTGTCTGCCCTCCCACGAGTGCCTTTCTCTGAGCTCCTCCTCTGCTTCCATCCCTGTCTCTGAGAAACCCTCCTGGGCAACCCTGCCACCTTCCCATGGGGGTCTCTCCTGATGTGCCCAGGGCCCACTGATGTGTCTCCATGTGTCCCTCTTCTGTGCACAGCACGGTCCCTTGAGAGGGAGTTTCTGACAGGAGAGCCATGGCCGACTGGTCATCGTGGGGAGCAGTGGGTGGTGCAGGAGGTCACAGTGAGCCGGTGGCCTGGTCACCCTCCAGCCTGGCTTGTCTGAGTTTTGAATGTGAGCGTGACACAGACCCAGGAGGTGGGGCTCCTCCTCTGGCATCCCTGGCAGGGCGTTTGCTGCCTTTTCCTCACTGGCACTCAGGGACCAGCCACTCTTAGCTCTGTGGTGTAGCCCGGCCATTTCCAGACGGTTCCCGTGCTCAGGAATATGGTAACATCAATGCTGGAAGATTCTCCTGTTGCCTTCACTGAGCTCTAGGGAGCACTCACGGCTGTTCTGAGTCACGCCGTATTCCTCCTTCCTCCCTGGAGTCCTCTCTTCAACACAGGTCCCTTCACTGATGATCTGAGGACCTGAGTCTGGTCCCTTACGTCTCTGCTGAGCCGTCCCTAGCGCGGGCCCCTGGACACTGTTTGACCTCCTTGAGCTGATGTCCGTCTCTGTTAATGTGTGCAGAGCCTGCACTGAGCCTCTGTCATCCAGCCCACTGTGGATGCCCCTGCGGGCCCTGCCGTCTCTGCCTCCCAGCCTCTCTGGGGTCCATCTCCCCCACTCTGTTTGTCCTTCTGACATTCTTCTTTCCTCTCTGTCTCATCTCCTGAGCTTGGGGTTGTCTGGACTCGAGACGGACTCCTGGCCCCTGTGGTTCGGCCAGGCGCTCATCTCGCCTTCCCAGCCTCCTCCGTGAATTAGAAAACACGGATTTCCATCTCCATTGAGTGTTTGGTTCTGGGGCAGGGTTGAGGGTCCAGTCCGCAGTGTGATCTTGGCTCCACCTGCTCTGGCCTTTCCCCGGCTGCCCTCGTGGCTGCGCCCCAGCCCGGGGCTCCCAGCCTGAACCTGATGCAAGGCCATGCTGACGTCCTTCCGGCCCTTCGTGACTCTGTCGCGATAGAATGTGGCCCCCTCGAGCTCCTGGTGGGTCCTGAACAATAAGAGGATGTATCACAGCTGCACAGAGTCTCCAGGCCCCCGTGGCTGAAGAGGCTCCTGGGTGCAGTCTGGAGATTGGCCGGTGGCCCTCGGCCCGCTTCCCACCACCCCCGGCTCACGGCCCCTGCGAGATGGGATTCTGTGGAAGGACAAAGCCGCTGGCGAGCATGTGGGAGCCGTCAGACGCCCTGGTTTATTTCCACCCTGCACTTGCGAAGCGGTCCTGACCTCCCGGCCGACGGGTGTTATCTCAGGACAGCCGGTGTGCTTAGCTACATCACCCCTGTCTGCTGGTGGGCCCCTGTCTGGGGCCCCCAGGCGCCCTCTCCTGAAGGGCCTGCGCAGAGCTGGGGGCCCGAACCATTCCTTACCCCAACTCTTCATTGTGAAAATTGTCGTCGATACAAAACCGTGAAGAGAATCACACTGCAGACACCCATCTGCCCCCCACAACTGTTTATGCCGTGTGTGGGTTCCACAGCTGCTTAAAAAATTGCTAAATGTGCTTCATTCCTGGATATGTTGATACACAGACGTTTACCCATTCACAGATGCACTGATGCATTCTTAGACACCCTTATACTTGGGAGATCCACATGTCCTGGTTTGCACGACACTTTCTGGTTTCAAAGCTGAAAATCCCGCCTTGTACCAACCCCTAAGTCCCGGGCAAGGCAGGAGGACCCCGGGCAGGAGACAAGTGCCCTCCCCCAGGGCTCCTTGCCTCGTGGTTAAAGGGATGCAGAGGCCAGACTCACACTGTGCCTGGTGTGTCCACAGAGTCATGGCTGGGAAACATGCTGTAGGAGACCTTTGTAAAAGCTCCTCTGAGATGCCATGCGTCCTGGGGCATCTGTGGAAACCCTGCTCCTGTCGCAAGCAAGTACTGCCAGGGTGCTGCGCGTCCTGTTGACCGAGAGCTTCGTTCACACCTTCTGTGCCGCACACGTCCAGCACTTGTAGTGTGTGAGACAGATGTGGGGGCCGGGGTAGGCACCGGGGGTGGCACTGGGGCTGGCCAGCTGGAGCCGGCCCTGGAGAGAAGGCCGGGCATGGGGTCAGCAGAGCGGGCCTGGCCTCCCAGTCACCGGGGCCAGAAGCCACTGGCTGCTTGGGGAGAAGCCACGCACTGTAAGAACTCAGCGCTACCTGGGGGATTCATCCTTTTTCTTTACAATTTCAACCTTCTAGTTTATTCAAACAACCACAACCAGATTCTAGGAAGTACTCGCTTACAAAGCCTCCGTGTTTCCCAGGACGCCCCTTCGGGAGCCACCATCCCCGTCCCTCCTGAACCCAGGCTGCCTGGAGGAGGGTGGACAGGTGTGTGTCTCTCCAGGTGAGAGAGCTGCGTTGGGGAAGATGGGAACAGTGATAAGAGTTCTTAATTAGCACGAATCTGCAGCCCCTGCCTTTGTGCCAGCAGAACTGATGAAAAGCACTCGTATCTGCCCATGGTGGCAGCCGGCGGCTCGGTCCGACGAGCTTGTCCCCAAGCAAAGGGAAGCGGATGGCTTGAGGCTACAGCCAGTCTTTCTTCAGGTCCTGGGCAGTGGGGAGGTTGTGGCAGCAGGCGTGACCGAGGACGCTCTGTACATGTTCCTCTCGGACGGGCTTCGCCGAGCTGTGGGGGCCATGCTCGCCTTCCTGGGGGGGCTCCCTGTGCCTGACTTTCAAGGCAGTCATTTCCCTTTATGGTTTTCACCCTCTGTGGTCATAAATAAATCCCTTTCTATTTACAAGGTGATTCTCCTGCGGTTTATGAGGACGTCCCCCACGGGTCCTTCTGGCCCCCGTTCCACATGAAGGGCACTCTCTAGACTGTTCCTGGGGTTCACAGTCCTGGCCCCCGCCCCCATCCGCCCCTCTCCAGGAGGGGCCCTGCGACAAGAAAGGCAATGCCTCTTCCACTGGGGCTTCAGGGGAGGGCCAGGTCATCGCGGGGGACCATGGAGGTACAGCTCCTGTCCGCAGAGACCCCCCTCCCAGCCAGCCCTCTCTGCATTGCACATCCCTCCTGGGGCTGTCAGCAGGCCTTGCCCCTCCAGTGGCCTAAGGGTTTCCAATCCTCACCCTGGCTTTGCCCTAGTTTGTGCAGGGATGGTCAGGTCTGTTTCTACACTGGTGGAGGCTGTGAAGAGCTGAACTGGGGCTTCTAGAATACAGCCAGGCACGCCCCTACTGGTTCTGTGGGGTGCAGGGGTCATCCTTTCCTTTGAGAAACACCGGCCTGGTATGCTGATTCTCTGGGACCCTGGAGCTGGGCCTGGGGCTGGGGATCACTCCAACAGAGCTCACCAGCCCCGGGTCTGCTCAGGAGTGGGGTGGGCTCTCAGCAGGGAGTGAGGGTCCCATCAGCAGTCAGGCAGAGCTGGGGACAGCGCTGCAGGCTTTGAATGGGAAGGTGGAATACATTCATACAGTGTGGCCAATACCGCCGTAACACCGCTGTGCTGATTTTCTAAAATTCGAGCATTTTCTGGTCGAGGCCTGATGAGCCTGAAGGCCCAAGTGATCGTGTCTTCTGCAGTGGCCCCGAGGGTGCTGCTGGATGAAGTGCACATCGTGAGGCCTGGGAGCATCCCTAATGCATCACCTAATGCATGGGATCAGGTGCAGTCACCTGGGAGCTTCTCTAATGCGTCACCCGCCCATGCACTCAGGATGCTCCTGGAGCCTGGCCACTTGGGACAGGGTCCCAGAGGTCTTCCTCCTGCCTGCAAGTCACAGCACGAGGCAGGAAGGTGGCATTCTGCCTGCGCATGGAAACCAGGGAGTGGCCTCGCTGAGGCCGGATGGGCTGCACTTTGTCCCACCAGATGGGCCACTGAAGCCCAAAACTTCTTCCTGCCTATCCCACCCTCCGTCTAGGGCTGCAGAAAGCCCAGCGAGGTGGGTCAGCAGCGAGATGGTGGGAATAGGGAACAGGGAGTTGCCCAGCTCCGAAGGCTGCGTGGCTCTGGGCTCGGCAGACACCCAGCTGCTTGCAGGTCCGTGGGGACCCCTAGGGGTTCGGTGGGCACGGCTGGGGTGGGAGCGTCTTGTCCGAGAGAGGCCTTCTATGGGTGTCCAGTCTCCTTGGTGGGCCGGTGGACATCTGGATCTGGGCTTCATCCATGGTGAGTTCATTGTTGGGCGAGAAACAAAACCAGGGCTGGGCTGGGAGCGTGGATACCTGTGGTCACTCGGGGGATGCCTTGTGCAGACCCAGCGTGTGGTTGGCTGAACAATGCACTCCCCAAAAGATGTCCGGGTTCTAATCCCTGGAACCTGCGGATGTGTCATTTCGCCAGGCAAGAGGGTCTTACAGATGTGATTAAGGATCTTGAGATGGGGGCGTGACTGCGGATTGTCCAGGTGGGTCTCACAGGCAGCCACAGGCGTCCTGGGAAGAGGGGGCAAAAGGGGCATGAGGACAAAGCAGAGAGGGGGTGATGTGAGGCAGGGAGCCCAGGGGCGTGGTGGCCTCTGGAATCTGGAAAAGCAAAGGGAACAGATTCTCCCCGGAGACCTTAGAAGAAATCAGTGACACCTTGACTTTAGCCAGTGAAGCTGGGCTCAGACTTGTGGCCCTCAGAGCAGCAAGAGGATAAATGGGTGCTGTTTCGCCTGGTTTGAGGCCATTTGTTACTGCAGCCGTGTGGAGCTCCTGGAAGCATGCAGGCGCTCCCGTCCCTGCCTCAGTGGCCCCGGAAGCGCCTCTCGCAGAACCTCGGCACTCACTGTCCTCACTGTCATCACCTCTCAGGCTGAGTGGCCCATGAAAGAAACTGGGGATGCAGCAGGAGAGAGAATGGCAGAGTCTGTCTCTGCGTCTATCTCCTGGGAACATAAAGCTGCCCCATGCCTGAGGCAGGGGCTGGATGTTCTGGAGCCTGGCTTGGTGCATCCCTGGTGAGATGTCTGCGGTGACACGACCACATGCCTGCTGGGCTGTGTGTTCTGAGAAGACGGAGCAGGGCCCTGGGGTTGAGTCCCCTCTGTACCACCCCCTGCCTGGAGGTGCACAGCACATATGGGTCCAGCCTGTCCTTAACGTGGTGTGCCAGGGTGGGGTCCTGTTCTGAGCACTCTGTTGATGGTAACCTCAGTTGTTACTCTTAAGAGCCCTGCCACATGGGCGCGGTTTTTATGGCCATTTTTTACAAAGGGAAATTCAGGCCACTGGTAAGTGGCACACTGGGATTTGAACCCAGTAAGTGTGGTGCCAGGCTCTGTGTGGACACGGAGGTTAACAGCAGGAAGCACTGGGGTTTCCAATTTTAGAGAGGTTGTTTCTGCACTCTTTCAGGATTGTGGGTGCAGTCGAGCCTGGCCAAGCTGTGGATACCTGGATACTGGAGGGTGGGAGTTGGGGCTCTGGAAGTCTCTACACCTGCCCCCGTCCCCCACAGGCTTGGCAGTGGCACAAAGCCACTGTCCCAGGCTCTCCTGCCTCCCCAGGACCGAACTGCACCGTGGCAGGCCAGGAGCCTGTGCACTGACGCTCGCCTCTGCCAAGCCTTCATATTTACCTTTGTGGGATAGATTGAATTAGAAAAAGGCCATGCGTGCAGTTTTGGAACAAGAGACCTCGTAAATACTTCATTGGAGCAAGCTCAGGATTTACTTGCTCATAAAGTTGCTGGGGATGGCTTTGCCTGGTGTTGGGTAACGGATTGGCGTTGTTTCATATTCATCATCTGTAATCAGGTGGCCTCGTCCGCACCCGCAGCTCCGTCTGGGAGGTCCTGGAGGCAGCGTGCACAGCGGGCCCTTGCTGTCTGTAATCAGGTGGCCTCGTCCACGCCCACAGCTCCGTCTGGGAGGTCCCGGAGGCAGCGTGCACAGCAGGCCCTTGCTATCTGTAATCAGGTGGCCTCGTCCACGCCCACAGCTCCGTCTGGGAGGTCCCGGAGGCAGCGTGCACAGTGGGCCCTTGCTATCTGTAATCAGGTGGCCTCGTCCACGCCCACAGCTCCGTCTGGGAGGTCCTGGAGGCGGCGTGCACAGTGGGCCCTTGCTGCTCTGCTGGGCTGTATAGCCTCTCCTGGGCCCTGTGGCCACTGGGAGCAGGCAGGTGGCTTTCGTGGCCCATCTGGGATTGAGGATGGCTGTGCTGGGGGTTGCCTCTGAGGCTCTCCTTTCTTCGTGAGGCTGCTTCACACCCATTCTTGTCTCCCCTTGCCTCCTGACACCCTGGGTTCCCCATAGGCCCCCCTCCCCTGCACGGATTTTCACCTAGGCCCTGGGAGGTTGGTGGAGTCCTGGGTTCTAGAAGACCTCAGAGACCCAGGGCAGAGTGGATGTCAGGGGTTGTTAGAAGCAAGGACTGCCCAAGACCCATTGCTGAGGGAAGAAGGAGTGATGAATGAGACGGATAAACATGTCAGCTGTTCGGCTTTCCACAATCATGATCTATTTTCAGCCTCCGTGTCCTGATGTTTAAAATACAGCAGCTAAAATATCTAGTGGTCTTTTCTTCCTCTTCTGAGTGCAGCCACGACATGCCACATCTCTGCCCATGGTCAGTGGCCGGGCTGTACAGAGCCTGGCCTTCTTGCCTTTGTCTCTAGAGGGTGCCGTCAGGGTTGGATCTGTCCATGCGGGAAGGAGCCTGAACCCCAGACTCTTGGACCTCAGACTGGGAGAGGGTGTGGGTGAAGGCACATGGACCAGTGATTGATTAATTGATTGACTGATTGATTTATAGACAGAGTCTCACTCTGTCGCCCAGGCTGGAGTGCAGTGGCATGATCTCAGCTCACTGCAACCTCCGCCTCCCAGGTTCAAGCAATTCTCCTGCCTCAGCCTCCCGAGTAGCTGGGACTACAGGTGCCCACCACCACACCCAGCTAATTTTTGTATTTTTAGTAGAGACTGGGTCTTGCCATGTTGGCCAGGCTAGTCTCGATCTCTTGACCTCATGATCTGCCCACTTTGGACTCCCAAAGTGCTGAGCTTACAGGTGTGAGAGTGCAGGGCCAGAGGATGGCAAAGACGGGCTGGCCCCAGGATCCTCAACTGTTGGCGTCAGGACCGGACTCAGGGCCTCAGTCTGGCAGCATGGGCGTCACGCTGCCTGCCGGGCAGAGCCCTTTGCCCCACCTGAAAGCCCTGTGGTCACAGCGTAGAGTCTGGAGCGGCATGCTGGGGTGGGAAGCGCTGTCCTCGTTGCTCTGGGCCCTGGCTCAGGAGCCCCTGAGAGCGGCTTCTGCTCCCCGAGCTTCCTCCGCTCCCTGAAAGTTGTGCATCCAGTGCTGAGTCCCACGGGCCTGGGGGCGTCGGCCCTCCTCCCTGGCTGTGACATGTGGGTTGGAGATTTGCCTGTGTCTTAGTGAAATGCCAGTGGTCAAATTCAACAGGAAAGAGGAAAAGAAAGCATGAGCCTGAGTCCAGGGTGGAGGGTGGCGGCGTCGAGGAAGGACCCGGGGCCCTGCTTCTCCCACCGTCCCCAGTCCACACCCTTCTGGGATGGGGGCAGGGTGGGGGGACTCTTGCCTCACCTCCTTTTTCTCTCCTCGTGCCCACTGCCCCCTTGGTGTCCTCTCTGGTGAACCCCAGCCACCCCTCCCTCCACAGGGCTTGCAGCGTCTCCAGGTCCCTGACCCTTGGGTGGCATCTCCCGCCTCTTCCTCAGGGCCCTGCAAACCTCTCCTCTCGTTTCACCAGGAGCTCCTTTCCTTCCCATATTTGTGTAAATGAATTCACATATTTTGACTTAATTGTCTCAGAATGGCCCAGTTTGGAGTTGGACTTTTCTGATGCTCATAAAATTCAGGAGGCGGTTTTTAATCAGTTAGTTCTGCTACGGCTGTCTCCTCAGAGAAGGGAACAGTTTCTTGTTCTTCTATTTTTGTTTTTTGATGTTGTTGCTGAGGACAATTTAATTTGATCTCTGAATCATCCATGTATCCATCCGTCCACCCACCCCCCTACCCATCCTATCCACCCACCCACCATCCCCCATCCTATCCACCCACCCACCATCCCCCATCCTATCCACCCACCCACCATCCCCCATCCTATCCACCCACCCACCATCCACCATCCATCCACCACCCCCACACCCATCCTATCTACTCACCCCCATACCCATCCTATCCACCCACCCACCATCCCCCATCCTATCCACCCACCCATCATCCCCCATCCTATCCACCCACCCACCATCCACCATCCATCCACCACCCCCACACCCATCCTATCTACTCACCCCCATACCCATCCTATCCACCCACCCACCATCTCCCATCCTATCCACCACCCCCCACATCCATCCTATCCACCCACCAACCCACCATCCGCCATCCTATCCACACACCCACCATCCCCCATTGTACCCACCCACCCACCATCCCCCATCCTATCTACCCCCCACCATCCCCCATCCTATCCACCCCCCATCATCCACCATCCTATCCACCCCCCCACACCCATCCTATCCACCCCCCCACCATCCCCCATCCTATCCACCCACCCACCATCTCCCATCCTATCCACCCCCCCACATCCATCCTATCCACCCACCAACCCACCATCCGCCGTCCTATCCACCCACCCACCCACCATCCACCATCCTATCCACCCACCCATCATCCACTATCCATCCACCACCCCCACACCCATCCTCTCCACCCACCCCCCATCCCCCATCCTCTCCACCCACCTGTCATGCACCATCCATCCACCACCCCCACACCCATCCTATCCACCCACCCCCATACCCATCCTATCCACCCACCCATCATCCACCATCCACTCACCCTCCATCCACTATCCATCCACCCACCCGCCATCCACCCACCATCCCCCATCCACCTACTCACCCACCCATTCTATACATCTACCTACCCATTCTATCTGTCCACCCACCCATCATATCCATCCACCCACCCACCCACCCATCCATCCTATCCATCCACCCATCCACCCACCCTATCTATCCACCCACCGTATCTATCCACCCACCCACACTGTCCATCCACCCACCCACCCATCCACCCACCCACCTATCCTATTCATCCATCCACCCACCCACCCACCCACCCACCCTATCTATCCACCCACCCACCCACACTATCCATCCACCCACCCAACCACCCATCCACCCATCCTATTCATCCATCCATACACCCACCCAGTGTATCCACCCACCCACCTATCCTATTGATCCATCCCCCCACCCACCCTATCTATCCACCCACCCACACACCCACACTATCCACCCACCCACACACCCTATCTACCCACCCGATATATCCACCCACCGACCCACACTATCCACCCACCCACACTATCTATCCACCCACCCTATCTATCCACCCATCCACCTATCCTATTCATCCATCCACCCACCCACCCACACTATCTATCCACCCATCCACCCACACTATCCATCCACCCTCCCACCCATCCACCCACCCACCTATCCTATTCATCCATTCACCCACCCACCCACCCAATCTACTATCCACCCACTTGCCCACCCTATCTATCCACCCATCCACACACTCACCCACACTATCCATCCACCCACCCACCCATCCTATTCACCCACCCCCCACCCACACTATCCACCCCCCCACCCACACTATCCACCCAGCCATCCACCCAATCCACCCACACACCAATTCTATCCATCTACCCATCCATTCTACCTATCCACCCACTCACCAGCCATCCATCCATTTATCCATCCTTCCATCCATGCACCCACCCATCCATCATCCATCCCTGCTTCCATCATTTCATCCACACACCCACCCATCCATTCATCCATTCTTGTGTTGGGTGCTCCATCCATGGCATCAGCGGATATGCCCAGGGCAGCATGGCACAGGAACCCCCATGCCCATCATGTAGGTGCTCATGGGCACTTCTGCTCACTCTGGCCGGGGTAGGGGCTGTTGGGCCCATGCTTTGTGAGGGCTTCTCAGAGGGCATCGGCGGTTGTAGCAGGAGCGAGTAGAAGGGAGCCTGGTGTCCCAGGGTGAAAGCAGGGAAGAGCAGCTCCACTGAGTCCGGCTGTGGCCGCAGAGTGGCCCAGCCTGCAGCATCAGGAGAGCCCAGGCCCGTGGCCTCGGGGTCTTGCACTTTATGAAGGGAGCAAGGCAGGGTGTGACAGTAGCTTCGTCCTGAGACCTTGCAAACATACATGTGACTGGCCTCTCGAGGTGGGGAGTGGTGGCCAAGGCCCTGTGATGCTGAGAGCCCACGAGGTCTCAGTGTCACTGGGGATGGGGAGAAGCCTCAGCCCGGAGCAGGGCTGCATCTGCAGGCCTCTGAGCCTGGCACGGTTTGTGCCTCTGGAGGTGGCTGGACCCCTGCCTGTGTTTCTGTTTTCCTAGATGAGGAGTTTGGGCTCTCGCTGGCTAGTGAGGCTGAGTAGTGATGGTGTCAGAAGCCAGGGCCCAGGTATTTCTTGAACCATCCATTCCAGAACAAGTTCTCACAGCAGCACAACCCCTACAACACACCTTCCCTTCTCCTGCACCCTGAGTGGGAGACGCTGAAATCACCCTAGAGCACAGGAGTGCATGAGAACCCAGGGGTACCGGGGGCCCACCTTGACACCATGTGGTATTCAGGGTCAGAAGCTCCCAAAGTTACACTGATTGCTCTGTCCCCAAAATATTTATGTAGCCACGTTTCAGTGACCCAGAGGAGAGGGATACCTAGGACAGGGAGTGGCTGTTTCACATGGTGGGCAGGCCCTGGGCACCTCGGAGGGCCTGGCCAGGCACCTGCCTATGTTGCAGAAAAGCATCTGCCCCAGAAGCTTGTTAGAAAACAGCAAGGCAGACTCCATTCCAGACTCTTGCAGTGGGGAGAGATTGCACTCAGCTCCACTACAGCAGGGGGTGCTGGGGATTTCTGGAGTGAAGGAGTGGACAGAAACCACTCAGAGGAGCTGGGCTTGGTGTCAGGAGGAGGAAGAGGGGCTGGAGCAGACATGGAGGGGATCTCAGCTGGCCGAGGTTGAGGCTCTGCCAAGCAGAGGGCTCGGAGGAGCCTGACCAAAGTTACACCATGGAGGGAGTCCTTGTCACCTGCCGTGGTACGACGCTGTGGATATTTGGAGAATGGCGCAGCTGCAGGAGGATTCCCGGAGGAGGTGGTATCGATGCGGGACAGCCCACGTGGCAGGCTCAGCTTGTGTGGCCGCCTCTGCCAGCAGACAGGCCCCTCGCCCTGAGCCGGTGTGTTGGCTGCCTCTTTGGAGTCCTGTTGACAGGTGTGAACAGGTCCCCTGGAGGTCTCGGCTGTGTGGACAGGGCCACCTTCCCACCTGGGACTGCCCGTGACAGCCAAGCACATTACTGGGCGGGCAGGGACCCAATGCTCACTTCCTTGTTCTGTGGACACTTCGCTCCATTCACCACGTGGTTTTCCTCCCCAGAAGCTCTTAACTCCAGACGGCCCTCTCCATCTCTCTCTAATTACCCAGAACAGGGCGAGCTCGGCCCTGCAGCAATGTGTTCTGTGGGCTGCAGGGGGTGGCGGGGGTGAGCACAAACTGCAGCTGTCACCTTCGACCTTGCAGGATGCCCTGACGGCGGTGGGATGGATGAGCATGGTTTCGCCAGCAGCCGCAGCCTGTTGCGTGGCCCTGCGCGGTGACCTGTGGGACGGGACGTGTCGCGTGACCCTGCGCAGTGACCTGTGGGACGGGACGTGTCGCGTGACCCTGCGCGGTGACCTGTGGGACGGGACGTGTCGTGTGGCCCTGCGCGGTGACCTGTGGGACGGGACGTGTCGCGTGGCCCTGCGCGGTGACCTGTGGGACGGGATGTGCTGCGTGGCCCTGCGCAGTGACCTGTGGGACGGGACGTGTCGCGTGGCCCTGCGTGGTGACCTGTGGGACGGGACGCAGCCCGTGATGTGTTTGTGACGGGTGTCGGTATCACCTTTTGAGCAGGTGTCTTGGCCAGGTCCCTGGCGTGAGTTGGTGGAGGAAGGGGGCGGCTCATCGCTGAGTGCCAGGCTGATGTGAACTTCCCGGGGCTCAGCATCTTTCTTGGAAAGCCTGCAGACAGGTGTGCAGGAGGAAGAGCCAGCAGGCCCAGCACGCCCCATTTAACCGCATCAGAGCCTGGCACGGCGGCCCGAGGCCTCTGCTGGGCTCCTCACGGTGCACGTCAGAAAGCCTATTGCCCTTCGTATTTCCTACAGATATTTTAACAGACCTTGGTCCATTTTCTTGGGGAAAATTTTAGATTTATGGAAAACTTGAAGGCAGTTCAGAACGTTCCCATATACTATGCACCTACTTTTCACCTAATAATTATTAATAGGACATTTTAACATTCATATACACGTTTGTTACAATTAAAGAACTGGCATTGGCTTGTCATCTTCAGCTAAAGTTTTTATGGTATCCAGAATTCCTTAGTTTTGTCCTTTTTCTTTCTGAGATCCCATCCAGGATCCCACGTGGTATTATTAGTTGTCACGTCTCCTAGGACCCCTCCTGGCCCTGACAGTTGCTCAGACTTTCCGTGTTGTTGATGACCCTGACAGTTTTGAGGAGCGAAGTTGGGTATTTTACTAAATGACCCTCTTTTGGAATCTGATGCTTTCCCCATGATTAGACTCGGGCTGTGGGTGTTTGGGAAGAAGATGCCAAAGTGAAGTGCCCTTCTCATCACATCCTATCGGGGCATCCACTGTCATGAGTGTCACATACTTGGCCTTGAGCACCTGCCTGGGGTCGTGTGGGTCAGGTTCCTGCCCTGTGAGGTCGCTCTTTCTCCCATAGGGTGCTCCTTGGAAGAGCATCCATAGGTGCAGCACTCACTTATGGAGTGGGGAGGGACAGGCCGCCTCCGTGAGGAGGACACATCCACTCTACTTGGATTCTTCAGCGTCGGAGACATGCATTTTCTCCCCATTTCGTAATCGATTCAGTCACTCTCACTGTTTATCATTGTGGACTGATAGATGCATTTGTCCTTTAGGCTGCGATCCAGGGCTGCTTTATTTACCAGGTTGCCAGGTATATTAGCTCTGGCCATGGGCGCTCCCCCTGGCACTCGTGGGCTCCGTTGGCACAGCCCATCAGTGACTGTGTGTTTTGAGCTGTTCTTCACTTCTTGGCACCACCAGTGACTCCTGGCTCATCTTGTCTAGCTCCTGCCCTAGTCTCAGAAACAGCCGTTACCCCAGGGAGTGTGGGTTTCTTTCATCACAGAGTACTATTAGAAGCCTACGTCTTGGCCGGGTGTGGTGGCTCACGCCTGTCATCGCAGCACTTTGGGAGGCAGAGGTGGGCGGATCACCTGAGATCAAGAGTTCAAGACCGGCCTGGCCAACGTGGCAAAACCCTGTCTCTACTAAAAATACAAAAACAAACAAACAAAAAAACATCAGGGTGTGGTGGCGGGCACCTGTAATCCCAGCCACCTGAGAGGCTGAGGCAGGAGAATTGCTTGAACCCAGGAGGCAGAAGTAGTGGTGAGTCAAGATTGCTTCACTGCACTCCAGCCTGGGAAATAGAGTGAGACCCTGTCTTGAAAAAAAAAAAAAGAGAGAGAAAAACAAAAACCTTGGTCTTGGTGTCCAGCATCCTTGTTGCTAATGGAGTGTCATTGTTTCTCAGCCCTCTTGGCCGACAGAGGGAGGAGATGCATGAATGTGTATGACTCACCAGTCTATTCACAGCCATGAATACACCGTGTGTAACCACCGTATCTATGTTGAGGTTAAAGGGGAGTTCACGCGGGCGTCTCCAACTCTGATCACCACCCCGTGGATTATTCTAGCCCCCTCCCGTTGCCTGTCAGTAAACTCCCACTGCAACAGTGAGAAACTGGCCCCCACCGGCCACTGGCCATGCAGCTCACTGTTCAGTTCAAGTGTCCGTGTATAGCACTATCGCAATCATGAGTCTGTCCTATGGGAAGCACCTTTATCAACTCATGCACAGTGCTTACGATCAGGTCCTTTTGCTTTTAGTCTTACAGACCTCACCCCTTTCCAGAATCACGCCGGTGAGCTCCTTTTCTCCCCAGCTCCCTCAGGGAGGTTATTTCACACATTTACAACACAGATGCTCCTAACGCCAGATAAAAGTCCTGCCTGGAATGCCCAACCTAGTAAATGATATTTTAGATTTGCATAGATTGAAGTTCACTCTTTAGTGGAATTGTGGGGGTTTTGGCAAATGCATGACGCTGTGTATTCACCATCACAGCATCCTACAGAATAGTTTCTCTGCCCTAAAAATACCCTGGGTCCAACTATTCATTCCTCTTTCCCCCCAGAAACCCCGGCAACCATTGATCCTTTGACTTTCTCTGTAGTTTTATCTTTTCCAGAGTGTCATGGAGTCGGATTCATAGTGCATGCAGCCGTTTCAGACTGACCTTTTGCCCTCAGCAGTAAGCGTTTAAGGTTTCTATGTGTCTCTTGTGCCTTGGCAGCATCTTGTTATCCCCGAGTAAGATTCCACTTATATGAACGTGACCACCTTTTGTTTATCCATTCACCTGTTGAAAAGTTTCTTGGTTGCTTCCAGTTTGGGGTGATTTTGAATAAGGCAGCTATAAACATTCACACGCAGCTTTCTGTGTGGGCAGAAGTTTTCAAATCGATTGGCTAAGTACCTAGGAGTGTGATTTTGGGATCGTATGGTAAGAGTATGTTCTGCCTTGTAAGACGCTGCCAAGCTGTCTTCCAAAGTGGCTGCATTATATCGGACCCCCGCCGGCAGTGAATGAGCGTTCCTGTTGTGCCACATCCTTGCCAGCATTAGGTATTTTTTGGTTTTTGGAATTGAGCCATTCTAGGAGGTATGTGGCGGTTACCTCCTTATTTCAATTTGAAGTGTCCTGATGGCAGATGATGTTGAGCAACTTTTCATATGCATATTTGCCATTTTTTTGGTGAAGTGTTCATTCAGATCCTTTGCCCATGTTTTAATTGGGTCGTCTGTGCTCGTATTGTTCAGCTTAAAGGTTTTCTTGTGTGCCCTCCAGATAACAATTCTTCATCGCATTTGTGTTTGCAAATAACATCTCTCTGTCTGCGGTTTGTCTTTTCATCCTCTTCACAGTGTCTTTGCAGAGCAGATGTTTGTAATGTTAGTAAAATCTAATTTATCAAATGGTTTTCTTTCATAGAGTATGCATTTGATGCTTATCTAAAAGCTCATCACCCAATTCAAGGCTCCATAGATTTTTCTCCTGTGTTTATTTCTACAAGTTTCATATTATTGTGTTTCGTCTTTAGGTCTCAGGTCCATTTTGAATTGGTTTTTGTGAAAGTGTGAGGTTGGCGTTTAGATACCATTTTTCCTTTTTGCCTGTGGACCTTCCAGCTGCTCCAGCCCCGTGCTGAGACCTCCTGTCCTCCGTGGGATTGCCGGTCTTGTGCGTTTGTGTGGGCTCCGTGGATGTTGGAAGGATGGCCGCGGGGCCCCTTTCCTTCACTGTGGCAGCAGCCCCTCCTGGTGATCCTGCAGCTTTCTCTGTTTCCTGTAATCTGCCGGGATACACACCAAGGCCAGAAGACATGATTTCCACTCGGCTTGGCATTGGCACCACGTATGTGTATCTAAAGAAGGTTAAGCAGAAGAAACCTGATAATAGTTGAATTTTTCTGGAAGTTCAGTCTTTTCTGTACCATCCTGGACCTCCCAAGTTGGCTCCTCCCAAGACAGGAAAGTCTGCAGTAAGAGTCTTGGTACAGTGAAGGATGTGTTGTCTCCGTCACTGTCCCCGGAGCCAGCACGTGCCCGGCAGCTGCAGGTCTGGGGGTGGCGGGGGAGGCAGCCCCACAGGCGCCGAGGATGGAGAAATGCGTCAGCACCCAGAGGGCGCTGCGTGCAGGCTGGGCCAGTGCCGGGGGTCGCGACAGCACACGCAAAGAGTGCCTGTGATGCTGCTGGTGGTTTTTGTAAATTGTGACACAGCCCTGCCCCCCCAGGTAGTTCCATCCTGCTGTGCTTGGAGAGCAGGCAGCTGCAGAGAGGCTGAGCAGCTTTCTTAATGGGGGCGAGTAGCAGGATGGAAACTGCAGCCTCTGTCGTGGGAGGCCCACGCTGTTGGACACAGCAGCCTCCTTTCTTGGCTCATCCAAAATGAGACACTCACACCCTAGGTGCAGCTGAGGCAGGACCCTCTGTGTCTGTCTCTGACCCACGCCTGGGCTGATGTGGAGGCTGCAGGGAGTAAGGGCCTCAGGGCCATGGCCAGGACGAGGGGGAGGGAGGCACAGGCCTGGCCTGGGCACTGAGGCTGCCCGTGGAGTCCGTGTTAGGCTGACCTCAGCAACACATGCCAGCAAGGACGGGGGGTTGCATATTCTCCAGATGCTCCCAGGTGACCCGGCAGGCAGGTGTGTGCACTTACCTTACTCCCACCATCCAGGCAGGGAAAAGTAGGCTCGGTGTGGGGGAACCTTGCCCGGAGCAGAGGATGCGATCCTGGTCAGGCTGGGACCTGCTGTCTCTGCAAGCCAGGCTGGGGTGGGCACAGGACGTGACTCTGCCGGCTCTGTGAGGTCTGGCCTGAGGCTCTGGTGGGTCCTTGGGCTTGAGGTGGACTTGGGAGGTGACGCAGCTGGCAGGAGGGCCGTTTCAGGGCATTTGGCAGCACAGGCTACCATGTTCCACTTCTCTACAGGCCCAGGCCAGGCGCGTGGGGACACGGGGAGGCTGGCTGCTGCCCCACGGGACCCAGCTTGTGGGGGTGTCAGAGGAGCCCCTGCCTTGGCACACCCTCCGTGCCAGTCCCAGCCCCTCCTACTTCCTGGTCATCGCCCCCTTTGCCTCTGGAGTGTGGCCTTCTGCCCTCCCCTGCTGGGGTCCTGCAGGTTCCAGGCCCAGAAGATCTCTCCAGTTCAGATCATGTCGCCGATCACAGCTTCCTCTGCAGGTACCCAGGTGCCCTGTGCCTGGCTTTTCTCCCAGGCGGGATGCCAGGTCTGCTAAGGAGGGCATAGACAGGTTTGCTCCCTGTGCAGCCCCAGGGGCCTTCGCCACCTCCTCCAGGAGAGGCGATGCTTGGACCTGGTGAGCTCCCAGATGTGCTGTTGAGCTGGACGAGCTTGGAGAAGCAGAGCTGCCATGCTCTGTGTCCCTCTGGAGTCACAGACAGGGCATGGCTGCCCCCGGGAGGATTTTAGGCCCCTTCGTAGGGTGTTTCTCCTTAAGACAAATAGCCACTGCTGCAAACAGCTCCGCGGCCACCAACAGTTATGGGAAGTATCAGACACATCGGCGTGTTTGCCAGTCCTTACGTGTGCCAGCCTCCTGCAAGGTGGAAGGTGTCAAGTTAATTAGGAGATGGCACCTGGGGCTGTGGGTGGGGGCTGGGAGCTCAGGCGTGCAGTGTGACCAAGAAGTGCAGAGCCGGGCGCCGTTTCCCTTAGACCTGAGTAAAGAGGAGAGGAGTAAAGAGGAGTGTGAGGGCCACAGCACACTCGTGGCTGCTGGGCAGAGGGGAAGCCCTGGCCCCTCCGCAGGCCCTGCCGGCGGCATCCTGAAGGAAGGCACCGACCAGACCGGTGCTCTGGGGCCCCAGCGGCTCCCCTCGAGGTGGACTCCACTTCAGCAATGCTTGCTTGAGGGCTGGGCCTGCTGGGGTTCTCTGCTTCAGCCCCATCTAGGCCCTCCCACCCTCAGGGCCTGGCCCTGGGCTGACTCTCCCCTGCTTGCTCAGCTCACACGCCCTCTCCCAGGCCTCCCATCCTCCGGCTCAGGAAGGACAGAGCCGGAGCAACCCAGCGGCCCCTCCTCGTCCTGGCCTCGGCACCCCGGGGCTTTGGGAATGAGGCACTGTGGAGCACAGCTGAGCCCGTAGCTCTGCCTCCAGGCCCTCCTCCGGATGCCCCACAGTCCGCAGCTCCCTGGGCCCCAACCCTCGCTGCTGCTGGTTTTGCTAAGTCCACCTCCTTCCTGTGTCCCTTGTGCCTAGAAACGGTCTGAAAGGCACATGCATCCTCTTAAGATTGGGGTGGGCACATGTTTTAAATACTGGGGAGTCACAGGTTGGGTCACACTGCATGGTCTCAACTAGAGATGGTTTTGCCCCTCAGGGGACATTTGATGATGTCTGGGGACAGCTGTGGTTGTTCCAACGTGGGATGCATGGGACAGTCCCCAGCACAGAGACCCAACTCTATGTCCACATCACCACTGCAGGAAACCCTGGGATGCTTGGGACGGTCCCTAGCACAGAGTCCCAGCTCTGTGTCCACATCGCCTCTGCAGGAAACCCTGGATCACAGCCCCCTGGATGGGAGAGGGCAGATGCCACCCGGCAACGCCGAGTGTCCTCCCGGCAGAGGAGTGCGGGCACCTGGGAAATTGGAGCTGAGCTGGGGTCACGTGCTTTAAAACCTCTTGGGCTCCAGTGTTGGCTGGGGAGCCCCAGATGTCCAGGGATCCCTGGGTCACCCTGTAAGCTGCATAGAGAGCCAGCCCAGAGAAGCCAATCCCAGCCTGGGAGGAACTGACCTGACTGGGGTCGGGGCGGGGGACGAGCAGGTGGAGTGGGAGGCTGTGAATTCTAGATTCTCTAAATAGGGTGCTCTGCTTGCAGAACGGGGGCGGGGGATGAGCAGGTGGAGTGGGAGGCTGCAAATTCCAGATTCTCTAAATAGGGGGCTCTGCTTGCAGAACGCTGCTGGGCATCTCTGGTTGGAGGAGAGCTCGCTGAATGACGTGCCCCCTGTTTGCCCCAAGTTACTCCCTGGCCCTGGCACTGACCAGCACACGATGCCTTGTGGGTGGGGTGGGGAAATTCTGAGAGGGGCAGGTGCCCAGAGCTGGTGACAGGCACAGAGAGAAGGAGGCTTGCTCCACTGCTACGTCGGCCCTGGCCTTGGGGCATCCGTGGCCTTTATTCGTTGCCTTTGTTAGGTCGTAAGCGGCGTGTGATGACCAGGTGTGCGCTGTTGTGTCCACAACTTTCCAGCCTCGCTTGGGCCCAGGGCAGGTGGCCACACCTTCTTACTACACAGGTTCACGGGATAATTGGTGGGGC
Source organism: Pan paniscus (assembly GCF_029289425.2). Lineage (NCBI taxonomy): Eukaryota > Metazoa > Chordata > Mammalia > Primates > Hominidae > Pan > Pan paniscus. The sequence goes on from NC_085927.1 coordinate 58,502,297, forward strand.
CAGGTGGACCCAGTGAGGCGCTAATGATGGAAGTCTGTGCAGTGAGTGCCGCTTCCAGAACAATGACAGCGTCCACATCTTCACTGCCCTCTATCAGGGGCCGCCTAGAAGCCACACAGGCTGCAGGGCTGGCTACCGGGGCCCTGAATCACGGGGGCGATGAACCCCAGGCTCCAGGCGCTGGGGAAGGAAGCTGGGCACTCGGCTGTGGGGCTTCTTTTGTTTCTACCTGAAAACAAGCCAGCCAGGCCCCCCGAGGAAAAGCAAAGTGAGCCCGAATCTGCCCCCATACCCAGATACCCAGTGCCCCAGGGGCACCTGTGTGGGGAGAGCCCGGCGTGCGTGCTGGCTCTGGGATGCAAGGCCCAGGGTCACCGAGGACAGGGGAACTCGGCGTGTCCTTCAGCCAGGGGCCGGTGCTCTGGGATGCAGCGTGGAGTCCCTGCAGGAACGTTCCGGAGGGGGTGTGGCTCCCCGCCCTGCCCTTTCTAAGGACGGACCTCCTGGGCCAGGCAGAGGCAGAGCTCCTTCGGCTCACCCACTCGGGACGGTCAGGGGACCGGGGCTGGGATGACCTGCCATCTGCTGGGAGAGGCAGGGGGCCCTTGGTGTGCTCCGGGGTCTCGGCCCCTCTGCCAGGCCAGGCCAGGGTGAAGTGGGCAACCTCAGGCTCCCCTGGCAGGAGCTGCAGCCCACCCAGGTGAGCGGTCCCTGGTGGGCAGCCCCACCCAGCCACATGCCTTCCATGAGGGCCACGCTGGACACGCGCCTGCCCGGCCTTTCCAGCAGGGACTGACGTAGACAGGCCTCTGCCTGGAGGGGTTCCCCTGGTGTCCTGGTGCCCCGGCACCGGTGCGGCCCGTGCAGGCGCTGAGTGGCTCGCGTGGATATTCCCTGCCAGGCGGCAGCATCCTCACGACTGCTGTGAGTGTCCCCAGGTCTCCAGCCGTGCAGTGTGAAGGAGCTCTTGGGCCAGAGCCCCTGCTGCCTCATTACCCAGATGCACAGCCCCGGCGTCACACCGGCCTCGCGAGCCCCGTGTTAACTGCAGAAGAAATTAGCCAGACTCAGGCGCTGGGAGCAGGTAATTAGTTGCTCTTGCCCAACCACAGCTTCGTGGCTGGATCTCACGTTGAGAGGACTTAGGGGGAAATCTGACGCCCTCCAGGTTTCCTGACATTTGCTAGACATCGCGGAATGTAAAGGGTCTGCGTGGCAGTGTGGGAAGGACAGCAGGGGGCCTAGGGGGCAGCTGGGATGCGGCCCGGTTTAAAGGCAACTTCTCAGCTCCTGGCTGTGAACGGGCGATGGGACCCCTGAGCCCTAGCCCCTGTAAAATGCAGACGTGCGTGCCCACCTCCCAGGCAGTACGGGTGGCAGGGGTCCAGCCAGACACGCGGCTCGGTACAGGGCCTGCAATCCTGTGTTCCTTCATCACGTTGTCACTGAGTGTCGTGTGAAAACCAGGAATCCACATTCTCCAGGGCCTAGGCCGGATGTGGTCTTCCCAAAGGTCATCTCCTACCTGGGAGTTGGGAGCGGCTGGGGTGCAGGTGTTTCCTGTGGGCCCAGGGAGACCCCATACATGCAGCTTCCCGGCCACCGTCCTCAACCCTTACCGCCACGGGCCCTGCCTGCCTCCCACCTACCATGGGCCTGCCTGGTGTGGGTTGAGGCGTTTCTGATCCAGTCCAGAGACGGACGGGTGTTAATCCCGCGGGGTGATTTTACACAGTGAGAAACCCAGTCCACAGGCAGATGGGTGTTAATCCCACAGGGCAGTTTTATAGAGTAAGTAAACCAAGGCCACTGTCCTTGCTTTGCCCCGACCCCTTTGGTGCCAAGTTTTGGGGTGGGGTCCAGAGTTACACCCCGAGGTCCACCCTGAAGCCCACTGCGCTGCTGCCTGGCCAGGCTGGGGCCTGGATCTCTGAGCTCGGTGCCTGCTACCCTTGCGGGGATACTAGGGTGAAACAAGATGCACAGAACGTGCCGGGCCCTGGAGAGGCTGCGAGCACCCTGAGTGTTGAAGGGTCCCCTTGGCTGGGGAAGCCCCCTCCGGAGGCCATTCTCTGTGTTGGGCATTGAAGGGCCCTGGCCCTGGGAGGTTTTTCAGTCATGGATGCCTTGGGACCTGGCTGCGGAGGCCCTGACCCCTCCTGACGGGGGGCAGCAGAGGCTAGAGGCCTCCTCGTCATCCCTGCAGAGAGAATTGAAGGCTCCAGGGTGGAGTCTCTGCAGCCCCAGGCGGAGGCTGGGCTGGAGTGAGGTCACTGCTTGGCCTGCAGAGTTGGTGGCAGGCATAGACTACAACACTAGAGACCCCATGGGCCTGCAGCATCCTCAGTTCCACTAGACAGCTGCAGGCGTGCACTTCCTGGGGCTGAGAATGGTGCTCACAGCCGTCCTCAGTCCTGGCCCCTGGTGCCCTGTGGGACAGGAGTTTGGCGAGTATGAGTGAGAGTGGGGCCAGGCCCCATGGAGGCAATTCCCAGGGGCTCCCAGGGGCTGGACCACAGGGTCTCCCAGCAGCCCGAAGAGCCAGGCCGCCCCCACTGGGCAGCAAGGAGGAGGCTGGGCCTCCTGGAGGACTCCAGAGCCAACCTGAACCCCACGACCTTTGCGGGGAATGAACCAGTGAAGGGATGAGGAGGGCACGAATGTCATCTGCCCACCGTGGCAGGGAGAGTGTTCCAGCATGGCTGTGGCCTGGGAGACTGGGCAGGTGGTCGTTGCACAGACATTCCTGAATGTTGGAGAGAGGGGGCCAGCGGGCAGGAGCATGGGTGTGTTTGTGGAATGTTCTTGAAACAATACAGCTTATCTTCAGCGGGGCTCACCACCCACCTGCAGGGGCCCTTCTCTCTTCCCCACCTCCCTCTCTCTCGAGCTCCCTGCTTTGCTCTGTGTCTGTCTCTGTCTGTCTGTCTGTCTGTCTCTCTCTCTCTCTCTCTCTCTCTCTCTCTCCATGCTTTGCTCTGTATCTCTCTCTTTTCCCTCTCTCTGCATCTTTCTTGGTGCAGATTCCTCCTGAACGGAGCCAAGAAGGGAGGCTTCTCTAGGGAGGGATTGGTGGGGGCGGCTGGGGGTGGCAGTGGGTCCTGGTGCTTCTGTTGTCGTGACCATGTGAGTGCGTTTGTTTAAATGACTTGTGGAAAGTTACATATTAAGTCATCTTTAGTTAAAGTGAAGATGAGGATATGGGAGGAAGCCAGAACGTGGAAACGGTGAAATACTGAGAAATTGAATGTTCATTTATAGTGTTGATTTGATTTCTCAGGGATGTGTGTGCCACTGTGTTTATTTCTCACAATCGTGGGTGAGAAACAGCCCCCTAGGGCCTGGGCGAGGCCCCCACGCTTTCCAGGGGGCAGCTTGTCACTCAGAGGGCCTGGGGGCACAGGGCCTGTTGACGGTGCACTGCCCCCACTGCCCTCAGCTGCCCGGTTCACAGACTCAGCAGGCGAGAAGTCATGGCCAGAGGAGAGTCTCTGTCCCTTTCCCTTGACGTTCACTCACTTGCTCACTCACTCACTCACTCATTTATTCACTCACTTATTCAATCATTTACTCATTCACCCACTAATCACTCACTCATCACTCATTAACTCACTTATTCACTCATTCACTCACTTATTCAATCATTTACTCATTCACCCACTCATCACTCACCCATCACTCACTCATTGACTAACTCACTTATTCACTCATTCACTCATTCAATCATTTACTCATTCACTCATCACTCACTCATCACTTATTCGTTAACTCATTCACTCATTTATTCAATCATTCACTCATTCACCCACTCATCACTCACTCATCACTCATTCATTAACTCACTTATTCAGTCACGCACTCATTTATTCACTCATTCACTCCTTTACTCATTCACTCATTCATTAACTCATTTAGTCACTCATTCACTCAATCACTCATTCACTCCTTGACTCCTTTACTCATTTACTCATTCATTCACTCATTCACTTATTCACACATTCAGTCATTCACTCAGTCATTCACTGATTTACTCAGTCACTGATTCACCCACTCAGTCACTGATTCACCCACTCACCACTCATTGACACACTCGGTCATTTACTCAGTCATTCACTCACTCACTCACTCACTGAGTCACTCAGTCAATCACTCAGTCAGTCATTCATTCACCCTCTCACTCATTCATCTACTCATTCACTCACTCATTCATTCACTCAGTCACTCAGCCACTCACTCGTTTAGTCACTCACTCATTCACTCTCTCATGCACTCACACAATCCTTCCTTCATCTGCCTTTTGCCAGTCATTCATGAAGTGCAGCCCTTGTTGGGCTTGGGGACAGGAAGGAGCCAGCACACGGGGCATCTGGGAGGAGCTTGCTGCACTCTTTGGTTTGTGTCCACATCAAAGAGGAAAAGCAAGTCTGGCCCAAAGCAGGGTCCCAGGGAGCCATTTTCCTGAGGTAGGGGGGATCCTCTGCCCTGGTCAGGGAGGTGTACGGGCAGCGGCCCCTACTCCACCATCCTGCCCGGGCTGTTCTGGGCCTGGGGCCTGGGGACGGAGAACGCAGAGCACAGCCGGCCTTGTTCCCGTTGTGGCCTGATGCATGCAAACAGAGCTCCATGCACCTAGCACCGGCTGGGGCCAGAGAGCAGGGCCAGCCCCCAGTGTGACCTGATGCATGCAAACAGAGCTCCGTCCACCTAGCACCAGCTGGGGCCAGAGAGCAGGGCCAACCTGTCCCAAGCCAGCCAGGGCTGGGCCTGAGAGGTTGACGTGTGCTCGGGCAGCACAGTGGGCAGGCGTAGCTGGTGGAGGGCACAGCTGCGAGAAGCAGAGGCCAGGGGCCTGGGGGCAGGCGGCCCCTGAGGCTGGTAGAGGCCTGGGAGGAGCTGGGGCTTCCCAGTCTTCTTCAGGGCAAGCACAGGCTGACCTCCAGCCACTCTGCCTTCCTGGCCGCCTCTAGCAACCGTCTCCCAGTCCCTACCCAGGGGGCCCAGAACCTTCCAGCAGCAGCTCCTCCTCCGTGAGGGTGTCTGTCTTCCCAGGCGTCACTGCACAGCGCATTTCAGGGGCTCTTGAGCAGACCCTGCATGTCTGTCTTGAGCCCTCCATCCCAGCTAAGGGGGGCAGAGTCCCACCAGCACTCCCCCTTTCCTGGGCATTGCACCCATGCTCAGTCCTGGCCTGGTTCCTCCTGTGTCTGCAGGACATATTCCCAGGCCTCTGCAGGTGCAGCCTGGGGACCTGCGAGAGAAGGAAGGGGTTTCTGGGGGTGGCACTGGGCGTCTTTGATTCAGTGTCCCTGAGGAGCCAGTGCAGGGAGCTGAACCACAGCCGCTCTGGCTTGGGTCCTGGGGGGCTGAGCAGCCCCGGTCATTGTTGTAATCGCGGCCATTGTTGCTTTTTTATTTGTAGTGTCATCTTCTCCACCTGCTTCTGTCGGATTTCACAGGCGGCTCTTGGCACACTTGGCCCAGGCAGAGCTGGGGAGGAGCCGTGGGTCCGGGGACGCCTTCCTCCTCCCTCCCAGCCACCCACACACTTCCTGTGGGCCCTGCCCATGTTTGCAGGTGCACAGGCAGTGGCCAGACGGCCAGGCCGCAGGCAGTTGCTCCCGGCAGTGGTGGGAGCCAGCTGAAGATTCCAGAAGGGCCATGGGAGGGGCTGGCCAGTGGGGACACAGGGAGGCGTTGCCGTCAGCTGGCCAGGTCGCTTCAGTTGATGTTTTCCTGAGATGGTTGACTTTGCTAGCAACGCCAGCATTATATTTCACAACTATGTGAGTGAGGGCAGCCTGGGCCGGACGCTGGCTGTTCCATGGGGGGAACCGGGCTTCCATGATCTCCTCGCACACATATAATTGCTTCTGTTGAAGTCAGACTGTGATGGAGGAGTTGATTCTGGGATTTAATAACAAACTTGATTTCACTGTAACTTAAATATTGAGACTATGATACTCCATCAGATCTTAAAGAGTGCATTTTCTGTGTTTTTAATCCTCATACTAAGTGTCTGTACAATCAGCGATAAGACTAAACATTAGGCACTTAACTTATGAGTCGGAGCAGAGCTACCTGTGTGGATCGCTCTGAGTGGAGGTGAGGCCTTCTGTTGTGGGCCTGTGTGGATCGCTCTGAGTGGAGGTGAGGCCTTCTGTTGTGGGCCTGTGTGGGTCGCTCCGAGTGGAGGTGAGGCCCTCTGTTGTGGGCCTGTGTGGGTCGCTCCTCGTGGAGGTGAGGCCTTCTGTTGTGGGCCTGTGTGGATCGCTCTGAGTGGAGGTGAGGCCTTCTGTTGTGGGCCTGTGTGGGTCGCTCCGAGTGGAGGTGAGGCCTTCTGTTGTGGGCCTGTGTGGATCGCTCCGAGTGGAGGTGAGGCCTTCTGTTGTGGGCCTGTGTGGATCGCTCCGAGTGGAGGTGAGGCCCTCTGTTGTGGGCCTGTGTGGGTCGCTCCTCGTGGAGGTGAGGCCTTCTGTTGTGGGCCTGTGTGGGTCGCTCCGAGTGGAGGTGAGGCCTTCTGTTGTGGGCCTGTGTGGATCGCTCTGAGTGGAGGTGAGGCCTTCTGTTGTGGGCCTGTGTGGATCGCTCCGAGTGGAGGTGAGGCCCTCTGTTGTGGGCCTGTGTGGGTCGCTCCTCGTGGAGGTGAGGCCTTCTGTTGTGGGCCTGTGTGGGTCGCTCCGAGTGGAGGTGAGGCCTTCTGTTGTGGGCCTGTGTGGATCGCTCTGAGTGGAGGTGAGGCCTTCTGTTGTGGGCCTATGTGGGTCGCTCTGAGTGGAGGTGAGGCCTTCTGTTGTGGGCCTGTGTGGGTCGCTCCGAGTGGAGGTGAGGTCTTCTGTTGTGGGCCTATATGGATCGCTCCGAGTGGAGGTGAGGCCCTCTGTTGTGGGCCTATATGGATCGCTCCGAGTGGAGGTGAGGTCTTCTGTTGTGGGCCTGTGTGGATCGCTCCGAGTGGAGGTGAGGCCTTCTGTTGTGGGCCTATGTGGGTCGCTCCGAGTGGAGGTGAGGCCTTCTATTGTGGGGAGACGCTCCCTGGAAATTGCTGTTCTGTCCTTGATGGTGCCCCCACTCGTGGCAGGTCCCTGCTGCCTCCGAACCCCAGGAGCCCCCAGGGCTGCTGCTGTGAAGCCTGGAGATGGCTGGGCCTGAGGCCTGCAGCTTGGGGCAGAGCTAGTGTGGTTGTGGGCTGGTGCCCTGGCTGAGCAGGAGTCTGGCATCTTATTCCAGGAGTGACAGGATGGGGCAGCTGTGCCCAAGGAGGACAGCCTCAGTGTAGGGCAGAGTGTAGTCCAGCTGGACGGGACAGGCGCGGGGCCCTGGGAGGCTGAGGCCAGGGCTCTGGACCCTCCTGGCCCCTGCCCTAAGGTATGGGCAGTAGGGGCCAAGTGAGCAAAGCCGGGCTTGCCAGATGATGTGCCTGGCCAGCTGCAGGGGCCCTGGCTAGGGGCTTCTGGGAGAGTGGAAGGGAGGTGTCTGCAGGTGAGCAGCCTTTCCGAGTCACTGGCTCTGCCCCAACACCTGCTTTGTCAGGGTACAGACACCTGTATGGTGGGCAGGGCTGGGGATGCCTGTGGGGGCCTCTGAACAGGGCCGTGGCTCCTGGTGCGTGCCTGTGTGTAAGGATCTGTGTGCATGCGTGTACCTCACTAAATGAGTGTGGCGTAGGGGTGCATGTGTGCCTGTGAGGAGTGTGAGCTCATGGTGGCATGTGCACACATGTGCACACATGTGCCCATGGCAGGAAGCCTGGTGTGGCTGGTCTCCGCCCTGGAGCTCTGATGTCTCAGCTCAAAAGCGGTTCCTGCTGACGCCTCCTCGCCTGTCTGCCCTTCTCACCTTGTCTCTTGGCCTCGGTCCACACTGGCTGGCTAGTTTCACCCATAATAAAAGCGGTAATAATAGTAACATCCTAATTGATGTGCGGAGCCAGTGTTATCGGCAGCAAAGTGCCTTTACCCCTGTGGTCATGAGGCGGCCTTGCCAGCCTGAGCTCTGCCGTTATCCCTGCTGGTCTCGCATCTGTAATGAAATCCCGCACCCTCGCTCAGGTGTGTGGTTTGTGTGTTTCGGGTGTGCGCATCTGTGTGTGCATGTGTGGGGCATGTGGTGTGTCTGGGACGAGGCAGAGTAGAACTCACAGCCTCTGTCCAGCCCAAACCATCGACGTCCCCAACACTTTCGCAGCCACTCCCGCCTGCCGAGCACAGCCGAGCCATTTCCCACACCCGCAGAAACTCTCCTTGAGGCCTTTCTCCTTCCGGTTTATGAATAAGTCTTCTCCTGTGTAAAGCCTTGAAAACAGAGCCGAGCACAGATTTGGGACCTGGGATCCTGAGGTTGTCCTGCCTGGGGGTCACTGCAGAGGGAGTCTTGTCCTTCTAAACTGACAAGACAGTCGCTGAGGACATAGTGCAAGGGGCGGCCAGGGTATTAGAAACCACACACCTCGAGATTCTCAGTGGCGAAGAGCACTCACCTGCGGGTATCGGGGGCTCAGGGAACACACAGGTGTGTCCTGTCACCACGCCCTGGCAGTGCCAGTCCAGTTGCTGGCGTTGCTCACACCTTCGTCCTTGAGAGCCACTCCTACAAGGCAAATGACTGGTCACAGGGTACACGTGTCTTAGACTCCTGACACTAAGCCCTGGGTCACCACACACAGGCAATACCCCTCCCCTGACACTAAGCCACACATAGGCAACACCCCCCCACACACTAAGCCCTGGGCCACACACAGGCAATACCACCCCCCTGGACACTAAGCCCTGGGACACCGCACACAGGCGGCACCCCCCCCATCCCCCGACACTAAGCCCTGGGACACCGCACAGAGGCAGCACCCCTCCCCCGACACTAAGCCCTGGGTCACCGCACACAGGGGGGACCCCGACACTAAGCCCAGCTCTTCTCCTGGCCTCACTTCCTCCCAGGCCCCAGCTCAGAGATGGTGCCCATGCAGGTGGGCAGGACAGGCTGAGGACACCCCATTGCCCCACCCGTCACTTGGACACAGGCTGGTGTGTGAGCACTCCCTACGGGAACTCTGGGCGGCCCCACGGCGCCTCCTTTTCTCCCCGTTGGGGACCTGCCCCCGGGCCCCACCTTCCCAGTGGCACTGTGGGTCACCTCGGGCCGCCCCCTGCCCTCAGGCCTGCGGGGCCCCTGAGCTGCACCTTGTTCTTGGTCTGACCAAGCACAGAGCTGACATTCATGAATGGTAAATGCCACCCTCTTGGTCTGTGCCTGTCAAAGTCATTTTAGATATTCATCCTGTCATCTGTCACATCAGACATTCTCCCAGATCTGTGTCACAGCCTGGCAGGATCACACGGTTTGTGGGTCTGCGCCCCACGGGTGGCAGGAGCTGCTCCAGAGGGCCCAGGCTGAGCTCCAGACACCCTGAGGGCCTGTTTCCCGCCAGGGAGGCCCCAGCCCTGGCCCCTGAGTGGCTCCCTTTGTCACACCTCCTGGAGCCTGGGCCTGATCTATGCCCACCTGAAGCCACATGCAGGTGCCCCCACTGCCCCACCAGCCCCCGCCTAGCATCTGGAAGAAGGGGGTACCGCTTGTCTCCCTGGGTCCAGCCGTCTCCCCTGTCAAAACTTGGCTCACTTATAAAAACAGAGTGGCTGGACTTGGACCTGTACCCACCTCTACTCAGTCCACAGCATCCTTCCTGCCATCACCTGCCGGGGTCCTGGAGAGCCAGCAGTCCCCAGGGTCTGGGCAGGGCTCTGGGAATTTTGCTGGACAGATACTTTCTCCATTGCTCTTCCACTCATCCACAGGTCCCAAATCATGACCGCCCGCCCCCCCGCCCAAGGCCTGCGGCATCAGCTCTGTGAGCTGTTTCTGTAAAGTTTGTAGGAACCCAGGTGATGATGGTGCTAGCCTGGGTGGGTTGTGGAGGGCGTGCTGCAGCCCCTGAACCCAGTGCAGCCCCTGCCTCGCTGTGCCAGTGCAGCAGATGGGGCCGGCGCCAGGCTTTTCGGCTCTGCAGGCCTCAGGCTCCTGGAGGCCACCAGACCACTTCTCAGTTCTTGTCCTGGGACGGTGGAGGCTAGATCTGGCCCTCAGCAGGGCTCCCAGGCAGGTCTACCATGCAGCTCTGCTGGAGGGTGGAGGGTCCCACGCTGTGTGGGAGCTCAGAGCTGGCGTCTGAGTGGGCATGGGGGCATGCCGGCACCCACCGCCCCCTGCATGCCGATGAGGGACATGAATGGGCCCACGGCCTGCGGAAGCTCCTCCAGCCTGTGCGCCCAGCGCAGACACAGCCTGGGCTCCCTTGGCAACCAAGGCTGGCTTATCTCAGCTGTCACGGGGGCTGTGCTTCTAAGGGGGGGCTTCCCCTGGGACGTGGTCTCCCTTTTTGGCTTAGACACAGCCCGCTGGGTGGGCAGGGCAGGGCAGGGCTGGGCTGGGCTGTGGGTGATGAGAGGCGTTTACCCCGGGGCAATTTCTTGCAGAGGCTGGGCGGGGGCTCCTAAGTGTGCAAGCTCCCCCAGCCACATGGCACACAGATAGTGCCCAGCTCACACCTGGCTCTGCCTGTCAGGGGTCTTCTCTGTATGGCAAGGAGCTAGGCTGCCTCCCTGTTTCAGAGGCCAGGGGACTCTGAATTAGGAAGTGAGTGGTCTGCCCAGGCTCCCCAGTTGGGGAGGTGTTGGTGGGGGTCTGCCCTATGGGACAACTTCTGTCTGAAGCTGAGACCGTGGGGGCGCCGTGGTCCCCCTGTTGGGGCAGTGAGAACCGTGGGGGGGTGTTGGTGGGGGTCTGCCCTATGGGACAGCTTCTGCCTGAAGCTGAGGCCTTGGTGGCACCGTGGCCCCCCTGCCAGGGCAGTGGGAACAGTGGTCTGTGGTCTCTGGTGGTTCCCTGCTGCCTTAGAATGTGCCAGGTGGCCACATTCTTTCCACAGAAGGGGGTCTCTGTGAAATGATGCGTGACAAACACCACCTGTGGAAAGGAGGTTTCATATGATCAACCCATATGCAGCCCGACAGAAAGTCAAATTTGGGGATGTGTTCCGGGAGGGGCTGGTCCTGGGGGCTGGAGGGGTGGATTCTTTATTTTTTAAAATCTCTCTCTCCGACTTCCGATTTTTGCCACACGATGATGTCACTGCCTTTCTAAGAAAACTCCCCCAAAGGCAGGTTTGTTCTTTTCCATTCTGATGGTGGCTGCCCCTCCCCCCTGCACGCCCTCCCCTCCACCCCACACGCCCTCCCCTCACCCACAACACCCTCCCCTCCCCCCCGCACACCCTCCCCTCACACGATGCCGTCCCCTCGCACACGCGTGTGCACACGGCCTCGCTAACTGGGAGCCCTCGGAGGCCCCCGGTCCAGGCCAACCCAGCGGAAAGTCGGTGGGGGGACCTGCAAGGTCCCATGTCCTCTCAGCAGAGGCCACTCCCCAAGCACTCGGCCTGGGCTTTGTGGGAGTTGGCGCTGGAGAAGGAATTGTGATTACTTGCTTTATTTTTGAATGTTTTTCCTTCTGGTCTTAAAAGCAATGCAAACTCCTTATTTAAAAACAAAAAAAGATGAGAGAAAAGACAGAAACACCATTCCCTATCTCCAAGAAAAGGCCGGCGCCGTGGGTAGACCAGCAGCACGCTGAGGGGGGGCAGCCTGCTGGCATCGTGGGTGGACCAGCAGCGTGCTGAGGGGGGCAGCCTGGTGGAGGGGGCTGCACTTTTCTGAGGGGGGCAGCCTGGTGAAGGGGCCTGTGCTTTGCTGAGTGGGGCAGCCCTGTGAAGGGGCCTGTGCTTTGCTGCGTGGGGCAGCCTGGTGGAGGGGCCTGCGCTTTGCTGAGGGTGCCAAGCCCTGTGGGGAGGCCTCGCCACTGTCCCAGCCCTGCCAGAGCCCCAGGGGACCCCAGAACCTCCCAAATGGCCTCCTTCCAGAAGCTGGGCAGGTGCAAAGGGGCGGCCCAGGGGCCTGGGTCTACCCTGTACCTCCAGACAGCAGGGACACCTCCAGGCTATCATGCCCCACAGGCAGCCCTGGTGCGGTCTCCACAGCTCCTGACTCCTGGTGGGCCCGCCCTCCCTTCTGAACCCCCCTTTCTGAGAATGAGGCGATTTTGGAGCTCGTGAGCAGAGGGGCGGTCAGCACTGGATGGCAGCCAAGCATTACCCAGCACTCGGAGCCGGACCCCTGAGGACCCTGTCCCTGCAGCCTGGAGACCAGGCCGGCCTGGACCCCTCCCCAGAGGCCTCACAGTGGGCAGAGATTGGGGTGTGTGGGGGTGTACATGCCGTGTGTGTGACTGTGTGGTCTGTGTGTGTGGAGTATGTGGTGTGTGGCCTGCGTGGTCTTTCTGTGTGATATATGCTGACCCATGTGTGTGGGTTGTGTGTGGGCACGTGTTTGGTCAGTGTGTTATATGTACATTCACGTGTGGGGGGTGTGTTTGGTCTGTGTGTGCACGTGTGTGGTGTGTGTGCATGCACACGTGTGTGCGAGTCCTGTGTGGTATGAGGGGGAACAGCTGTGGGAGAGCCAGGGAGCTCCACTCTAGAGCTCCACCCACCCTGGCTCTTGGCTGCCCTGGCCCTGTCAGTAGTCCCAGAAGGAGGTTTGGGGGCCACTCAGGTATTGGGCTGAGTGTTCTCATTTGGGGAATGGGACCCTGGGGTTGGGGTGAGTCCTGGGCCAGCCCCTGGCCTGGCAGAGCCCATCCCTGCCTTTGCATCTGCTGCAGGCTCCAGGCATCCACCTGCTGGGGCTGAGCTGAGGGTCGCGACAGCCCAGAAAGACTGAGAGGCACTGCAACCCGGCTGCCATGTGGATCTCAGATGCACGGCCTCCAGCGCCGTGGGATAAGAACGTGTACCGTTCAGGCTGCCTGGTGCGCGGCTCGCTGTGGTGATCTGTTACACAGGAAGCTCCTGCAAGGCCCTGATGTCTCCTCTAGGAAGCTTCCCAGTGGCCGCAGGGCAGAGGTGTAGGGGTGGCCTTGTTTCAGGGCTCAGCACCGTCTCGTCCATGGAATTTGGTTCGAATTGTGTACCTGAGGGCTGAGAGTGTTCGGTTGGCCGTGGTTGGTTTGGGGACCGCCTGGGTGAGGGTGACCTGGGATTGGAGACCCTCCAGTGTGCACTTTGGTGTGGCCCTGCCCAGTGTGTGGCACCTGTGCCCCTTACAGAGGAGGAGGCCAGCTAGGAGGGACAACAGCTTGCCCGGGGGCTGGCCATGCCAAAGCCCTGGCCGGTCAGGTAGCACCTGAGGGGTGGGTTGTGTGGTTGGCGGCTTAGTGACCAGGCTCAGCGGCAGGGCGAGCAGGCTTTCTCAGGCTCAGCAGTACCCCAGCACTGCTGTGGCCATCTCCCCATGGCACCAGCTACTGTAGGTGGATGACTCCAGAGCTGCCCCATTTTGGGCCCTGCCCCAAGGAGGCAGCTGGCCCTGGGGTGGCCTGGACACCATGAGTCTCTGCTGGGGCTGATGTCAGAGGGAAGGGTCTGGGGTCGAGGTGGCGGCAACGCAGCCTGGAATAGTGGAGTGGCCCAGAGCCAACCTGCAGAGCTTAACACAGCTGCTGGGGACCATCCTCAGATCACAGTGACTTTCCTTCTGCGTAAATCACAACGTAAGAACGTGTGCTCGGGACCCGTCCAGATGCGTGTTGCCCCACAGCATGGCTTTGACGCAGTAACCACTGTTATCCAGAGAGAAGCAGCACCTCATCCTCCCGGATGCTCTTTCCTCGTGGTATTTATTCATCCACTTCTTCTCTTGCTCATTTGGTGTCGCCCTTTTCTGGGAGCAGTGTGTAATTTTGTGTGCAATTCGGTAGTGGAAGTCCAAGTTCCCGCCCCACAGCCTTCGGGGAGGGGGCCCCGACCGGGGGACGAGGGTTTTGCTCATCGTGGGAGGGGCTTGGTGGTGGGGTTGGTTCACAGTCCCAGAGGAGGCCTCTGCTGCCCCAGCATCCTTCCTGTGAACTTATGCCACCCCCTCCCCTCAGCCACGCACCAGCCATGACTCAGCAGGCCCTTATGCACTGGGCTCTGCAGCCTGGCCTGGGCCACCTTGGACAGCTCCATGCCCTGCACCATGGGCAGAAGGGGCTGGGGCAGGCCGGTCTGGTGCCCACTAGAGTCGTCCCGTGCCTCCTGGTCACAATCAGACACGGGCACTCCCCAGGGTTGAGGACAGTCTGAGCCGTGTGGGGTGTTGGGGTGAGAGAGCTGGGTGGCCCCTCCAAGTTCCTCCAAGCCGCACCCTGCCAGCACATGTGATGTCTGCCCTGGCCAGGGTGCTGGGCTGGGGGACCCAGAGGTGACAGGTGACAAGGCAGGTGCCAGAGGAGGGGCCGTCTAAGGTTATCATAGGAGAAAAAGTGGGATGGATAAGGAAGGGCACCCAGGCTGTAGAAACGGCTGCTGGAGAGCACCCAGGCATTGCCTGCAGGTTCCTCTCTGCAAGGGTGGGATGGCCACCCTTCGTCCCTCACGCACCCACCACAGCTTTCCTCGGAGTCACCTCCCTGCCATCCTGTTGTCCTGAGCCCCCCAGGTAGCCCGCAGACTCTCTGCTGATCCCCACAGGCTGGGACCCCTGAGTCCGTGCATCTCTGATGCTGCGGCCATCTCCCCCAGCTGGAAGGGGCCCCTGGGGAGGACACCAAATTCTTTTCTAACTGCCGTGGCCCCAGGGCCCTGCACAGAGGAGGGCTTGCAGCAGGCGCTCATTACCTACTCAGATGAAGGAGTGAGGCAGCTAGTAAGTAGACATCCAGGTGGTTCCAGGGAGCAGGTGCCCATGTGGAGCTGGATGGCAGGGGACCTGGCACTCACCGTTCAGGGCAGATTTGGGCAGCACTGGCTGAGGGACAAGCTCCATCCTGCCCTGGGGATGCTGGGTTTTCATCTTCACCTGGAGCACGGGCACTGTCTTTATTTGTCAGTGTTAATATTTGGCTGTGATTGGTGGTGGCCATGCTGCGTTTTACCAGCAGAGTGGTATCTTAAATTCCATGGGTTTATTTGCAGGGTAGAACTTCCTGGCTGTTCATCTTCCCACACCTGAGATGCCTGGGCTGTCGGGCCCTTGCAGAGACAGCCTTCTCCTTGGAATTTAGGGGATGTGGAGGGGGCAGTGAGGAAAGCCAGGGAAATTATTTATGTTGGCACCTTTGGAAGAAATGTGTCCTTTCTCTGTACCACAGGTGATCCCAGAGCCTGACTCTGCCCCCGGGGTCCTTCCTGCTTCCCTCCTGCCCTGTGGGGTATCTGTTATGTGGGGAGCAGAGGTGGTGTGACAAGGGAGATGGGGATGCAGGGTGCTCCTGTGGGAGCCTGTCCACGACACCCATGGGTGGTGGGTGTCTGCAGAGCACATCCATGAAGCTTGCGTGTACCTGTGTCTGCATGGGCACGTGCACCCCTGGGGAGCATGTCCTCATGTGCTGCTGGTGAGCCTGAGACCCCTGGCCTTAGTGTGCTCACACCTGGGTGCCACCCATGTAAACCTGCGTGCCTGTGGCTCACTCCAGGGGTGTGGTGTGTGCACCTGCCAGGGGTGTGGTGCGTGCACATCTGTGCCTTGTGTGCGGCCATGTGTGCCTGTTTGCACACACGTACATGCACATATGTGTGTGTGGGCGTGCACTGCGCTGTGGGAGGGCAGAGGAAATCCTGAACCCTTTGGCATCGATGCACACAGTGGTGCCCGCCTGCTCGTGCCTCTGTACCCAGGCAGGCATGGCAGTTCCTCCCTGGCAGCGTGGCTGGTTCCACACAACTTTTGACAAGCCTGAGCGGGGGTCTGACCTATTTTCCGGCTCCAAAGTGCCACACCCTGGGGCCAGTGTGCTGGCACTTGGGGATGGAGACCAAGCACTGTGCCTCGTACAGCCCGGCTTCTCTCCAGCAGGTGCCTGATTGTGTGCAGGGGAGCCAGCTCCCTCCTTGTGATCCGAACCTTTCATTTCCGGGCGTGATAAAGATGGGGCTGTGTTTAATTTCCTGTCTGCCAAGGCAGCACCACCGCCTGAACACCAGGCTGCGCACAGGGTGGAGGTCGCCGACTTGACCCAGCTCTGGCTTCCATCGAGCGCTCCTTGCTGGCAGCCTTCGAGGTGCTTTCGGACGCTCCCTCTGAGTGAAGCGGTCTCCCTGCCCTGTGGCCTGGCTGCCGGGGGCCCCTCTGTGGGTGGGCTCTGGGTGGGCTCTGGCTGTAGGGTGTCTGTAACGTGTGGCCGCTCAGTCGCTTCTGCTCCTCTCTGCAGGTCAGCTGGCCGCCGGCACCTGTGAGATTGTGACCTTGGACCGGGACAGCAGCCAGCCTCGGAGGACGATCGCCCGGCAGACCGCCCGCTGTGCGTGTAGAAAGGGGCAGATCGCCGGCACCACGAGAGCCCGGCCCGCCTGTGTGGACGGTAAGCACCCGTGGCCCCAGGACCCCTCCGGGTGCTGAGCGCAGCTTCACCAAGGGTGCCTCTTCCCTGACGCGGCCCCTTACCTGAAGGTCCCCCTAGGCCTCAGCGCATCCTCGGGTCAGGCCCCTGGCTGTTGGCACAGCTGTTCCCATGGATGGTGTGAGCTTGTGGCTTGGGGACTGGCTGGGGTGCAGTCTCCAGTTCCTGGGGGAGTGGTCAGGGAGATGCCGGCGCCCTGCCTTACTTGCCTATGTTTGGGGGTCTCTGGCCCAAGGCTGTGGTTCTCTGATGTTGCCTCTGGGAGAGGAGAAGGACAGCAGAGGGGTCATCCGCAGGATGGCAAGGTCCCCTGGGTGCCGTTCCATCGTCTGCGTGTGGTCTGGCCGAGGCTGCCAGCGGGACCTGGCTCCTTGTCTCTGGGTCTGGCCAGTTCAAGACCCTCTCATGCCTAGACTCGGGAGGCCGCAGCTCCGGCCCCCATGGGCTCTGAGCCCATGCAGATGAGTGCCTGCTGGCAGCTGGCGGTGACCCCCGGCCCCTAGAAGTCAAGCTTCTGACAAGCTGGGCCGTGGCTGAGGGATGATAGTGTTGCTGAGTCAACACTTGGAAAGGGCACCTGCTATGAGGTGACATGGGGCGGGAGGGGCTGTCCCGGCGTCTGGTGGGAGCCTGTCATCTGGTAGGGAACTCTGCTGTGTCTATGCTGTGCCTGACCATGGGGAGAGAGTGGGCTTGACTAAGACCACTGGTGACCAGCTAAGTTCAGGGGACAGCATGAGACCTGGGAACCCCACAGCCGGGACCTCCCCAAGGCCCAGTGTGTCCCGGGAAGGCATCTGGTGTCAACACCAGCCAAAGGTCACAGGTGGGCATGTAGGCCCGGCATTAAATCCAGGCTGCCTCCCTCCCTTGTGACCAGAGTGGGTAGGGAGACCCCTCCCTGGGGCAGACATGGGGGCTGCTATGGGCCTAGCCAGCAGCAGCCATGTGCCAGTCCAGGCAGCCTTGGGGTGAAGGACCCCACGCAGGGGTATTGGATGCCTTGGTTCCAGGCGCAGCAGCTTGACCACAGCCCAGGAGAGAGTGCAGGGAGGGAGGGTCCCCCATGGGTGAGATGCGGAGTCCCCTATGTGGGGTCCCTGACGCCACTTCTTGGGGTGGAGAGAAACCAGCATCCCTGAGTGACAGGCGTAGACTTGGGGTTGCCCTCGAGCTGCGGCCCGGTAGGGGCAGAGGCCCTGCAAAGCCAGAAGAATATAGGGACAGGGGCTGGGCAGGTGGAGTAGGGCCGAGGATATGTAGGGGTGTCGCTGGCCAGTGGCCCCTCCAGTCCTTGGTGGACTTCAGGGCAGCTATATCCGTGGCATCCTGCACTGAAACATGGGTGCAAGCATCTCAGGCCTGGCGCAGTGCTCACTGGCCTTCTGGGGACGCGGTGCAGGGACCTGTGGAGATGTGTCCCATGCTCAGCTGGCCCACCCCATGGATGGCAGGCCCCTGCCAGGCCTCCCAGGGCTGGATTTGGAGTCCGAGTTTCCTGACTCTGGTCAAGGGTCCTTTCCTCCCCCACTCCCCCTGTGGGGGCTCCGGATGCCCAACTTCAGATCCCACCGCCTCTGCCCAGGAGCCTGACGTGGGCAGCCTTGCCCGTGTGCTGTGATTGAGAACACGGGGTCAGGGATAGAGCCTGCTGCTACGTGGGTGCTGGTGAAAGTCCATGGAGAAGGGATGGGGGGCGTACAGAGACAGGGCCAAGGCATCCTGAGCACTCCACAGAGGGAGGCGGCTGCACTAGGAAAAAGAATGCCCGTATCAGCCAGGCGCAGTAGCTCACGCCTGCAATCCCAGTACTATGGGAGGCTGAGGCGGGTGAATCACGAGGCCAGGAGTTCAAGACCAGCCTGGTCAAGATGGTGAAACCCTGTCTCTACTAAAAATACAAAATTACCCGGGCGTGGTGGTGTGCACCAGCTACTCGGGAGGCTGAGGCAGAGAATTGCTTGAACCCGGGAGGCGGAGGTTGCAGTGAGCCGAGATCACGCCACTGCATTCCAGCCTGGGTGGCAGAGCAAGACTCTGTCTCAAAAAAACAAACAAACAAAAAAAGAATGCTGGTATCACCGGGAGAAAGGTGTTCTAATAGGCCAAGCCCTTGATCCTCCAAAGCCAGATAGACCCCTCTAGGGGTTCTCAGCAGAGTCAGGGCATCGTCAGGAGGATGAGGGCTGGCGGAATCACTGAGCTCCCTCCGGGTGTCTCATTGATGAGCGTGTCCTAAGACTGTGCAGGAACAGGCCAGGCAGTGAGTCTGCCCCAGGGCCCACTACCTGGACCCCTAACCCCTGAGGCCTTTATAGGAAGGGAAGAAGGGGAAGGGGCCGCGGGCTCTTGGCTGAAGGGAGCATGCCTTGCCCAGGTCTCAGTCCGTGCAGCTCTCCTGGTCGCAGATGCCCTGTGCACCTGGGGGTTGCGTGCACTGCTCAGGTGGGATACCCAGGAAGAACCGTGGGCCAGGTGGCCTTCCAGCTGAGCCACCTGTCTGTCTTCCCTAGACCTAGCAGCTGTATGCCACCGGCCCTCCGGCCACTGGCCCTGAGGGTTTCTGGGAAGCTCTTTGGCACTTGGGAGGGGGAGTGTGGCGCGAGAGGCTGAGCTTGCTGGAGTGGGCTGGAGGAGAGGGGAGCCATCAAAGGCTTCTGGTGCATTTTGAGGACCTGGGGCAGGGAGGAGTGGGCCGCTGGAGCCTTGTTTTTGTCCTTATTAAAAACATCTATCAATTTGCATCTGTAGAAGGCATCTGATTAAACACCAGGTACGCAGGGCCTCAGGGCTGCTCAGTGGCTCTCAGGCCTCGGTTCTGCAGAGCTGGATCCCGGGGTGAGCTGGGGCAGAGGCGTGGCGGTCTCCTTCCCACGGAAGGGGACTGCTTCTCCCACAGCTTCTCCCACAGCCACGGCCCTCCCGGCTGCCTGTATCTGGAGCCACTGGAACACATGGTGGCCGGGGCGCCTTCTCGGGGACACTGATGCGTCTCAAGACTGGGAGGGGGAGAGCGGTGCCCTGCACGGCCAAGGAGTTCACAGCCAGGCCGTCCTTTCTTCTCATTACTTCCGCCCGCCTATGGGCAGAGTTGGGGTCAAAATTGATTACTAATTGAATCTGGGTCTGCTCATCTGAAACCGCATTCGCTTTCCTCTCACCAGGAGCCCCCTGGTGCCTCAGGAGCCGGGTCCCAGAGACCCAAATTAAAACCGTCCCGTTTTCAAGGGAGGCCAAACAAATTAGTTAGCTTAGTTAGCTTTGCTTCTTTTTGCACAGTGGGCATTTTCCAGGCTGCCATCTAATTTAATTTTTGCTTTTCTATTTTCTTGCTCTGCGTGCATAATAAGTTTCCTCGCATGTGAATTGCATTTGCTGAAGAGAAAACTTGTGCTGTGTTGGGCCGGGGTTGGAATTGAATGTGAGTAGGGTTGAAATCGGGGAGGCACTTGCTGCCCCTACCATGTTCCGTGACCACAGGCGCCCGGAATGCCGGAGCAAGCCTGACTGTGCTCACTTGTCCATTGGTCGGTTTCTTAATTATTCATACATTTGCTCACTCACTCATCTGTTGAAAGAAGATGGATACCCATGGCAGCAGGAGAGGTGCATGGGGAAGTCAACTCAAAACACCCAATACAGAGAGCCATGCAGTGCTGCAGGTGCGGGAATTCAGACTGGGGCCCCAGAGTGCTGTCACTTTTTCCCGCTGGGACCTCAGCAAGGATGCATCCATGAGGGGGCATTTGAATAGGGTATTGAGGGATGACGAGGAGCTCACCAGAAATGCTTCTCTTTGTGAAAAGAGAGGGCCAGTGGTTAGAGAGGAATTCTAGCCTCCAGCCTCCCTGGCCTTGTCTCTGAGCTAAAGCATTTCTGGGTGAACCACGTCCCTGCCTGTACCGGGCAGGGCTGTGAGCCTGTGCACCTGCATGCGAGATCCAACTTACGGAACCATCAGTGAAAGATTCAAACACAAACCAGCCACGCACTGTGGCGCTTTCCATCCTTACACACAGTATCAGCCACCGAGCCTCCCCTCCCCCAGGGCTGCCCTCTGAGGCAGGCACCCAGGTGCGTGATGCCCTGGCGGGCTGGCCAGGCCCTGCTTCTGCTCCTTTCTAGCTGTTTATGCAGACGCGCCAGGTTCCCTTTTCCATCAGCACACACGTGCTGGGTCCCGCAGCCACCACAGCACGGCACTGAGGACTGAGACCCTGTGTCCGAGTCCAGCGCTCACCCAGCCCTTGCCAGGCATGCAGTAGCTGGCTGTACCTGGCCAGCCCGCCTCGCTGAAGCAAGGTCTTCCTTTATGAAGAGAGGTGCTGTCTCCCACAAGTTGAGTTCTCCTGAAACTCCTTTCCCAGGAAACCAAAGACTGCAGCCCAGTAGCGGGGGCAGCAGAGGGTGGTGGTTTGTGAGCGGAACTGCCCCAGAGCTGAGCCAGAGGGGTGAAGGGTGGTAGCCTCAAGTCTCGGTCGTGGGCGGGGGCAGTTTTCCCTGGGAGCTTTTGGAGGGTGGTAAACTGCAGTCATGGCACTGCGCAGACCAATTGTCAGGGCCGCAGTGGCCACTGGGAGGTGCAGGACAGGCCGGGCTGACTGCCAGGTCTGGGGAGGCTGTGCCCAGGAAGGGGCAGGGCCAGAGGGCCTGGAGGTGGGTGTTGGGTGGAGCCTTATATTCTCCAGGCATGAGGCCTTGCCAGCCACCTGGGTCCTGGGCTGGGAAAAGAGGCAGAAAACAGGCAGGTGGGCACTGCTGGGTTCTGGGCAGAGGTATGGTGGCCAGAGTCTTTGCTTCTCTGTGGTTGGGAGTTTGAGGCAGGCGTGGGACAGTAGAGGCCTTGCCCGCTCTCAGGCAGTGTGGATGGTTGGCAGTAAGACGCGCAGCCTTAGGCGGGTGGACGCTGAGGCCGTGGGTTTGGCATCTGTGCTTCACGTGTGGTTTAGAGTCCAGGTGTGAAGAAGAAGGGGCACCGCGAGGGGGATCTGTGGTCAGCGTCACCTTCCACCCCACGTCCACAGCCCTGTCCTCATCCTCCAGCAGCAGGTCGGTGCAGGAGGGTGGAGGGTGCCCTGGCCACGTACAGGAGTCTGGAGATGGTCCTGTCCTTGCTGTGGGGATGGGGACCACACTGATGGCAGGGCCATTGGACCCTGGGCTGTGGGCCCTGGCAGTGACTGCAGGAGCCAGGGTAGGAGGGAAGTCACTTCTTCTCTTGCCTTTCCCCGTTGTTGACCATCATCATGCCTAGCTGCTCATGATGCCCTAGCAATGTGGGGTTTAATTACAGGAGTGCAGGAGCAAAAGCCTTTCGGTTCTGAGAGGCTGGGCACAGCGCGTCATCTCCACCTCGAGGCGCCAACGGGGCCCCCAGGGCCAGCTGAAGGCATGTTGTGGCTGGGACTAGGGTGACGGGAATTTTCCACCAGGAGAGACGTGAATCACCTGCTCTATTGTACGCAAGAGACTGGGAGTGCGCCAAGGTCCCTAAGATGCGGTGTCTGTGGCCGAGTCAGCCTGCATCTACCAGTTGGTGCTCAGCCTGGCCAGGGGTTGGCCCCAGGGTGGCAGCTGGAGAGGCTGTGGCTGGCCCTGCCTGCCCCGTTCATCCCTTCGGCAAGTGGTGGTTGGGATAAGGAAGGCCCTGCTTCCCTACAGTTGTTCATACAACATGGGGACATCTGTTTGACCACGGAGCTCACAGGAGACCGCCTGCTGGCAGTTGGCTGTTCATGGGCAGCCCTTCCTGCGTTGAGCCCTGACCACCCTTGGCAGCCTGGCACCCCGCACTGGCCACCCAGCGCCATCCAGGAGGAGGTCTGGGCCCTCACCAAATCACCGAGGCCCTGATCTGAGGAAGGATAATGAAGCTGTTTTTCAGAGGGGCCCAGACCCCCACGTGGAGCACCCGGCTTTGCTCTGGGCTGTTTACTGGGCACCCGCTCCCCTAACAACCTTCCTGAGAAAAGGACTCATGTTCCAGGTACCTTCCAGTACGCGACGGAGACCAGCTGGGTACCTGCCTGCCTCAGGAGGCACCCTCTCCACTGCTTAGGGGCATGGACATGTCGGCTTCCTTCTGGGGGCTCAGGGAGATCCCAGCATTTCTGGAGGCTTCCCGAGGCCATGGGCGACTGGGTGTGCAGCCGCATCCTCAGCCAGGTTGTGGGTCCTGGCCACCCTGGACCCCTCGTGGCTTGGGGTCCATGCTTTGTGGCACAGAAGCTGTGGGTGCCGGTGTGGCCCTCTGCTTGGCAGGCATTGCCAGCCACTGCATCACGCGACCGTGGTGGGGCTGTCAGGACACATACATCTCCACGCAGACTGCTGCCACCCGCGGCCTTTTTGTTATGGAACCACTGCTGGGAGAGGGTGGCGTGTTATAAACGCTTGGCAAGCGGAGAGGCGCCTGGGGGCTGTTGGCGACACTTTCTTCCCCAGCACACCCCTCCGTTCCATTCTGCCTGGATCCAGATGGGGTTGGAGATGCCCTGGGATGCGGGCACCATGTCCCTCAGTTCTGAGCATGATTGGTTTGTGAGGAAGATGGTGGGAAGAGACCCTGCCCCCGGTTCCCTAGGACGTGGATGTGAATTGCTTCAGTCCAGAGGATGCAGCCACTTCAGGCCCAGCAGGTGGGCAGGGCAGGCAGGGCAGGTGTGTCTGCTGTTGGAGCCACAACTCACAGTGCCCTGGCCAGCCCAGGCCCTGGCCAGGGCCACTGTGGTGGAGTTCCTTCAGAGAGGAGCTGACTGCCCGGCCCGACCCATGGCTGTGGCGTGAGGGTACAATGGCAACTGTGGTAAAGGCCAAGCACTTTGCTTCATCAGAGTCCAGTTTTACCAGAAGGGAGCAAGCCAGTCCTTCTCCAGCAAGTTACCCAGCAGTTCCTTCCAGATCTCGGTGCGTTTAATTGTTGGAAAACCACACAGTAGCTGCATGGCTCTCTGATGCCTCTGTAGAGAGATGAGACAGTTGGAGCCAGGGTGTTCTGCTGCTGAGAACATGAAGTTCCTTGAATGTCCCCCTCTGTGAAGCGCCCCCACTCCCAGCTCCAGGGAGCACAGCTAAGGGTGAAGGAGAGGAGACCCCAGCATTCACGGGCACTACGTGAGTGCCACCAGATGGCAGCTGGGGTTGGTAGATAAGTTGCTGATTTTTGAGGTGCTGTGGGGAGTCTCAGGTTGGGAGCACACTGGGAGGTGGCTGAGCAAACATGGGTGCCCGAGCCTCTCCGTGTCCCGTCACGTAGGCACGGCGGCTCTGGAGGGAAGGGGGTGGTCTCCTTGCTCTAGCCTCTCCATGTCCCGTCACGTCGGCACGGTGCCTCTGGAGGGAGGGTCCTGTCCCGTCACGTTGGCGCCGCGGCTCTGGAGGGAAGAGGGCGGTCACCTGGCTCTGCTCCCTCCCTTTCATAAGGGAGGCTCTTTCCCAGGGCTGTGGACACAGGGCCCCTGTGCTGCCAACCAGGGGAGCCAAGAGGAGGAGGAGGAGGAGGCCAGACACCTGGGCTGGGCCTGACCCTGGGCAGACCACCACCCTCCCCTGGGGCTGGGGCGCTGGTGTCCTAGCCCCCTCGAGCTCTTGAAGCCTGCCCGTGGAAGGCCCACTGCATGTGGGATGCATCGTCCACGGGCCTACAGGGTTTGGAAGGAGCACGCCTGCTCCACTCGTGCCCCTGCCTTGAACCCACCGTCACTCCTTCCCATGAGGATGGGGACAGCTTGTGCCTGCTCCACAAGGCCCCCACTCCGTGTGATTCGGGGACAGAGAGCTGCAGGGTCCTGGGCAGTGGGACCCCAGGCTGTGCTGCCCAGGCACGTCCCATCCCTCATCCTGTTGGGCCCCTCTGCCAAGTGCAGGCCTCCCGGCACTGACTTTCCCATCCGAATCACTCCCAACAAACTTGGGTGGGGTTTTAATTTTTTTTCGAATTCTGTCATTTTTGAGCCGAATGACTCAAATGACTAATAACTGTCTGGCGTGGAGGAAAGGGAAGGGGAGGGCTGGGAGGAGCTCCTGTGTGAATTTGACCTTGATCCAGCACCCACTCTGCAGCCTCCCAGGCAGAAGGCCCCTGATGGAAGCTGGGACAGATGTGGGGAGAGCAGGGGCAAGCGGGGAGCAACCTCCTTATCCCCACAGTCATTTCAGGAGCACTGAGGGCTGGGAGGAGGGGCCATGGTTGGGCAGCCTAGGCCTATGGGGTCTGCGGGCCCAGAGCTGAGCCAGGCAGCGTGTGGTGGCTGGTACTAGCTGGATGCATCAGTGTGGCAATCCAGGAAGGCTTCCTGGAGGAAATGGGCACTGCATTTAAAGGGGAGGCCACACCCATCTGTCATTGTGTACTGGGCATGGTTGTCACCCAGGATGCCCCAGGGTCCTTCAGCAGCAGGCATGAGTGGGCGTCCACTCCACATCCAGCCCTGCCCAGACCCCCCGGCTGCTCCTGGAGCAAACCGTGTCTGAAGGGGCTGGCAGGATGCAGAGTGGACAGCAGCCCTCACTCTTCTGCGGGAAAAGCTTTTGTGTGCTTCAGTCATTAGAAAAGTGAATGTAAGTCCTTAAGTACTTGGATATTTCTGTCTTGGTCCATTTTGTGATGTTGAGACTGGGTAATTTACAAAGAAAAGAAATTTATTTTACACTGTTCTGGGGGCTGGGAAGTCCAAAATCAAGGCACTAGCGTGTTCAGTTGTGTGGTGAGGGCTGCATTCTCCAGAGAGGCAGAACGCTCCGTCCTCACGTGGTGGAAGGTGGAAGGGCAGAAGGGGGCCAGGCTCCCGCAGTCAGGTCCTTTTACAGCATTATCTCTCCAGGATGGTGGAGCTTTCATGACCTGAACATCGGTCAAAGTGCCCATCTCCCAACACTGCTGCATTGGGGGTTAAGTTTCCAACACGTGAATTTAGGGAACACTTTTAGACCACGGCAATTTAGAAATACGTGTATGTTCTTAACGCAGCTGTGGCCTCAAGCAGGTCCCCCGAGCGCTCTGAGCTGTGGGCAGAGAAGCAGAGGAGGGACAGTGTGGTTGAAGGCACGGTCCTGCCTGGCTTCCTGAAGCCAAACACTGATTTTTTTTTTTTTTGAGACAGAGTCTCGCTCTGTTACCCAGGCTGGAGTGCAGTGGCGCGATCTCAGCTCACTGCAACCTCCGCCTCCCAGGTTCAAGCAATTCTCTGCCTCAGCCTCCCGAGCAGCAGGGATTACAGGCGCCTGCCACTACACCCGGCTAATTTTTTTTTTTGTATTTTTAGTAGAGATGGGGTTTCATCATGTTGGCCAGGCTGGTCTTGAACTCCTGACCTCCTGATCCATCTGCCTCGGTCTCCCAAAGTGCTGCAATTACAGGTGTGAGCCACCACGCCCGGCCGACGCTGATTCTTTTTCAGGGTGTTGCTTGCTCTCTAGAGTCTGCTAGAACCACCCTTGTGGTATACTGGAACTGGCTTGCACCAGATTGCGAGAACCATGGGTTAAATTTTCAGGAAATGTGTGAATTGACTTGTAATACTCCCATTATTAAAAACGAAATTACCATCCTGGCCAACATGGTGAAGCCCCGTCTCTACTAAAAAATACAAAAAATGAGCTGGCTGTGGTGGCAGGTGCCTGTAGTCTTAGCTACTTGGGAGGCTGAGGCAGGAGAATTGCTTGAACCCGGGAGGCGGAGGTTGCAGTGAGCCGAGATCGCGTCACTGAACTCCAGCCTGGTGACAGAGCGAGACTCCATCTCAAAAAAAAAAAGAAACAATGAAATTATATAAACTGACCTGTAGATAAATTATACTGAAACCAAAAATATCCACGTGAACACACTAAAAAAAGAAGAGTAAACAATATCTACATCAAGTGGAAGAAAGACAATAATAAAGATTAAAATGGGAATAAAGTAGAATATAGAAAAATAATGAAAATTACCAAAAGTTCTTTTTTTTTTTTTTGAGATGGAGTCTCATTTTTTTTTTTTTTTTGAGATGGAGTCTCTTTTTTTTTTTTTTTTTTTTTTTTTTGAGATGGAGTCTCACTCTGTTGCCCAGGCTAGAGTGCAGTGGTGTGATCTCAGCTCTCTGCAACCTCTGCCCTCCCGGGTTCAAGCAATTCTCTTGCCTCAGCCTCCCAAATAGCTGGGATTACAGGCTTGCACTGCCACGCCCAGCTATTTTTTTTCTTCTATTTATAGTAGAGATGGGGTTTCACTGTGTTGGTGAGTCTGGTCTCAAACTCATGGCCTCAAGTGATCTGCCTGCCTTGGCCTCCCAAAGTTCTGGGATTACAGGTGTGAGCCACTGCCCACCCAGCAGGTTAGTTCTTTCAAAGATAAGTGAAATTGACAAATCTCTAGCTAGGCTGATATGAGGGAGTAGAGAGGGATAGAGAAGAAGGAAAGTGAAGGAAGGCTGAAGTTACCACATCATAAATAAAAGGGGACATTAGTACCCACCATATGAAATAAAAAGGTTAAAGGGATACTATGAACAATTGTATGCCAATACAGTAGATAGTTTAGATGAAATAAACGCATTCCTAGAAAGACACAAACTTCCAGAACTAACTCTAGAGGAAACAAACAGTTTGAATAGACCTATGTTATGTAAAAACAAGGAATGAGTTATCAAAACTTCCCAACAAGAAAAGCCCAGGACCAGATGGCTTCACTGGTGAATTGGTCCAAACACTTAAAGAAAAGTTAACACTGGATCTTCTAAAGCTCTTCCAAAAAATAGAAGAATAGGGGCCACTTCTTAACTCACTCTATGAGGTTGGTATTGCCCTAATACCAAAGTATCAGACATCACAAGAAAACTACAGATCTATGGATACGGACATAGATGTCACTTTGGGTTTCGTGCAGTCCTACACTACGCCTCATCCCTGAGGCACGTGTCTCTCCTGCAGCACCACCGTGATGGGGACGGTGACATCCATGCCTGCATCTCCAGCACACACCTGTGCCCTGAGTATGTAAAGGCGCTCTGTGAATGTCAGTGGGTCCTGATGCCTCCAAATGCCTGGTTGAAGCAGGTTTTCAGGGAGACCCGATGATGAACAAAGCCAGTGAACCAGCAGGCCTTGAGCTGGGAGCAGAGAGGGAAGGATGGGGGACGCTGCCGCTCTTGAACCTGAGTGATGCCTTCCAGGTTCTTGATGGTGTTTACAGTGTCCACTACACCCTGCTAATAATGCCGCTTGCCTCATCTTACATATGTTAATCAGCATCTGAGAATAATCAGTGTCTACAAGAAGAAATATCTTTGAAAAATCTTTGAGGAAATTCTCTCCAGGAAGCCGAGAGCTGAGGGGGCCCAGCATGTGGTGCTGGCGCGGGCCCTGATTGCGGCCATTAGCAGGGACATTCGTGACGTTTCAGGGAAGGGTGCATGGGGTCTGCCTGATGCCAGAGGACCTTGAGCTGCTCCCGTCCACTTCCACCTCCGAAACTCAGCCCCACAAACACTCCTGAGGGCGGGGTGGGTGGGGGAGCAGCGAGGTCTTACGACTGCTGCGTTCCTATTACGGCCCATCTGGGGATTCCGGAGCTCTTCTGAGGAGGACAGAGGCAGGTCCCTTGTCCCGAGCCTGCAGCGTTGCTTGTCCATGGCAGATGCCAGATGGATGTGCACAGCCCATGGGCGCTCAGTTCCGCAGCTCCCTGCCTCTCTGGGTGGAGTCTAAATATGGGTTATTTTTCAGCATCCTGAAAGCCACGCTGCATCTTGCGTGAGTGACGGAGCACCGTGACAGTTGATGCGGCCGGCAGGTGAGGGCTGGCCTGTCCCAGCTCCTTCCTGAAGGTTATATGGATCACCCCATTCATTGTACAAACACCCACCCAGGGCAGTACTGCTGTCACCTCCTGTTAAAAGCAGGGAAGCTGAGCCCCACAAAGGGTGGAGCTGGCCCCAAGCCCACAGCTGGAAAGTGGGGGCACTGGGGCTTCAGTGCTGCAGAGAACGTCTCTCTTCTGTCCTGGAAATGCACCTGCTGGCCCAGACCTAGGGCGTCGACGTTCAGAGAGAGAAAGGACCAGGCCTGTGGCCACAATGTGGCCTCTTGGGCTCCCAGGCAGTCATGGAATAAGGGTTCAGATGGACAGTGCCCTGTGCTGAGGGGTGTGGAGGGAGCAGTGACAAGAACCTAGAGGAAGGAACCATGGCCTCAGACTGCAGCGTCCAAAGAGGACGTGTAAGAGGAGGTGACGCCTTTGCCCGTCATTGTCAGGAGCAGGTGCGATTACCGGGCAGGACACCCGGGGACCTTGATGGTCTCTGGGCAGCAGAGTCCTGGGCAAGTCTCCGAGGGCCCTGCTGAGGGCGCAGCGCCTTCTGGACCCCGCGGTGGAGGATCCAACATTCTTCCTGGCCTGTTGGCTGCAGAGGCGGGACACAGGCAGAGACCCTGCCTCACTCTGAGCCCTCGTCCACCCACAAAGGGACCCAGAATCATAGCCGCAGCCTTGTTGCTCGCTGGGCTTTGAGCAAGTGGAGAATTTTGCTTCAGCCACCATGGTCTGGCCATGGAGCCAGGAGGTCTACGGGGACCGTCTTGTGGAGGGAGGGAGACATTCACAGCCCAGCCCACCGTCCACAGACCAGCCAGGAGGCTGAGTCCAAGACAGGAGGCAGAGAGGCTGGACCTCATGGTCACATTCTCCTCAGGGGGTCCAGATTCTGCCTTCTCAGGGGAACCCAGATTCAGTGGCACAGAGGGACTCAGGCACCACCACAGCAGCTGGGCTGGACGGTGGATGTGGGTGGAGGAGGCTCCAAGTCAGGGAGCCCTTCCGGGAGGAGGCGGTGGCCACGCTGAGGGTGGGGCATTCTTTGCCCATGTCCTGCTTTTCTCCCTGTCCTCACCCACTTGTTCTTCTCGCCCTGTCCTGGTTTGATGAGGGACCCAGCTGCTGTCCTCTCTGAGCTGTGCTGGGGGTGGCAGCAGGGGCCGGTGCTGGGAAGGCCTCCGTCCCTGGCCTTTTTGGTGGGGCTTGGCTGTGCGCAGGGAACAAGGACCAGCAGCCCCACAGCTGGCGCCCTCCACCTCCCTTAGCGCAGGCCCTGCTTTGATGAACATACAGTCCCCATGCTGTCTTTGATGTGATTTGAGATTTCAAACTAAATTAAATAACATGATGAAAAAGCCAGGGACATTTTGAAAGAAAATTTTATTTTGATCTTGGAGATGCTTTGATCATGTGACTTGGAGGGGGGTGAGTGGGGTTGCCTCCCTGTTCCTCCCCTGCTCCGGGTGTGGGGCGGGGACGGCTCTGGGCCATGTTTGGGGCCTGTCTGGATGCCGAGTCATCTTCAGGTTCCCAGACTCCAGTGCACCCTTCTAGGGGGCTGGGTATTCTCTCAAGGGCTGTCCTCCCAAAAAACACCCAGGCTCCCATATTGCAAATCCTCTAAACTCATTGTCTTCGGACACGCTGTGCCCTCACTGTCCCATCTCCCAGTGCCCGGCAAGGAAGTTGCTGTTTGCTGACGGTGGCTGGATGTGGCCTGGACTCTGGAGCAGAAGTGGCGCTTGAGCACAGTTGCTGTTTGCTGACGGTGGCAGGATGTGGCTCGGACTCTTTGGAGCAGAAGTGGCGCTTGAGCACATCTCGAGTATGTTTGTGGTGTGAACGTTTTCCTTATTTCATTTTTTTATGGGGCTGTGTTGCCATCAAGAGGTCCAGACCCTTCTAGAAATCTTGGACAGGTTGTAAGAATGAACTTAAAAACTCTTTACACAGAATTTTCCCCTAGAGACAATTCTTTCCAGCCGATAAAATGCCCGGCAGCCCCCTTAGCCGCAAAATGCTGTGGCGTTGGAGCTGATGTTCCTGTTTTCAGGAGAACAGCTGCATGTCCCAGGCGAATTCATCTCAGTGCCTCGTGGAGGCAGATGACTGGAGCTGCAGAGGGTGTGCGGGGATCGCCCCACTGGGCTCCGCCCTGGCTCTGCCCCTCACCAGCTGTGCAACGACACAGCGCGTGGCCCTCTCCCAGGCCGGGGTCTCTCTTCTGTCAGCAGAAGTGAGGAGGCTCCTCACCTTCTGGGTGGGTTTGGGGGGTCAGGAGGTGAAGGGAGCAGACACTCTCAGAGCTCCTGGCCCTGGGAGCACCCCGATCCGTGCCCACAGCTGCTCTTACAGTCTTGGAGACCCAGGGCCGGCTGCTGGAATCTCGGAGTTAGGGGGCGTGTCTCTTCGGGGGAAACTCTGACGCAGGAGCAGGCACAGTGAATACAGTCAGAGCTCATTCATTCCAGCTCCACTATTATGGAGCCCCGGACAGTGTGGGGTCTCCAGGCCCCAGGTGACCTTTGTAGGAACAAAGGTTTGCTGAGCAAATCATGAGAGCACGTACGGGGTGTGTGTCCAAATCGTCTGGACCCCTGTGTAGTCCACACTGCGATTGGGGTCACTGGCGTACTGCTGGCCCTACGGTCAGGGTCTGTGGCCACCTGGCACAGTGTCCCACCAGAGCGCAGAGAGGGACATTCCCCATGCCCCACCCTCGGCCCTGAGCCGCCTCGGGCACGTCTTGCCTGCTGGAACCTTGCCCCAGCCCTCTCTCCTTGTGCCCTTCCCACGTTTACAGAAGAAGGCTGGGCTGAACGGTGTGCAGGCCTCGAACCCCGGCCGCAGAACTCGCCCCGATGAGGGGAAACTGGAGGCTCTTTCCTCCTGACCATGCATGATGAGCCGGTGCCCCGAGGGTTTGTCTGCGTCTTTCCAAAGACACCTCATGGCGTGTTTCCGGTCAGTAGTCAGACATTCTGCTCATCTCCCTGGGTGCAGAGCCTGCTGGACACTGATCAGTGCCCAGGCCTGGTCCCGCCCTATGGGGACAGTGCAGCAGGGAACAGAGAGGGGGCAGCGTATGGCAGTGGGTGCCAGATTTGGAGGAGACGCCGGGGGCTCGTTCCCCCACCCTCCTGGACAGCGTCCTTCTCCCTGCACATCCTTGTGAGTAATGCTCTGGGAACCTCCGGGCTCTGGAGACACAGTGGGATGGAAAAGGCCAATAAAAGACAAATACACAAGTCTGCAGAAATGAACTGGGGGCCTGGGAGCCTGGGAGCCTGCAGAGACATCCACAGGGGTGATGGTGACTGGGGGCTCATTGGGGTGCCCACTTTGGGGAGATGGTGACTGGGGGGCTCATTGGGGTGCCCACTTTGGGGAGATGGTGACTGGGGGCTCATTGGGGTGCCCACTTTGGGGAGATGGTGACTGGGGGCTCATTGGGATACCCACTTTGGGGAGATGGTGACTGGGGGCTCATTGGGGTGCCCACTTTGGGAAGCTGGTGTTGTGGCTGATACCTGCAAATCCAGAAGGCTCTGGCCTTGTGAATACCTGGAAGCCAGCTCCAGGTGGACGTGGGGCTGGGGCTCGGCCTGGGTGGTGAGGATGTGCCTGGTGCCTGTGGGGACAGCGGGAGGAGCTCACAGGAACATGGCGGGAGCACAAGGCTTGGAGGTTGGCATGGTGCAGGGAGTCAAGGCTGGTCCCTGGGCAGGGGCTCTGCAGGCCAGAGGACATGGTTGATTCAAACCTGCCGGGAGCCTCGGGGGTGCCAGGAAGGTGACGGACCACTCTGATGGCCTTCTACAAAAATCTCTCTGCTGCTCTCTGGACCATAAGTTCAGGGCAGCACGAGGAGTCTGCAGAGGTCAGGCTGGGCAGAAAGTGGCAGTGACTGTGGTCGCGTGGGGAAGTGTGTGATGGGGGTGATTCAAGGGCCCAGGCGGTGGGGCTCCAGTAGAGGTGTGAGACCGTGTGGAGGGCAGAGCTGAACCCAGGCCTGGGTGTACGTGCAGCGATGCTCTGTGTCCACCCCAGGAGGCCCCAGGCACACGTGGAGCATCTGTTCTGCCCCCCAGCTGGTGCGAGCTCACCAGAGCAGGTGTCCAGCAGGCACGGAGTGAGAGACACAGGCTGGGAGCAGGTCAGACTGGCAAGCCTGCTTGGGTGTGGGAGTGTTGAGGTCACCAGGGAAACTGAGGCGGCAGCTGAGGACACAGGGCCCTAGGCGATGGGCACCCACTAGCCCACAGAGGGGCCATCCTGGCCTACCCGCTGTCGCAGCTGCAATGGTGGCCTCCCCCAATCCTTGCCCTCCCTATGAGGCTGCCTGTGGAAGGAAGCAGACCTCCCACGCAGGGAGCCCGAGAGGTGAATAAAGGTCTCCTTTAATTATTCAGACCACCCGGCAGATCTGGCAGCTCATGCCTCCCACAGGAGCAGAGCCTGACTGATGGGAGCGGGAGCTGCAGGAGGGACGTGGGGATGCTTGGGATGCTCCGGGACGCAGGGTGGCTGGATGAGCAGGGTGCTGGGCCCCTGTGGGTGCCTTAGCTGCGGTTTTCTTTGGCTTTAACTTTTTGTCTTTTTTAAGTGTCTCTGGCTCATTTTAGAGCCAGGTGACTTAACAAAGGTTTCATTTACCATTGGGAAGGGAAGGATATTTCTATTCTGAGTTATGGACATGTTAACGGGGTGCTGCTTCTCAAGGTCAAGCCAGACCCTGCAGTTGGGGGCACTAGAGTGGGCTGAGGGGCCACATTGGGGTTAAGTGGCCTGCATCTTTGTAGGTCCTGTGCCTCACTGCCCAAGTCACCTTGGACCAGTCACCTTCCCACTGGTGACGAGGGGAGACGCAACTGTAGACAAAGGGCAAAGTGCAGCAGCCGGCACACGGTGACTTAGGGCCTTTGCAAGCATGATTTTACCCAGCTGACTCGGTCTCTATCACCACCTGGTGGCAGGAAACTAAAATTGCAGGCATACTTGTTCAGAGGTAAGCACACAGCATTGCTTTCTGTGGTTTCAGTTACCCATGGTCAAAGGTAGTCCAAAAATATTAAATAGAAATTTCCAGAAATAAGTAATTCGTAAGTTTTAAATTGCACGTCATTCTGAGTAGCATGACAAAAATTTTGCGCCATTCCACTTTGTCCCATCCGGTCCATGAACCCTCCCTTTTCCCAGCATATTCACACTGTCCAAGTCAGCTGCCTGTTAGTCACTAAGTAGCCGTCTTGGTTATCAGACGGACTGTCGTGGCATCATAGTACTTGTGTTCAAGACACCCTTATTTTTCTTAATAATGGCCCCAAAGTGCAAGAGCACGGGTGATGCTGGCAATTCAGATATGCCAGAAAGAAGCCGTGAAGTGCTTCCTTTAAGTGAAAAGATGAGAATTCTCAACTTCATAAGGAAAGGAAAAAAATCACATGCTGAGGTTGCTAAGATCTACAGTAAAAAATCTTCTATCCATGAAGGAAACAGACCTCATGCTGGCTTTGCTGTTGCACCCCAGACTGCAAAAGTTATGGCCATGGTGTATAAAAAGTGCATAGTTAAGATGGAAAAGGCGTTCAGTTTGTGGATGGAATACATGAACAGAAATGGATTTTGATTGATGGCAGCTGGGTTTGGTACTCTCTGCCGTTCCAGTCAGCCACTGGTGGTCTGGGGGTGTATCACTTGTGAATAATGGGGGGCTGCTGCATCTCCTTTGAATGTTGCCTCTGATGCCTGAATGATATAAGGAAAGTCCCCCAGACCTTGGCTCAGTAAATGTAGTCGTGTCTCGTGAAATGATCTTCCCTCATCACCAGGCCATCTTTGATGACCCTTGTGAAACGACGTCTATACAATTCTATTGATTTACAAAATATGCGTGTAGACATATTCTGAAGAGATTGCTTGATCTTAAATTGGGCTTAGAAGCCCAAAATAAGTGACTATTCTTTTTTAAAGTGTAACTTAAAAAAAATTTCATTGACACATCTATACAGGCAAATTGGAAATTGTAAGTGCAAACCTTGATCTCACCCCTCCTGGCCTGATCTCACCCCTCCCCTTGGCTCACCAGAGCCCTAACTTCTGTCACTGCAGGTTTGCCTGTTTCAGAACCTCCCATCAACGGAAGCAGGGAATAGGCCTCATTTTTGGACTTGGATCCTTTCCCTCGTTACGTCTGTGAGAGCTGCCCGTGCTGTCATGTGTGGTGACAATCTGATACTCTCATTGCTATATAAAATGTCCCTGTACCGCCATCTATCTGTCTGTGCCAAGGACGGTAGACGTACAGGCTCTTTTGAATTTTTAGTCATTCTGCATGATGCTGCTGTGAACATACTTGGTGCACGTCTCCGGGTGGCCGTGTCCACTGACTTATCTCCAGCATTCGCCTTGGAGTGGCAGGGCTGTGACCTAGCCACGGTAGGCCCTGCAGAGTGTTTCTCAGAGCGATTGTATCATGTCATGTGCCATCAGCAGTCCATGAATGTTCTGTGTGCGTCATGGTCCCTCCAGCACCGGCGATGGTCAGTGTGTTTAATTTCAGCCATTTTGCTGAGCCTACGGTGTTTTGTGGACTTGGTTTTTTCTGCTGCGTCAAGATCCTGGGCGTGACTCTACAGCCGTCTGGAGTGGCCCGATAGCTGCTTTTTGTGAAGTGTTCATTTGCGTCTTCCACTCATGTTTATTGAGTTGCTGGTCCTTTTGTTAAATAATTTGCAGGAGCTTTTCCTATATGCTCCGTTCAAGCCTGTGTTTATTCTGTGGCTGGCCTTCTTATTTGCTTAATGGTACATTTTGATGAGCAGAAATTCTTAATTTTTGCTAAGTCGAATTGATTCATCTTTTCCCTTCCAGGTCGTGTGTTTTGTGTTCTGTGTGGGAAACGTCATCTTACCCCAAAGCCGTGAGACGTTCTCTCGCGTTCTTGTCCCAGCTTTCCAGCCTTACATCACACAGTTGGGTCTACCAGCCGTTTCTGATTAATGTTCCATGTGGTATGAGATGGATCTCAAGGCACATTTTTTTTCTCTGCACATGGAGACCCGACAGATCCAACATCATTTATTGAAAAGTTCTAGCCTTTCACTCATAATGGTTTTATGTAAAGTTCTGAAACACTTTAGAGAGACAGAATGGAGGACTGGGTCTCATCCCTGAATATATTATATCTAATTAGCTAATCATCTTTTATGTCTCATCCGCTGAAAGCCGGAGCTGAGATCACACACAGATTCCTATCTAGCGGCAGGCGCCCTCCCGAGAACGCTAACGAACCAGGGCCCTCTCTGTTTTCCTTTTCCCTGGGCCGCCTGCTTGAACATCGCAGGGTGGGATTCGCAGTGGGGAGGTAGATAGCTGCTCCCCACCTGCCCCCAATGCCCCCATCGCCCCCACTCTGCATCCAGCCTAGCCCTGGCCTCCTACCCCTCCCATGGGAACGAGGGGCCTGGCCTGGCTCCAGGAGGGTGGGGACTGGGAGAGGTCCCCGGCCTGGTGGTCTTCCTAATGGCCTGACTGGCAGAAGAGGGGCCTGGCGTGATGCTCAGCATTGCAGAGGCCACTATGTGCCCTGGGTCCCCAGAGGGGAGCTGAGCTGACCCTGCAGATGGTCGGGGAGGTTCAAATATGATCGCAGCCAGGAGTAGTTCTGGGGCCATGTCTTCCCCTCTGCACTCAGAGGGGAAATGCCAGCTATTATCCCAGCCGAGAAATGAGCCATGGGGCTTGTTCTACAGTGTCTGATGGCCATGGAGGTGTTTTTGTCTGTGACTTCTTAAGTTCATACACTTTACTTTTTTTAGAGAAGGTTTAGGTTTACAGAAAGAGAGCAGGAAGCAGAGGGTGTCCACAGCTCCCTCCCACCATGGGACACCATCACTGGACTCTCTTATTGGCGAGGTCCACTGGTTACAATTGATGAGCCAATACTGAGGCCCGTGACCAGCCAATACTGAGGCCCGCGACCAGGCGATACTGAGGCCCGCGACCAGGCGATACTGAAGCCCATGACCAGCCAATACTGAGGCCCGTGACCAGGCGTTACTGAGGCCCGTGACCAGGCAATACTGAGGCCCGTGACTAGGTGATACTGAGGCCCGTGACCAGGCAATACTGAGGCCCATGACCAGGCATTACTGAAGCCCATGACCAGGCAATACTGAGACCCGTGACCAGCCAGTACGGAGGCCCGTGACCTGGTGATACTGAGTGACCAGCCAGCATCCACAGCGTACACTGCCGTTCCCTCTTGGTGTGGACATGTCATGGGCTTTGGTAAATATGCAGTGCCAGGAATCCCCGTGACAGCATCACACCGGCTAGTTCCACTGCCCTGAAACCCCTTGTCGGAGCGGGTTTCACATGCCCCAGCTCCTGGGGATGGTGACATTAGCAGGCCTCCCTCCAGCCTGCTGGGAGACACGGGCACCGCATGTCTGCTGTGTGGGCTGTGGGGAGCATTCCATCCGGAGCCCAGGAGGTGGAGGGTGGCCGACTGTCTCAGCCTCCCTCACCCCCGTGGTGCTGAGTGGTTGGAGGGAGGAGGAGGGACTGAGGGAGTGGGCGTCCAGAGAGTCACCCAAGCACCCCAGCTGCATAGGTGATTTCCAGAGAAATGTCACCCGGTCCTGTCTGGGGAAGCCCAAACAGGGACAGCCTGGGATTGAGGGGGAGGAGGGCAAGTCGGGTGAGATCCCTACTTGGAGAGGGAGCACCCCTGGCCCTCACCCCTCCCAGCATGCAGCAGGCCCGTTTCTGCCTGGAGCTTTTCCAGGGGCAGCACAGGGCAGCAGGGATGAGGTCTGCCCATCCGAGCGGCCTGCAGGAGGAGCCTGGAGCCTGCCCGCCCTCCCCAGCCAGCCCCGCACTGCATCTAAGAGCCGCGCGCTCCTGGCTTGGGTACCCCCTAACGGTGTGATGATTTACCTGTCTGTTCCCTTTCACCCAGGAGAACAGAGCATATTTCAGGGCAGGAATCAGGAGGCAGACCGGGAGGAAGGGAGGAAAGATTGGAAAACTTCTAATAAAATTCCATTTCCTGAAATACCGTAACTGTGATCCTGATATATTTGCAATCTTATCGGTTCTGACATGGGTATTGCGTGTTAGTGAACGTCTTCCACGTGAGTGCCCCTCCTGCCTTCCGTGCCACACTCCCCTGTTGATATTTATTTATCTCGCGGGCTTCGCTGGAATCTTGAGGGTCCTCGAGACTCCGCACTGCGTTATAACTCCTGCCTGGTTAATTCAATTTCTCTTATATTCTGACTCCCCTGGCAAAAATAATCGGCTTCTGGCCACCAGGGCCAGAGTTTCTGTCATGAGCATGGGTCTTCACCGGGAGCGTTAATCCCCCAGCACTCAGGGCCGCATCTTCACTGGGAACTGTAATCCCCCAGCACTCAGGGCCGCGTCTTCACTGGGAGCTGTAATCCCCCAGCACTCAGGGCCGCATCTTCACTGAGAACTGTAATCCCCCAGCACTCAGGGCCGCATCTTCACTGGGAGCTGTAATCCCCCAGCACTCAGGGCCGCATCTTCACTGGGAACTGTAATCCCCCAGCACTCAGGGCCGCGTCTTCACTGGGAACTGTAATCCCCCAGCACTCAGGGCCGCGTCTTCACTGGGAACTGTAATCCCCCAGCACTCAGGGCCGCATCTTCACTGGAAGCGTTAATCCCCCAGCACTCAGGACCGCGTCTTCACTGGGAACTGTAATCCCCCAGCACTCAGGGCCGCGTCTTCACTGGGAACTGTAATCCCCCAGCACTCAGGGCCGCGTCTTCACTGGGAACTGTAATCCCCCAGCACTCAGGGCCGCATCTTCACTGGAAGCGTTAATCCCCCAGCACTCAGGACCGCGTCTTCACTGGGAACTGTAATCCCCCAGCACTCAGGGCCGCGTCTTCACTGGGAGCTGTAATCCCCCAGCACTCAGGGCCGCATCTTCACTGAGAACTGTAATCCCCCAGCACTCAGGGCCGCGTCTTCACTGGGAACTGTAATCCCCCAGCACTCGGGGCCGCATCTTCCCTGGGAGTGTTAATCCCCCAGCACTCAGGGCTGCATCTTCACTGGGAACTGTAATCCCCCAGCACTCAGGGCCGCGTCTTCACTGGGAACTGTAATCCCCCAGCACTCAGGGCCGCGTCTTCACTGGGAACTGTAATCCCCCAGCACTCAGGGCCGCGTCTTCACTGAGAACTGTAATCCCCCAGCACTCAGGGCCGCGTCTTCACTGGGAACTGTAATCCCCCAGCACTCGGGGCCGCATCTTCCCTGGGAGTGTTAATCCCCCAGCACTCAGGGCTGCATCTTCACTGGGAACTGTAATCCCCCAGCACTCAGGGCCGCGTCTTCACTGGGAACTGTAATCCCCCAGCACTCAGGGCCGCGTCTTCACTGGGAACTGTAATCCCCCAGCACTCAGGGCCGCGTCTTCACTGGGAACTGTAATCCCCCAGCACTCAGGGCCGCGTCTTCACTGGGAGTGTTAATCCCCCAGCACTCAGGGCTGCATCTTCACTGGGAACTGTAATCCCCCAGCACTCAGGGCCGCGTCTTCACTGGGAGCTGTAATCCCCCAGCACTCAGGGCTGCATCTTCACTGGAAGCGTTAATCCCCCAGCACTCAGGACCGCGTCTTCACTGGGAACTGTAATCCCCCAGCACTCAGGGCCGCGTCTTCACTGGGAACTGTAATCCCCCAGCACTCAGGACCGCGTCTTCACTGGGAGCTGTAATCCCCCAGCACTCAGGGCCGTGTCTTCACTGGGAGCTACAATCCCCCAGCACTCAGGGCCGCATCTTCACTGGGAACTGTAATCCCCCAGCACTCAGGGCTGCGTCTTCACTGGGAACTGTAATCCCCCAGCACTCAGGACCGCGTCTTCACTGGGAACTGTAATCCCCCAGCACTCAGGGCCGCGTCTTCACTGGGAACTGTAATCCCCCAGCACTCAGGGCCGCGTCTTCACTGGGAGCTGTAATCCCCCAGCACTCGGGGCCGCGTTTTCACTGGGAGCTGTAGTCCCCCAGCACTCAGGGCTGCATCTTCACTGGGAACTGTAATCCCCCAGCACTCAGGGCCGCGTCTTCACTGGGAGCTGTAATCCCCCAGCACTCAGGGCTGCATCTTCACTGGAAGCGTTAATCCCCCAGCACTCAGGACCGCGTCTTCACTGGGAACTGTAATCCCCCAGCACTCAGGGCCGCGTCTTCACTGGGAACTGTAATCCCCCAGCACTCAGGACCGCGTCTTCACTGGGAGCTGTAATCCCCCAGCACTCAGGGCCGTGTCTTCACTGGGAGCTACAATCCCCCAGCACTCAGGGCCGCATCTTCACTGGGAACTGTAATCCCCCAGCACTCAGGGCTGCGTCTTCACTGGGAACTGTAATCCCCCAGCACTCAGGACCGCGTCTTCACTGGGAACTGTAATCCCCCAGCACTCAGGGCCGCGTCTTCACTGGGAACTGTAATCCCCCAGCACTCAGGGCCGCGTCTTCACTGGGAGCTGTAATCCCCCAGCACTCGGGGCCGCGTTTTCACTGGGAGCTGTAGTCCCCCAGCACTCAGGGCCACAGGCCGCGATCTTGGGAGGACACCACCTGGCTGGCACCAGGATTAACTTCCCTCCTGGTGGAGGCTGCTGCGGGGGAGCTCAGCGTCAGCTCTGGTGGATTAATGAAGATGAAAGGGCAGGACCAAGCTGTCTGAACGGGCATTGCCATGGTCCCAGTGCTGGCGACCTCCCCAGATTCATGTGTTGAAATCCTCACCCTCGAGGTGATGGTATTTGGGAGGTGAGTAGCTGGCGAGAGGGGAGCCCTCAGGAACGGGATTAATGTCCTTAGAACAGAGACCCTCCCCACTTCCCCCACGTGAGGACACAACCAGGAGGCACCGTCTGTGAACCAGGAAGCCCCCGCCAGACACCGAATCTGCTGATGCCTTGATCTCAGACTTTCCAGTCCCTGGAACTGGGAGAGATAAACCCATTGTGTCTAAGCCCCCCAGCATGTGGTCTGTTGTCTTGGCAGCCCGCGTACACTAAGGCAGGCATTGCTTCATCTCCAAACTTCGAAAAAGGAGAAGGTGGCTGCAGGCCCCAGCCCATGAGCTTCGCCTGCAGGGAAACCCAGAAACCTATCAGGCAAAAGGAGCCCCTGGCCCCAGGGTAGCCCACTTTCAAGCCCAGCCCACTGCGCCCATGCAGTCTGTGAGGACCCACTTCTAGAAGGGCAGGTGCCCATGTCTCCGCCTCAGTAGGGCTGCATCCCAGGCAGATTTGCGAGCCTCGCCATGGTGAGTGAGTGACCCTGAAGTGCCCCACATGACCAGGGAGCACCCTGCCTTTGAGTTTCCAAAATTAGATGCAGCAGGGTCCTTGGAATAATGACGAGAGGATGCCTTCTCCATCTGTCCCAGGTGTGAGTTGGTGGCATAGCCTTTCCTCCCTGAGCCAGGGGGTCTTAAATGACCGAGTCAGGCTCCTGGGGGCAAAGGGGCCATGGGAGGAGCCCCTGTGTCAGGTAAGACGTTTGTCACCAGGCCCACCTGCTTCCCAGCCCCATGTTGCCCACTTGCCTGCAGGAATGAACCATAGCCCAGAGACGTAAGTGCTTTCTGGCCCTCGCATATGAAGGCTGTTGCAAAGCTGAGATTGTGATTCCACGTTTCACCAGCCCTGAGGCTGCGCTGCCTCCCGCCTGAGCTGGCTTCTCCATTCAGTTAGCTGGAAATGGAAAAACAAACAAACTGTGTCCTCTCCGGGTCCCCAGTCCTGGCTGTTACTGCCCCTCAACTCCCAAGCAGCTTGTCTCAGCCATCCAAGCCTGCGAATCCCTCCTGCGGAAAGAGGAAGGATCATGTCCCAGAGCCAGATGTTCAGCCCTGGCCTCATGTTAGGCGCTTAGATCCTCTCGGAGGGCAGCTCTCCGGGCTGTGCGTGTGCTTAGGGGCTGGCCCACACTGCCCCTCATTCTGTAATCGGCTGCTAATGGCCCTGTGCGCCTTGGGAGTCAGCCCTCCTTAATGGTGGTTTTTATGGTAAATAATTGCAGTATTGGATACCATTCCTTTATCTAGGCCATGATTCCTCTGAAGAAGTCATTATGAATTGGCTTACAGGGTTTGGAACGTTCTTTTTAATGAAGGCTCTTGCTGGACCAAGGCGCGGAGGACAGAATGCTTAAGCACGTGCTGGAAGGCCAGGCCTGGTGGGCACTGGGTAAACACACCCATGCCAGCCTTTTAGAGGCTAAGCCCATGGCGGGCTGTCAGCTCAGACTCAGGAGAGCTGCCGGCTGGGCTCAGCCCCACTCCCGGCCCCGCACTGAGGCTCTGGAGAGTGAAAATGGGGGGAATCCATCGGCGGAGGCGGGGGAAGCAGGAGCAGTAGCCGCGTGGCCTGGGCAGAGTCGAACCCAAGGTCAAAGCTCCTTGCAGCAGAGACAGGATTTAGGAGCGGCTGGTTAATGACCCGGCAATTTTGCCGTCTCATCAGGATGTAGGAAAATGCTGGGTTGAGGCATTTTGTCACGGCCTGAAGGTGAGAAAGCACCTCCTCAGTTGTGTGAGGGCAATTTTACATGATGGAGACCATCAGGAGCCGTGGCTGGCTTTGCGGCAGCTTTATGGGCCTCTGGTGACTCTCTGTACAATAAATAAGGCAGGGAAACACCGTTCCCAAAGCCTGGGACAGTTGGTGCTAACTTATCTGTTTGAATGGAAATCTTAAACCTTGTTAAGTCAAACTGCCATTGCTCATTACCCATAAATTTGGAGGCCAGAGGGAAGCGTCACCCACAGGAATTTATTAGAAAATGCTAGAGGATCTTTTGTATCCCAGGGACACACCAAGCTGGGAGGAATAGACTGTGCCGTATGCTCACACTCTTAAATCATGCCTTGGATGTTCAGGTTGCACAGACATGCAGGAAACCTGTGCCCTCCGTGTCCTTAGCTTCCGGCTGAGTTCTCACCCTGCTAAGCTTCCCCAGGAGCTCGAGCCATTCGGGGAAACAGCCAGGAGGACCGGAATGAGCAGGTCTGAGCCGGGAGTCCTCCTCAGTGTGCAGGGAGCACCGAACGGAGCCAACTTGCCCCTGGCCTGGAAGCCCCACCAGCCCTTTCACCTGTCTTTCTCTGCTCAGGGCATTTCTGACATCTGGGGTGCTCTGTTGAGAATCACAGAAATTCTCAGCCGAAAGTGGTGCTGGCTTGCTGAGGCAGGCAGCCTGGGGTATGTTCCATTCTCTGTGGAAAAGTCAGAGTGCTCCCTGCTTTCTTCATCGGTGCTTATCCCAACCAAGCCATCCAGAGTGGTGGTTCCTTCAGAGGCTTGTGTTCTGGGAGCATGACTGTTGGGATGGAACAGTGTCTGGAGAGGAACCTGCCATCCCAGTCAGCGAACCTGAGTTTAAACCGGACATGAACAGACAGATTTATCAGAGAATCCCCTGGCCTCCCAGGGCCTAATGAGACCTTCAGGGCACCTCCAGTCCTGGACACACAAGCAAACAGTGGCCCCTCTCTGAAAACAGCTCCCTTCTGTGGCTGTCCCTGGTGCCTGTCCCTGGAGAGTCTCTCAACTGTGACTCAGAAATCAGCTCCCTGATGTGTGACCAGGCCCAGGATTGCAGGCAAAGAGAGAAGGTGCATGTTTCCAAGACCCAAACAATATCTGATGAGTGGGGAGTAAGCCCGGGCTGTGAAACTGCGTACTTGGGGTCCAGATCTTGAGTCTTGTACATAGTAGCTGTGTGTCTTTGAAGCAATCCCTGAACCTCTCCAAGTCTCAGTTTTCTGGTTTGTAAAGGGTGTTTGTAACACCTGCTTCAGGGATCAGAGATGATTTCTGTAAGTGATTGAGATAATTTCGTTATATTTACCAAGCTCAGCTGATATTGAGAGATTTTCATCTCGAAGTTTCCTTCTCTGGACTCTGAGTGTGAACAGCCTTTGTTCTTGGCTTGGTTTTTGGACTCCTGATTATTAAGCCTTAGCCGACGGACTCTGGGGAAGTTGGTTTGTGGGAATCATCATACTTCTGCTGCTTGCATCTGCGTGCAATACAACAGTCCACTTCAATTATCTTCACAACTAGCATCCAACATTTAATGTTTATGGTAGAGAATTTGGACAGTAGAGAAAAGTGTAGCCTAAAGAAGAAAATGGAAATAATTCTTTTATTGCCCTAAGGAAACTTCTATTAGCTTTTTTGAACGTATCCATTTTCCTTACATTTATCAGGGGAAAAAAAAATGGGTGAGATTGAAGAAGTTGCCGCATATCAGATAA
Source organism: Pan paniscus (assembly GCF_029289425.2). NCBI lineage: Eukaryota > Metazoa > Chordata > Mammalia > Primates > Hominidae > Pan > Pan paniscus. The sequence goes on from NC_085927.1 coordinate 58,545,835, forward strand.
GCATTTCCTCAAAGCATGATTTGTTGTGTGTGATACCGTGGCTGGGTATAGAATTACAGCACAAACAGATTTTCTTTTGGAGCTTTGAAGACATCACTTCCTTGCCTTCTCCCAGCCTACATGATGGCTGTGTGATACCTCACTCCTTTGCTCATCACCCCTCAGGAACCCAGGCACCATCCTTTTGACCTTTTGATTCTGATGCATCATTGCATGACATCTAGGTATGTTGACACCTTTGGGCACTTTGCATGGGAAGTTCAAATTTAGCTCAGGGAATTTTATGTATCTGTGATTATTTATTTTCCTCCATTGTCTTTATTTCCCTTGGGACTCTGATCAGAGCAATTATTCTCCATTGGAAATAGAACCTCAACACCCAGACACGTGCTGGTGGTTTTCATCACTATAAAGACCACGGTCCTAATGGCATTTGGTGCTCAGAGCCCTGGATGCCGAGTCCTGAGTATGTCCAGGACAGTGTGGAACAGACAAAAACCCTGACCCCAAGGCTGATGGCACACCCCGCTAAGGAATGCTGCACCAGTGCCTCCAAATCTCCAGCTTCTTCTTTTACATACTTGTCTCCTTTTCATCTGGGGCACTGTGCTCTAGAAGATATCGGTCTCATTGTTCCAGTTCTGAGGAAGGTCTCCTCCATCACCGTCATCTTCTCCTCCAGCAACCCCACTTTGAACTTTGGGGGAACTCTTGCTTTCTGAAGCAGTCTGCTCTGGTTTGATGTGGCACCATCCTTGTGGATCTCTGCAGATGTTTTTTGAAAAAGATTAAACAGTTTCTGCCTCTGTGTGTCTCTGCTTCCCCTGGGGTCAGTTTTCAGCTCACTCCTCTCTGTGCCTCTGCTTCCTGCTGTCAGTTTCCCTCCCAGGCAGTCCTGCCTGTCTCGTCTCTTTCTGGACAACAGAGGATTAGGCCTGTAAGCCTGGGAGGGTGGCTGGGACCCTCTGCCTCTGCAGCAGGCTTCTCCCCTAAGTTGGGGGAATGGCTGTTGGGCTCTGCTGGCCAGGAAGAGGCCGGCCTTCTTCTGAGGGTGGGATGGCTGGTGCCCTGTCGCTGCTGGACTGAGAGGCTCTGGGTGTTCCAGGGTGGACTGCCTGGCTGTGTACTGTGTGCAGGGCTTGGATGTCAAATGGATCATTTGAGGCTTGGAATAAAACAGAGCACAGGCTGACCTCAGCCCCGGGTATGTAGGAGGGTGAGGGAGGGTGGAAGGTGAAGGTGCATGGGGCCAGGTTATTTTTGGCTCTGATGTCCACTCTGTGGAGCTGTGGTCCACACAGAGACACCGCCTGCTGACCTGTCCTGCCAACCCACAGGTTCTTTACAGGCCCTTCCCCTAACTCTGCCTGGGAAATGCATCATAGCTGGGTATAGCTCTGTAGATACTGGGGGTGGGAGGGCTGGCCCCGGCTCTGGGGTCGGGTGTCTAGTGAGGGCCCGTTCTGCCCCAGCCCTTTGCCCGCCTCACATCTGGACTCCTCTTCGCCCACCTCACATCTGGACTCCTCTTCGCCAGCCTCACATCTGGACTCCTCTTCGCCCGCCTCACATCTGGACTCCTCTTCGCCCGCCTCACATCTGGACTCCTCTTCGCCCGCCTCACATCTGGACTCCTCTTCGCCCACCTCACATCTGGACTCCTCTTCGCCCGCCTCACATCTGGACTCCTCTTTGCCCGCCTCACATCTGGACTCCTCTTCGCCCATCTCACATCTAGACTCTGTGGGATGTTGCAGGAATTGCCCTCCGCCCTTCCTCCTGCTTGGGCCGGGCGGTGCAGACGTAGGTCCCGGTTTCATCTTCTCTCATTTCTTGGGACTTTGCTCCCGGCTGCAGGCACCCTTCTAGCAGTTAGTTACAGTGAGACGGTATGTCACATTTGGGCCTCCGGCATTGCTCGCCCCCACCTGCCCCAGCCAGAACTCGGGGCTCCCCAGGGCAGGGCTTTTGTTCTGCCAGCGGTTCCTTTCTGGCACCTGTCCATGCCTGTCCGTGGTTTGGCTGTGTGGACTGTTGTGTTCACACATCCCAGGATCTGCTCTTCCTGCCTCTGGAACGGGCTTTATCTGAGTGACCTTTCAGGTACGTCCCTCCTCAGCCTTCGAGTTACAGTTTGCACAACGGTGATCTCGGTGTTATTGATTGAATCGCGTCATTTGCAAACCACGCTTTTGTTTGGGCATCGACATTGGGGCTGATCCATGTTAGTGCAGTTAGACGCTGCATCTGGGCCCTAGTGACTGCCTGTCCTGGAACAACACGTCACAAAGGCAGGGACAGTGGGAGGTCCACACCCCCCACAGAAGGAGCCCTCGTTCAGGGAGACGCCGTGGGGAGGGGGGCCTCCTTAGCTTGCCCGTTGGGTCTGCAGTGTGATGGGAGATTTGCAGCATTAGCAGTACCTATAAGAACAAGCCTGGCCCGATGCACAGTTTTATCGGGACACTGTCACACTATTCTTTTGGTGTTTCTGTGGCTGCTTTGTGTCACAGTGACAGAGACGAGGCTGAGATAGAGACTGCATAGCCACAGAGGCCAAACGATTTGCTGTCTGGCCAGTTTTTTTTTTTTTTTGAGATGGAGTCTCGCTCTGTCACCCAGGCTTGGTGTGCAGTGGCGCGATCTCAGCTCACTGCACCCTCCGCCTCCTGGGTTCAAGAGATTCTCCTGCCTTAGCCTCCCGAGTAGCTGGGATTACAGGTGCCCATCACCACACATGGCTAATTTTTGTATTTTTAGTAGAGATGGGGTTTCACCCTGTGGCCAGGCTGGTCTCGAACTCCTGACTTCAGGTGATCCACCCACCTCGGCCTCCCAAGCTCTGTGGCCTTTTAAGAAAAAGTTTGCCAATGACCTGCCATCAGAGTTCATTTTGTTTACGTAAAGATCAACATGGGTATTGCCAAGTGGCAGAGATGCAGGACTCAGGAGGCTTCCTGTGGCGGGGCCCCCGTCCAAAACTCTGGGCCTCAGAGGTTGCAGCGGGAGACAGAGCAGGGGATGCAGAGCAGCCTTCAGGGATCAGCCTGGAAAGGGCATCTCTGCTGCCCTCAGCAAAGCAGCCCGGCCCATACACCCACTTATGGGATCCTGGGAGGCATATTCCTGTTATCAGGGCAGCAAAAGGGGAAATAGGCTGGAGAAGCTTTGCCCAGACAAGTGGACCCCCCACCAGCTGGGCATCTCAGCAGGACAGTCCTGGTGGCGGCCGTTTTCAACACCAAGCTTGGAGAAGACCTAGGAGGCATGTGCCGAGGTTGCTCTGACACCACTGGGTGCAAAAGCCCGGCTTCCCTCTGCAGTCTCCAAGCATCTGTCCTGGCTCTTCCTTCACAGCTGCCGGGGAGCCCCGCCTGCTGGCTGAGGCCTGAGGCCTCCTGCTCTCTTATTCTTCAAGACCCACCCTGTCCTCCCCAGTCTCCAGGTCAGCATTGTACCATTGCACACAGGAGTGCAGCCCTGAAGCCTGAAGGCCCTGCAGGTGGCTCATCCCAGACCCACTGCCCTGTGCATCACAGCGCACCCTGACGCCCGGGCACAGGTGCCACATTTGCCCTCATTCAGGAGCAGGGAGTTGGCGCCCACCACTGGCAAGCAGGTGCTGCCTCCAGAAGGCTGCTGAGGCAGCTGGCGGTGGGGCAGGCAGGGGGCCTTGGCTGGACCATTTGAGGCTTGGAATAAAACACAGAACACAGGCTGATCTCAGCCCCCAGAGGGCTCACAGGCAGCCTCCCTGGGCCACAGCAGCCAGCCTCAAAGATCCAGCCGTGTCCCCAGCCTGCCCAGTCAAAGGAACCAGAGTGTTCTGGGAGGGCAGAGAGCCTGGACAGCGTCCACCTCATGGTCTTGGCCTGTCCCTCCCACCTGGGGTCCAGGTTCCATCTGGAATTTGGGAGTGGCCACAGGTGGGAGGACACCTTCCGGGTCTGGGCCAGGTGAGCCTTTGAGGGAGGGTGGACGTTGTCCCGGGAGAAAGGGGCCAGCAGACATGCCTCTTAGGGTGTGGGGCAGGCAAGCAAAGGAGGCATTGGAGGGAGGCGGGCCTCATCCCTGCTTTGTCTTTCCTGTGGCTCCCACTCAGAGGCGCAGGGGGAACAGCCATCAACACTGTGGGTGATTCTCCCAGGTATGCCTGGTGGTCGTTCAGGAGTCTACACGGCTCCCGCTCTCCAAGCCTGTGTGATGTCCAGTTCTTTTGTCCCAGCCATGCCTGCAAATGGCCCCCACGAGGAAGGACACAGGACTGCAACCCAGTTCTGCAGGCTGACATAGCTGGAGCCACCCTCTCCCCAGCCAGTGTGGACTAGCCAGTGTGGACTGTGCGGCCGGGGAGCGGGTATGCGCTGCTCATGGCTTGGACTCTGATACAACAAGCCCTGCTCAAGTCCTGGTTTCTCCACTCCCAAGCCATTGACCTTGAGGAGGTCAACTGATTTCTCTAAGTTTCTTCCTGGAAGTGGGATGCTCCTTGGACTAACCTCCCTGGACATTGCAAGTGTGAAGTGATTAGAGGGTTCCCAGGATGGCCTGGTTAGGGTGGGGGTCACCTTTTTGAGCTGTCATTACCACTGGGCTCCCAGGGGCAGCCCTGGGTAGGCCTCTGCCCTGCAGAAGACTCTGCTGTCTCGTGGAGGACGCCCCTGCCTGGCATTCGGCTGGAAGCCACTTCTGACCACCCCAGAGCCACCCATATAAATCTGTATTAAGACACAATTATCTTGGACATTCTCTCCTGCCCACTGGTCAGAAAGCTGTTTCCAGCACAGGCCAGCTGCTGTGAATACAGCTGCCTTCCGAGTGCCCGTCGGGGATGCTGATGGGCTGAAACAATTTTATTTTCCTGCTGTCAGAGCAGGATCTGCTCGTGGCTCCCCCATAGGCCTGGGGAGCAGGACCCTGCCCGCCCGCTGTGCTCCCGACACCTGTGGTCATCACGCCTTGGCTCGGACGTCGGTTTCAGATGTGCAGTTCTGGGGATGGGGATGCCGGGGTCTGTGGAGGCAGCTCAGGGTGGCCGGGCCACGCGATTGCAGAAGGGACATGTATCCAGGCTGTAGTGACCTTCCCATGTTCTTGAGGGACTGCTCCCCGGCAAGTCTTCATCTCCAGCAAGACTGACCAGAGGGGCCAATCAGCTGGCCAGGAATAGACCCAGCAGCAACATGGGACAGCCCAGACCTGGCTTTCTGCCTGCCGCCTCCCTCCTGGGCCCATCTGCCTGAGTTTGGAGTCCAGGCTGGGTCTTCTCCTCCCCGAGGCCTCCCACCCCTGAGCGCCAAGGCCCAGAGGAAGCAGCTCCTGGTTGGAAGTTTGCAGGAGGAACTTGAGGAAGAAACTGAAGAAAAAGTGAGTCTCCCTCACAAGGAGAGTCAGGTCGGGCGGGCGGGCATGGCGTCCCCCTCCTGGATGACAGGCCACCCAAGCCCAGCTACAGGCAGCTGTCCCGGCCCCTGGGGAGGGACAGAGGAGTCCTGCAGTGGCCCTGCCATGTTGCTCCAACACTGTGGAGGTCCAAGCTGGAGGCAGCCCTGCCTGATCTGGCATCCGCACCCCCAGACCTTCCAGTCCCCCAGGCCTCCCTAGACCCCGAGAGCTCACTCCCCGGAGCTCCCCATTCCTGCATCCCAAACCTTCCAGGCCCCTGGGGCTCCCTATCCCCGCCCCCGTTGCTCTGTCTGATGTCAGCAGCTCCCTGACTCTGACCCTTGCCATTCCAGTTCCCTGGTCCTCCTGAGCCGCCTCCCTCAAACCTCTTTCCTGAATTCTCTTTCCTGGGGCGGCTGCTCTGGGCCCCATGTTCCCTCTGCTGAGGGCTTCTGAGGCTTCTCTTTCCTGTTCCCTTAAGCTGGGCTATAAGGGCCCCCAGGGAGGGGCTCTCTCCCGCCGGCTCTGTGCAGCTGATGTTCTGGGCATCCTGCTGTGCCCTGGGCTCCACACCTGGACGCAGTGGTACAGGCAGCCAGCCGAGCCACCCTCGGAGAACTGACCCTACGCGGGGCAAAGACACAGGCCTCAAATCCATCCACGGGTCTCAGGGCCCTGTGCAGAGGAACCAGGAAGAGGTCGGGCACCAGGCGAGAATGCTGAGGCCTGTGGTCCAGGGAAGGGCTTCAAACAGGTCCTTGGAGGGACATGAGCTCTGGATGAGCCTGGAGAGCTGGAGCAGGAAGAGGTTGGGGAGCCGCGTGTGTGACGTAAGCAGGGCTGCGGCAGGCGGGGCCGGGGCTGCAGGTGGTGTAGCCTCTGTCCCACACGTGGAAAAGTGTCCTCAGCCCACCCACAGGACGGAAGCCCTGCGCTCAAGGAAGGATGCTGGAGATAGACGTCACGGGAAAATGCATGATGGAAACTTCTAAAAAGAAAACGGAAAAACAAAGTTAAAAAAAAAATGCTGGTGTGTACATTTGCGTATTTCAAAGACCTCAGGGTGTAAGGACAGAAGAAACTTCTCACATGTTGGAAGCCTGTCTCTGAGTTCCGGTGCCAGGGCACCGTCCCGGCTCCCTGTCCATCCCTCTCTCGGCTCCCCGGCTCCCCAGCTCCCCGTCCATCCGTCTCCCAGCTCTGCGTCCATCCCTCTCCCGGCTCCCCATCCATCCCTCTCCTGGCTCCGCGTCCATCCCTCTCCTGGCTCCCTGTCCATCCCTCTCCCGTCTCCCTGTCCATCCCTCTCCTGGCTCCCCAGCTCCCCATCCATCCCTCTCCCGTCTCCCTGTCCATCCCTCTCCTGGCTCCCTGTCCATCCCTCTCCCGTCTCCCCGTCCATCCCTCTCCCGGCTCTGCGTCCATCCTTCTCCCGGCTCCCCGTCCATCCCTCTCCTGGCTCCCCAGCTCCCCGTCCATCCCTCTCCTGGCTCCCCAGCTCCCCGTCCATCCCTCTCCTGGCTCCCCAGCTCCCCATCCATCCCTCTCCCGTCTCCCTGTCCATCCCTCTCCTGGCTCCCTGTCCATCCCTCTCCCGTCTCCCCGTCCATCCCTCTCCCGGCTCTGCGTCCATCCTTCTCCCGGCTCCCCGTCCATCCCTCTCCTGGCTCCCCAGCTCCCCGTCCATCCCTCTCCTGGCTCCCCAGCTCCCCGTCCATCCCTCTCCTGGCTCCCCAGCTCCCCATCCATCCCTCTCCTGGCTCCCCAGCTCCCCGTCCATCCCTCTCCCGGCTCCCCGTCCATCCCTCTCCCGGCTCCCCGTCCATCCCTCTCCTGGTGTAGCTGAAGATGTGTTGTTCCATGAAGCGCCGCCCTCACCGTGTGGACTGGCCCTGCCCAAGCACTCTCAGGGGTCTGCACAGGCCAGGCAGCTTAGCCCAGTGGTGACCAAGTCCACCCCCAGCTCTGTCCCTTCCTTTAGGATGGCCTTGGGCGGACCCCATGAACCTCAGTTTTCCCACTTGTAAATGTTATCCCAGCATCACCCCCAGGAGTCACAGAGGCCTCGTGAGGCTGCAGAGGGCCCGGTTCAACCGGCACCCACCCGTGGTCTCACTGCGGCTGCTGCAGCCCCGGTGGGTATGGATGGGTGGCCATGGTCCCCCCACCCTGTGTGCAAGGAGGATATCATGTCTGAGGCTGAAACCACCTGCTCACCCTAGACCCCAGGCCCTGGCTCCGGCCTGTCCTCTTTGCTGGAAGCAGAGTTATAAATAACTTCCAATTTGCGGCTCTGTGGGGCTGGCAGGAGCGTGTGTGTCCCGCGACCCAGGTTGCTGCCAGCTTTTGCTGGGTTCTCAGAACAAAAGATGGAAGATCTCGAGGAGACTTTAGTGCACAGCCTCCTGCCGTACCCGCCATGCAGGTGCCTGCCCAGTCCCTGCCGCCAGGGCCCTGTGGCATTTAGTCTCCCTTCAAGTCCAGGTAGCCCCACAGCAGGAGAGAAGGGCGAGGGGGCTAACAGGTGACGGGGGCAGCACACTGAGAGGGGCCACCAAGAAAGGGAAGTGGGCACCCGCAAACACAGAGGATGGGGAGGCAGGAGGAGCTGAGGGACCCCAGCACTGCTGCTGCCCCTGGACAGGGCAGCCTCCCAAAATTTGCCCACCACGACTGGGCGCTGACAGCCAGTGTGCCAGGCCCCTTGTGCATGCCAGGCCTCTAGGGCAGAGGAGGACTGAGGATGTGGTCCTCACCGTGGGAGGTCCTGGTCCAGTGAAAGAGGATCCAGATGTCCTGGCTCTTCCCGCTGCAGCCGCCTTGGGAGCACAGTGCTGCAGACACCTGCACTTGTGCCTGCTTCACTCCCACTGTGCCACCGTCCAGTGCTGGGCCGGGCACACCAAGCTGTGTCGGCTCTCATCTTAGGGCGCCCGGGTGGCAAGAACTGGGGAGCATGGAGAAAAGGGCCCCCAGGCCCAACCTGCGCTCCCACCACGGCTTCTGGAAGGATCCTAATCTGGCTCAGGCTCGCTGGAAACCTCAGACATGTTGCCTAAATTCTGAGCATCCATTTTGTTCTCCGGGGCCCTACCTGTCGGATTCAGTGGATTGCTCAGAATATTAGTGGATCCTGGAAGACATCGTGGTGCAGCATGCAGCACTCGGAGGCAGGGCCTGAGCCACGCTTATCCCTGAGCACATCATGCTCAGAGTTGTAGGGAGAGGCAGCCCCTGCCCATCGCAGCTGTAACCAAGGAAAGCACATCCAAATGCCTGGAACTGAGTTTTCTCCCAATTAGGAGAAGCACAGAAAATGAGGGGCTCCAACCCGTGAGGACACGCACAGCTCAGCAGTAGAGACGCTCTCCTCACTTCAAATTGTTTAAAAACCAGAGATGAGGCCGGGTGCGGTGGCTCACACCTGTAATCCTAGCACTTTGGGAGGCTGAGGCGGGTGGATTGCCTGAGCTCAGGAGTTCAGGACCAGCCTGGGGAACACGGTGAAACCCTGTCTCTACTAAAAAAATACAAAAAAAAAAAAAAATTAGGCGTGGGGGTAGGTGCCTGTAATCCCAGCTACTTGGGAGGCTGAGGCAGGAGAATTGCTTGAACCTGGGAGGTGGAGGTTGCAGTGAGCCCAGATTGTGCCACTGCACTCCAGCCTGGGTGACAGAGCAAGACTCCATCTCCAAAAAAAAAAAAAAACAGAGGCAAGAAGTTTCTAAGAGAGGCGCTTTCCCTGATTCTCAGACAGAACACACGTGTAGTTATTTAGTTGAGTTAGAAGATGGGGTCTGTCCTTCTTGCACACACTCCAGATCCTGGGGTGTTGTCCACATGTAGACTCTCCCACTCCTGCTTGATCAAACACCAGCACCCCGTCGTTGGGGGCTGGACATCGAGGGGAAATGGCCTTAGGTTCTCGCACAGATCCGTCCACTGTCCTAGGAGCTGTGGAGTCTTTGCGAGGGTACGGGAGCTCCCCGTCAAGCAGAGGTTGTTGTGGAATCACTGGAGACTCGGGGCCTCCCAGGGCCTGAGGCTGCGGCTCCCCAAGGCCGTCCTCAGCTTCCCATCAATCCCATTCATGGAGCACAGTGGGCGTTTGACGACAAATCACAACTTCTGCACCCCTGTGGATGTGTTCAGAGGATCCAGAACTCTGTCCTCCTGCTCCAGGTTGTGGCCAGCAGTCTGGGCTCCCTAGACCAGCAGCTGGCAGGAATGCCAGCCCTGCCACTCTCCAGCCTCAGGAATGACCTGACCTTAGAACCCAGGGCTTCTCCAGGTGTCCCCTAGAGCCGTGATGATGAGGGGATGAAATGGCAGATGGCACCTGGGTGAGACCCCCACGCCCAAGGGGCTGCAGATGAAGGGGTTGGGGCAGAAGGGGTGCAGGTGGCTTTGGGAACATCTGCCTCTCCACCCAGAGCCCCCTGAAGTTGCTAGTGATGTTGATACATATCATCGTGAGCTTCTGTCCCCTGGTGACCCCACGTCCCACAGGACCAGGCTGAGGCTGAAAAGAGGTCTTCTTGACGTCCTGACCAGCGGTTGGTCAACTGTCCCACAAGTTGGTGAAAGCAGAAGACCCTGATGTCATTTGCATATTACCCAGAAGCACAGTCATTGTCGCTGTATTGACAAAACCCTGACAGCATTTGCATATTACCCAGAAGCACAGTCATTGTCGCTGTATTGACAAAACCCTGACAGCATTTGCATATTACCCAGAAGCACAGTCATTGTCGCTGAATTGACGTGTGTCTGGATGAGGCCTTTGCTTTGCGGGTGATCTGTGGCTTGGTGCTTTCGTCGGGTTTTTTGTGTGTGTGTGTTTATTTCTAAAACCAGGCTCCTAGTTATACTTGATGATTTCAAGGTTGTGTTTCATTACAGTGTGGCAGGAAGGCTTGACACGTGTGGAGTCCCCTGGCAGTTTTTGACTTTTAATTTCCATCTCTCCCCTTGTCTTGACCACACCTAAATTCACAGCAGATTGTTTTTTAGAAATGTACTCTATTGCATCTTTCGGTAATATTCAGCTAGTGTTCATGGAAACAGCTCCTTGCTTTCTTTCCACACTTACCTTCCGTTGACTTATTTAATTCTACTTAAGTTATACAGTCCCGGTGGCAATACCAGCTACAGGGTCACAGCCAGGTTTCGGAATAGACATGGCTCTCTTGGTAAACGCACACACACAGACACACACACACTCGGGGCACAGTGATGCAGGAGTGACCTCGGACAGGCCCGGATGTTCCTCCCACATAATAAAGACTTTCTTTAAAGGCATTACACACAGACGAGAGTGCTGGTTAATAGCTTAACGCCATAAGCTAATTAGCTGGGGGCCGGTGGTGAGAGAGGGCCAGGTACGGCACTTGCTGGGCACTGTGCCCTTTCATCAGCCTAACAGCCCAGTGCTCAGTTGCCACTCCGCTCACCTGTTTTGCTTTTAGAAGGTGCTGTTTGCACCCTTCTCTTCAGATGAGGCCAAGAGGCTGTCTTGGCCAAAGTGAGTTTACCTGAAGGGACGGGCTGAGGCCAGAGCCAGGTCGTTGGGCCACAGACCGTGCGCTCACTGGTTCCTCCACGGCTCAGCAACAGCCTCCCACTGCCAGGACGGCCTAGGAGGCTGGGCCAGCACCTTCATTCAGTTCAACGCTTTCTATCACAGAACTGTTTTGAAAAAATTGCAAACTTTCAAACTTGTCATCGGCGATACGGTTTGGCTCTGTGTTCTCACCCAAATCTCATGTTGAATTGTAATCCCCAGGTGTCGAGGGAGGGAGCTGGCGGGAGGTGATTGCATCATGGGCGCGGTTTTCCCCATGCTGTTCTCATGACAGTGAGTGAGTTCTCACGAGATCTGATGGCTTAAAAGTGTAGCCCCTCCCCCGTTGCCGGCTCTCCCTCCTGCCTCCATGTGAGACGTGCCTGCTTCCCCTTTGCCTTCTGCCATGATTGTAAGTTTCCTCTGTGGCCTCCCCAGCCATGAGGAACTGTGAGTCAGTTAAACTTTTTTTTCTTTATAAATTACCCAGTCTCAGGTAGTTATTCATAGCAGTTTGAAAACTGACCAGTGCAATCAGTTTTATGATTTTCCCAAGGCCCCGAGTCTCCTTACCATGGAGTGAGCTGTTACCTGAATTCCAGGCAATGGTATTTTCTTGGGAGGGGAGTGAGCGTTTGGAAGCAGAGGTGCGTGGGGATGGCTTGGCTCTGCCCTCCCTCAGCCCTTCCTGTCTCCTGTGGGATCAGGGGTTTGCTCACAGGACGGTGATCTTTGGAGGCTTCGTGGGGTAGAGGGAGGGCACTGTGTTGAGAGGCACTTGGAAGTAGGCAGAATTGAGCCCAGGAGGAGAGGAGGCAGCCGTGAAGCGTGATTGGCCTTCCCAGGGAAGGGCGAGGGAGTGACTCAACTCCCAGCGGCTGTCCCGTGAAGCCTCCACGTCTCATGATGTGACCTAACCGTGGCCTAGAAGTACAGTGACCCTTCCCGTTCACGAGGCTGGACACCCAGGACTCAGGTGGGAACAAGGTTGATGCTGCCTCCAGAGCAGACCAGCCGCAACTCAGAGTCACTGTGCACTGTGTCACCCTGGTAAGCACCTCGGCCCCTTTCAGATTCTCCAGGCCTTCCCACCCTCCTGCCCGCTTCCCAGGATCTTTGAGGTTGTCAGCTGGGACAGGCAAGTGCCCAAGGCACTAAACAAAGACTGAGGCTGTGTCTGGGCAAAATCCCCCAAGAGCGGCTGAGAACTCCAATTCCTTGGAAATACAAAGGTTTCCATGTTTCATGGTGATCACAGGGCCTGACCTGCTCACATGCTCTGCCTGGCACTTACCTCTCAGGGTGCAGCTCCCAGAGGAGCTACCCAGAGCTTCCCTGCTGATAGGCTGTGTTGACCAAGAAGCCAAACTCTGTAAAATATTTAAGGAGGTTTATCCTGCGCCAGTGACCATGGCCTGGGTGATGGTCTCAGGAAGACCACGTGTGCCTGAGTTGGGTTATAGTTGGTTTTATACATTTTAGGGACACAAGTTACAGGCAAAGGCATAAGTCAGTGTACTTAAGATGTACGTTGGTTTGGCCTGGGAAAGGGGAGATCTCCAAGGTGGGGGCTTCCAGGTCATAGGTGGATTCAGAGATTTCCTGATTGGCAATTGGTTGAAAGAGTTAAGCTTTGTCTAAAGACTTCAGAAGTCAGTAAAAAGGAATGCTGGAGTTAAAATGGGAGGTTATGGAAGCCACAGTTCTTATTATGTAGATGAAGCCTGTAAGCAGCAGGCTTCAGAGAGAATGAATGTCTCTCCTAGGACCTTAAAAGGTGTCAGACTCTTAGTGAAATCTCTCTTGGATCCAGGAAAGACCTAGAAAAAGGAGATGCAAATTTTCCCCACAAGAGACGGCTTTGCAGAGCCATTTCAAAATATGTCAGAGAAATGTTCTTTGGGGTAAAATATTTTGATTTCCTTTAGAGCCTGCTATGTGTCATGTGATGCTGCACCAGAGTCAGGTTGGAATTTGGTATCTTATTGCCACAAATTATCCATGTTGTCAGTCTATGATCTCTCTTTTAATGATACTGCTGGTCAGTGGGGCCTAAACTCCGAAAGGGAGGGGGCATATTGAGGGGTGTCTAATCTCCCATCCCATCATGGTTGGGAATTCAGTTTGTCAGATTTCTCTGGGCTCTCCTTGGCCTATGGGGGTGTCTGTTCAGTTGGCTGGGGGGCTTAGGGTTTCATTTTGGGTTTACAGCTCTCTGCCAGTTAGAAAACACCCCATTCAGAGTCCTCTGCATGTACACCTGTCGCCGGCTGCATCCATCACCACTGGTCATCCTTCCTTGTGGTTCCAGAAGCTAAGAGGAGGGCAGGGCCTGGAAATGCAGATGCCTTCCCTTAGTACACACAGGCCCCACGTGCGCCCCGGGAGTACACACAGGCCCCACGTGCACCCCGGGAGTACATGCAGGCCCCACGTGTGCCCCGGGAGTTGGAAGGGGTGCTGAGTGGGGTCAGCACAGGTGGCCAAGGTCACTCCCACTTCTTTCAAAGCTCCTTCCAGCGGGCAGGTGGAGGAGTTCCTTGAACTGTGGGCAGCAGGCAGTATGGCGTCTGAGGCCACCAGGGGTCTCTGCCCAGGAGGGGAAAGGAGACAAGCCTAGGTTTCACTGTGCCTTTGTCTGCTATGGCTGCTATAATGGAGTGCATAGACAGAAATTTGTTTCTCACAGCTCTGGAGGCTGGAAATCTACGATCATGGTGCCAGTAGGGTCGGGTTCTGGTGAGCACTCTCTTCTGGTTTGCAGACAACTGTCTTCTGGCTGTGTCCTCACATACTGGAAAGGATGAGGGGCCTCTCTCAGGTCCTTTTTGTAAGGGCACTAATTTCACTCATGAGGGCTCCACTCTTATGGCCTAATCACTGCCCAAAGGCCCCACTTCCTAATACCATCACTTAGGGTTTAGATCTAAACATCATAATTGCAGGGGGGCACAGACGTTCAAACCATAGAACGTGATGCTTAGGTGTTTGGATGTTTGGGTGAGTGGATGGGAGAAAGAATGGATGGATGGATGGACAGGTGGATTGATGGATGGTGGGTAGATGAATGGATAGATTGATAGAAAGTGGATAGGTTGATGGATGCTTGAATGGATGGATGGATGGTGAATCGATTTTTGAATGGATAGATGGGTAGGGGATGGATGGGTGGATGGATGGTAGACAGGTGGATGGATGGACTAATGGATGGATGGATAGATGGAGATGATGGATGGATTGATGGTTGAATGGATGGATGGATGGATGGATGGATGGATGGATTGGTGGAGGGTGGGTGATGAATGAGTGAATTGATGGATGGAAGGATAGATGATGGATGGTTGGATGGTGGACAAGTGGATGGATGGATGGATTGATGGAGGATGGATGATGGATGGATAGATGGATGAATGGATTGATGGATGGATGGATGGATAGATGGTGATGGTGGATGGATGTTTGAATGGATAGGTGGATAGATAGGTGGATGGATGGATTGGTGGAGGGTGGGTGATGGATGAGTGGATTGATGGATGGGAGGATGGGTGGGTGGTGTATGGTGGATGGATTGAGTGGATAGATAGATGGATAGGTGGATGGATGGGTGGATGGGTGGGTGGATGAATGGATGGTGGACAGGTGGATGGATGGATTAGTGGGTGATGGATGGATGGTGGATGATGCATGGATGGTAATGGATGTTTGAATGGATAGATAGATGGGTGGGTAGATAGATGGATGGATTGATGGCAGGGGTGGGGGGGCATCTGTGGATGGGTGGATGGGGGATGGCTAAATATTTCCTGAACCTAACTATGAAGCCTTCTGTGAGCCTTGATGGATCCAGGTCCTAGTGAGGGCACCGGGTTCCCTGAGAAGGCAGTCAGAGTTCTCAGCCTCCGTGTTAATTTTGCCACGGCGAGTGCCTCCCCTTGAGGCAGTGACACTCCACTTGTAAACAGGACCATCCCTGGGAACTCTCCCCTCCTCACTCTCCCAGTGACGGATCCACAACCAACAGCACCCAGCTCCCTACACACCCTGCTGGCCTCAGGTCACCTCCCTAAGTGCCCCACCTCTGAGGGGGGAACATGTAGCTGCCCCCACATACCACGACCCACCTTCCCTGGGCTGCCCCAGGCTCCCTGAGTGCGGCTCCACCAGCACTTAGCGCCTGAGACCTCCTGGAACCAGACA
The DNA here is from genome assembly GCF_029289425.2 of Pan paniscus. Taxonomy (NCBI): domain Eukaryota; kingdom Metazoa; phylum Chordata; class Mammalia; order Primates; family Hominidae; genus Pan; species Pan paniscus. Next base: position 58,560,980 of record NC_085927.1, read on the forward strand.
GTAGACACTTTCCTTTTTGGACATTAAAATTAAAAACTGCGGCTGCCTCTCCTGTCTTCTCTCTTAAATAGCTTCTGTTAGTTCGTAGGAATTTGCCTGAGGAACATGATTAGAGGGTTTTTTTTTTCTTCCACTTACATGTCTTAATGAAATAATGAAACAGGTAGCTTATTACAGTTGGGGTTTTTTATTGGTTTTTTTGTGTGTTTTGGGGTTTTTTTTCCCTCTCTCTCATCTAATTTGATGACCCAGACTTGGAGGGTTTTGCACTGGTGCACTCTTCATAAAGGGAGGCGTTTCCATTCTTGAGCGTGATGGGGACAGTTCCTGGAGCTAATGAATCACTCTAATCAGAGAGCCATCTTGAAAATTAATACATTCTACTGTAACTATTTAAAGAAAAAATAATTATCAAGACTGTTCCCACTAAATTATGCTGTCTAGAAGTTGTAGAAAGAAAATTTTATCTAATTTTAAGATGTAATCTGGGTTTTGCAGATTTTTCTTTTTTGAGTGATTAACAGATCAGCACTGAATAGCAAGGACCAGAGCACGCTGCCCTTTTCTCAGTGTTCTCCTGGAGTCTTGTCTTGTGTCAGCCTCATGCACCCCAAGGCCTTGGCCCTGTCTTGGCTCCTGCCCCCTGAGGGCCAGATCTTCAGGCCTCTTAACTCCCCCTGGCTGCTCGGGGGACGGTGGCTTTCCCTGGCCGGCTCCTCCCTGGGTTCATTTCTAAGAAAGCTCCTTGCTTAGCTGAAAGGAGAGTCTTGACTTCCCAGTTTCTGAGAAACAGTGCGTCCTGATTTAACAAAAAAAGAGGGCTGGGCACAGTGGCTCATGCCTATAATCTCAGCACTTTGGGAGGCCAAGGCTGGCAGATCACCTGAGGTCAGGAGTTCGAGATCAGCCTGACCAACATCATGAAACCCCATCTCTACTAAAAATATAAAAAATTAGCCAGGTGTGGTGGCGCATGCCTGTAATCCTAGCTACTTGGGAGCCTGAGGCAGGAGAATCACTTGAACCTGGGAGGTGGAGGTTGCAGTGAGCCAAAATCGCACCACTGCACTCCAGCCTGGGTGACAGAGCAAGACTTGTCTCGAAAAAAAAAAAAAAAAAAAAAAAAAAAGGAGAGAAAACCTTTGTTGATGTGCTGCAGCTTAACTGCTAAGCACAACATGAAATGGCCTATGTATGTCCTTGGTGTGGGTCCCTCCAGCCTCTGCACCTGCCTCCCAGGAGGACCCAGTACTCACGGAAGTCTTCAGCTGCAAATGTGCAAGATGGCTAGAGCAGTTAGGGAGGCGCGGTTTTCAAAAACGCGTGGAACCCTTCCTCTGGTCTGCACGCCGTATGCAGCGGGGAGTGTGGAGCAGATGGACGTAGACACGTTACCGGGTCTGACCCCCACCCCAGAGATGGGGCGCCTCTCACCCACCTGCAAACCCCACATCTCGGGTCCACATCTGGAGCGCCCCCGTCTGCCTTGTCCTCAGGCTCTGAGTTCTGGGAGGGATTTAGCGATTCCCTGACTTGGGACACGTTCACCCCAGAAAAGGCCAGCCTGTACCCTCAGACCCAGGGCCAGAAGCACAGGGTCGGGTTCTAATGCCTGAGGAACCTGCGGAGACTTGAGAGCAAGTCCTCTGGGTGGAGACAAAGTGGTGACGTGAGATGTTGCTCAATCTTGAGGCCCTGCTGCTTCACCGAGTCTGAGCCGATGTTATTCACTGGCTCTCAGTTTGGGGTCCTAGGTCACCCGTGTAGCCCCTCGGGTGGACAGACTGGCCTGTCCCCCACCCACTCACCCCAGCTCCCTGGGCCAGCCCAGCTGTGCTTTCATGGGGCTGGGGCCAGACTGTGCAGGAAAGAGCGGGTTGATGGGCTGGTATCATTGGCATAACAGGTGAGGGGGGCCACAGCCTTGGGCCTTCCTTGCACCACCCTCTTTCCTGTCCCCGGTTGGTGTAAGTGTCTCTGAGCCTGGCTGGGTGCTTCCCTCAGTCACTAGCAAGGTCCTTGCTGCCCCCAGGAGCCAGTCCCTCCAGGATGAGGGATACGGCAAGGGAGCGCTCCCTGTACACCGCCCTGCCTTGCAACCTCTTCCCTGGTGGCCTGGCGTCCATCACAGGTGGCCTCACAGCACTGGGGGAGGTGAGCTTGGCTGGGGGGCTGGCTAGGGTCAGTGGATGTGGAGATGTCCACCCTGCCCTGTGGCATCAGCTGGAGGCCAGGGGCCCATGCTCCCCCCACCCCTCCTGCATGGAAAGATGCTCATAACTGCATTTGTCCTCAGCCTGCCAGGCAAGGGGACGGGGCTCCCAGCAGGTTCCTGGATGTGACCCTTCTCCCACCCCATCTCCTTGTGTTCACACAATGACCCCTTGGCCCAGGTGGTAACTGTGTGCTGGAGACCCACAGAGAACCACCTTGAGTGGACTCCACATTCCAGAAAGTGGGTCTGGGTGTGATAGGCAGGTGTGGGGGCCGGGGCTATGGAGGACTGTGGCTCTTTGGGACGTGTATCAGCCGCACAGCTGTACCAGGGCCTGCGTGCCCAGTGTGCAGCCTCCACCCTACTGGCCTCTCCAGCCCCTCCATGCTTGTAGCGAGATCCCAGGTGCTGGCCCTGCCACAGGCTCACAGTGATGACCAGCCCATCGCCAGGGCCAGGGCCCCTGCGTCCTCCTGCAGGCCCTTCCTGCCTGCTGTGCTGTCACCCTCTTATCTTTGTGGGCAATTCACTCTTTAAACCTCACCTCTTCCAGGGAGCCCTCCTGGCTGCCCTGTGGACTCCCTCTCTGTAGTGTAGCATCTTGGACTGATGTAATCAGAGCTCTTGGGGACAGGCCTGTGTCCCTCAAGCTGGACGTGCCCTGAGGCACATGGAAAGTACAGCCCCAGTGAGTGGCCTTGGCCTCTGCCCAGGAGGCTGTGGGCTGACCCATGTCGGCCCAGACTTGGGGGGCCGCGCTGCCCCCGCCCCCGTCTTCTATGATGAGTTGATCCAGGCACAGAGCTGCCTGTCGTGGAGGGAGGACACCTCGCCTCCTGAGCTTACCCCACATCTGGATGGGGTCCAGAGAGCGCCCACAGCATCTGCCTGGAAGCAGCTAGGTGAGCATCAGGAAGATGCTTGACCCTCCTGAGCCCCGTCAATCTCCAGCGGGCAAGGAGACCTGCCGCACAGCAGGAAGCACGAAGCCAGTCCCTGAGGCCGCAGCGGCCGGTGAAGTCCCTCCATACCTGAGGCTCCCAGGTAAGCCTCAGGGCAGCCCGGGGACCATTGGTGGTCAGGGGCTGTGGGCTTCCTAAGCTCAAGCTGGCTCGGGTGCGAGGTGCAGGGGCCACTTCTGGGCCCCTTCCCTTGTTTGCCAAGTAGGGAGCCGCCTCCTCTCGCGGCTGTGAGGGTCTGATGGAAGGATGGGCGGGGCCGTCTTTCCAAAGCCCTGGGACTGCTGCTGGTGCAGATTTTACTTCACGTTTGACATTTTTGGTATCGTCATCCTCCTGGTCTTTACTGAGTAACAAAACCAGCAAGGCCTAAGAGGGAAGATGGAGACGTGGCCAGGACGGGTTCGCCTTGCGTCGGGCACCAGGACCGCAGGTGAGGAGCAAACTGGGTTCACCTGAGCACCCAGGGCAGATGCAGCCTTGCGAGGAACGCAGCCTGGAGAGGCTCGCAGTCGCAGTGGCATGGCTGGGCAGCGGAGGACGCACCAGGAGCAGGCTCTTCTTCTGCCCCTGCTGCAGGCGCTCAGTCCTGCCATAATCTGGGAGGTGACCTCTGCTTTTCCCCACCTGTGGACCCTACGGGGCGCCTGCCCCTTGGCAGGTCTGCTCAGGAGGAAGGCCAGGTGTCTGGCTCTCTGTGCTGGGCACATCCGGGGAGGGCCCCGGGCGGCTGACGCTGAGTCTCGCGGGATGGCGAGGTGCTGCCTGTGGAGACTCGGGCCCCAACTGTCTGGGTCCTCCCAGGTGTGCCTGTTGGCTCCCAACTGCTTCCAGGAGGTCTCTGTCACGGGATCCATCCTGAGACAGCCCCCCTTGGATGGACTGAGCTGACACTAGGTGCCCTGGAGGGCTGAGTCTCCCTCCAAAGGGGCCTGTGCCACCAGCTCCTAGGGCAGGAACACTGGGTGCCTCCTTCCTGTCCCCAATCAGAGAGGCCCTGGTTTACTCCTCCCTGAACCCGGGATGGGGCAGTGTGCCAGGGGGAGGAGGCTAGGGTCTTCCTGGGAAGACACCGAGACCTGAGCCCTGGCCCACCCAGGAGACCCTCCCTTCCCTCAGCAATGGCCTGTGGCCTGAGAGCTGCCTCCAGCCTGCAGGATGTCAGACAGTGAGACCCTCAGAGTGCAGGGCGGGCTGCAGTAGTCAGCAAATGGGGCTGCTGAGAGTCACGGGTCCACTGCAGCCCTGGGCCCATCCCTCCTTGCTGTCAGGCTTAATCAAGGCAGCTGGGACTGTGCTCATGGGAAAGGCAAGAAGCATATTTTGGGACCATTAGAGGCAATTTTGTTTACCTGATTTATTTTAATTTACTTAATTGATTAATTTTTTAAGAGATTGAGTCTCGCCGTGTTGCCCAGGCTGGTCTCAAACTCTTGGGTTCAAGTGATCCTCCTGCCTGGACCTCCCCAAGTGCTGGGATCACAGGCCTGAGCCACCACGCCTGCCCTTACCTGGTTTTTGAAAGAGGATTCAGTCATAGCCTGACAGTCTGATGAAGGTTAAGGATATGAAATCAATCCCATAAATGATGATGGCAGTGGCAGCAGGGCACAGCAGTGCTGTAGGATGGGGAACTCCGCAGAGCTCTCCAGCATGTGGAGTAGTATTTAAAACGCATACGTATCTAGACAGCCTCGTGACGGTGTGCAGGTGGCCATACGAGGGGCATGTTCCCAGGAAGGTCAGAATGGGAAGCAGCCGTGTGTCCTCAGTCGCCGACCTCAGGCCCCGTTGGGCCCAGGCCAGGAACAGCCCAGAGCTTGCTTGGGACCTCAGGAGCCCCTCCCAGGCCACCTCAGGGATGGGGCACCGTTGAGGCAGGAAGGGCATCGGCGGCGCCTTGGGTCCCGTCATCTTGAGAACAGTGTAAGAACTCCGCGAGCCCGTGCTCACTATTCACAGAACTCAGCAGAACTCAGCAGCGTGTTTGTCCAGGACACTTACTCAGGCCCAAGGCCGTTGGAACGCTGCCCTTCGACCCTGTCCGCCCACTCGGATTCCCAGTAGCTGAGCGCAGGACGTGACCTCGAGTCGAAGCCTCTGCTGGAAAATACGTCCTTGTCTGCCTGGAGGGGCCTCAGTGACGGGGCCTCACTCATCCTCAGAGCAGCCTGGCAGGATGAGTCCAGAGCCATGAAAATGCTCAGACTTTTTCATCCCATAATTCTGCTCCCAGAAATTTGCCCTAAGAGAGTAATTGAAAGGAAGAGGGAAAAACCAGGAAAGCACAAACACCCGAAATGTACCACCACCGGGAATGGCCAGGTGAGTCGGAGATCCGTGCGCGTCATAGTGCAGCCCGTGCAGGCAGTAAAGGAGGGACTGCGACTCTTGCAGACGGCTGTGACTCGGCCATGGGTGGATGAGGAAGCATAGCCTGAGGTCCCAGAGGAGACCAGCAGGTGAGGCCCGCAGGAGGGGCAGCTGGGCCTGGAGCTCAGGGAACTCTGTTCCCACCCCTGGTCCGGCTCTGGGCCTTGGTCCTGTTTTCTGCCTTGGTCCCGTCCTGCCCCGGGCCTTATTCCTGCTCTCTCTCTGTCTCAGTCCCGCACCACACCGGGCTTTGGTCCTGCTCCAGGCCTCATTCCTGCTCTCTCTCAGTCCTGCTCTGGGCCTTGGTTTCTGAGGGCCTCCCCCAACCCTCCAGCCTACCCTGGGCTTTGCATCTTCCAGGCCACAATCCTGACCCAGCTGTGGGGTGTGGTCAGCCATGGCCACCTATACCCATCTTACTGACTATGCCATCTCAGATGGACGCAGCTCACAGATGGTGCCCCGGGTGTTTCCGCCAGGTGGGGAAACTGTGGGGTCCCCTGCTCCAGAATGGCACCCTCCTGTCTTCTGTAGACGATTCAGCATCTCCACTGGGCTGTCGGCTTCTCCTCTTTCTTCAGGAAGCCCGTGGGCCCCTCTGAGGTCCCCGCCCACAGGCCACGCGGAGGCTGACTGCATCTGATGTTCCAGCATCGCCGCTTGTAAGCCGTGTGACCTTGGGCAGACTTCTTGAGCTCTCTGAGCTTCTGTAATGTGAAGATGAAGCTAATTGATTCCCCATAGGTAGAAATCAATAATAAAATTCCAGTAATAAATGAGCATACCAGTCCCTGGGAGGACCACCAGGGCGGCCCTGACAGTCAGCAGCTGTCCGAGGGCCCCGACGCTCAGAACGCTGGGGAAAGGGGTGGTCAACATTAATACACACAAATACGTAGAAATGACTGTGTGGCATAGCCCCAGGGAAGGCTGGCACTGCTGGGACACCCTGCGCGTTTCCTGGTGTGTCTGGGCTCTGACGTTTCGAGTGGGGCCCTTCTGGAGTGCAGGAGGCTCTTCTGGAGGTGTGGGACAGAGACTCCTCCCAGAAACACGGGCGCTTCCCAGCCAGTGCTCTGGACGTGTTTGCCTTTTCCTGAGCCCTGAGCCCAGGAAACCCGGCTGTGCCGCTCACCCCAAAAGCCTCCTCCCTGCCCCATGTGCTGGTCACAAGTCACCAAGCCTGTGGGTATCTGGTCCTGCTCCCGGGCAGTGCCTCATCTGATGTCCTCTGTGTCCCTGGGCCACAGTGCCCTGGCAAGGGCTGACCTAAAGGGGGAGGCTGCCTGTGAGCAGCTCCAAGACCACCAAGGGCTGCCCACCGCTCAGACCTCCGCCCCCACCCCCCACCGCTCCGGACCCCCGCCCCCACCCCCCCACCGCTCCGGACCCCCGCCCCCACCCCCCCACCGCTCCGGACCCCCGCCCCCACCCCCCCACCGCTCCGGACCTCCGCCCCCACCCCCCCCACCGCTCCGGACCTCCGCCCTCACCCCCCACCGCTCTGGACTTCCACCCCCACCCCCCCCACCGCTCTGGACTTCCACCCCCACCTGCCTGTGAGCCTTCCTGCCCCAGTCTGGGACCACTGGGGAGGTCAGGCCTCAAAGTGCTGCCTCCCATCGGGCAGAAACGGGAGCCCTGAGCCCTCCTGTGAGCTTCAAACGTGCCCTGCAGAGATGGTTTCACAGTGACCGTCCTCAGTGCCTGTGTCAGGACTTACTGCCTGTGGGTTCTTCTGTGGTACCTCTGAGATACCCCATTTCCATTTGACTCCGTGAGGCCAGGTGGTGTGCGTGTCTTTGTGTGTCTGCATTGAGTGCTTGTGCATTTGTGTATGTGTGCACATTGTGTGTGTGTGATTTGTATGTATTTGTCTGTATTAACGTTGCCCACTCCTTTTCCCATGCTGTAGATTGAATCCTCCATCACCAGCCAGATCTGGGAGACTCGAGGGACACTCTTCTGGGTGAGACACTGCCAGGGAGAGCAGCCTCCCCAGCTCAGACAGCTGAGATGTGTTTCTGACGATATCTGAGTAAATGCCCAAAGATTTCTCCTGGAATCTCACTGGTTTTGTTCTGGATGATTCATTTTTCCAGGCTGTTGAGTACAGCAAGCAACTCTGTGTTAATGGAAATGAGGAAAGTTTATTCCCAAGGGAAACCTGCCGTTCATGAGCACCTCGGGGCTTGGGTGTTGAGCTGAGTAATGTTATGGCCACGGTCCCAGGCAAAGGAACACCACTTGTGCCTGTCTGTCTGTCCCCCTGGAGTAGCCAGCATGTTTCTCCCTGTGACGTCAGACCAGGGAACGGTCCTATGGACAATTGGCTTCTCTTCATGTGTTTCATGGGTTGTGTGGTTCTCAGGTTTGGGGGTGGGCAAGGGCACCTGGCCAGGGTGTGGGCAGCAGGGGCACCTTCCTGAGCTGCCGACTCTTTCAGAGATTGGCTGGGGCTTCCTGGTGCTGGAAAAAAATAGGCGGGCCCTCTGGCATCACCAGATTCCTGGCGAGGGGAGTCAGCGTGGCTGGCTTCAAGTTCTGCATACAGCATCACTCAGTCCCTAGTGTAGGGCTTTCAAGCACCACGGGGCCACACAGCCATCCTGCGGATGGCCACACATACAGGACGCAGAGGGTCTGCACTCGAGAGCATATAGGCTGTTTGGGACTTCGATGAGCTGGGTCAACTGGGGTCCACTCAGACCCTCAACCCCACCTGCCCCGGACCCCTGATCAGTAGAGTTGAGAGGCATGTGAAATCAGAGCTGTACATCCCAGTCTCGGGGCTCGATGGATGGGTGCCATGGGAGAAGTGGCGCAGGCTGCCCACCCTCAGACCCCTGCACACCCACACCGAGGCTGAGGAGGAAGGAGACTGTGCCAGCCACCCGGGCCTGAGCTCTGCAGACGCTGTGGCTTTGCGCATTTCTCAGCACTCTGCATTTATGACCTTTCCGGCCAGATGTAGCGTAGCAGGTGCCTTCCTGTCCCTTCCTATCCTCCCTCCACTCTTCCCTCTTTTCTCACTCCTTCCCTCCATCCTTCCCTCTTCTCCTCACTCCTTCCCTCCCTCCTTCCCTCCTTTCCTCAGGAACTTTGAGGGGCCCCTGAGTGCCCTGCCCAGGGACAGGAGGTGAAGGTGAAGATCTGGGGCTTCAGATGCCAGCACTTCCCCTTTGACCTGCAGGGGGGTCCTGGAGTGAATGGGTGGCAGCCACCTGGGCTCCCATTGGAGGGCGGAGCTCCCCCCAACTGCAGAGCTAGGTTCCGGAGAGGGGAAACCCTGAAGGATCCCTGCAGGTGTCCAGGCAGCTGATGGCTGGGGTCCGACACCCCTTCACCCCCATACCACTGTTGCTATCCTTGCTGCCTTCAAAATCTCTCAGCCAGGAAATGAGGGTGGAATGAGGTTTGCTCCTGCAGAGCCACCTCTGAGCCCAAACCCTCTGCTACATGAGACGCAGGTTGTGTGTGCAAGGCCTGGCCTGCATCATTCCAGCTTCTAACCAGCACAGCACAGTCGCGCAAAGGCCCTAGGATAGGAGGAGGGAGCTCCCATCTCAGGGAGACTGAAAACCTCCCTGGAAATCCAAGACTCCTTATTGGAGCCCCAATGGTAGCATGCTAGCTCCCCTGCTGCTTGGGTTAGATGAGAAACCAGGGGCAAAAGGGCATCCTTGAAGGGATGGGGAAGATGGCGTGCCAGGCACATGTTCCCTGGGCACAGGGATGGAAGTTCTGAGCTGTAATCTACTGGGGAGAATCCAAGAAGAGAGGAACCTGGACTGGAAAGAAGACAGGCCACTGGGGTGCAGTTAGGGCTTGCTTCATTATCCCTCTCTGAACCCCAGCATCCTCATACCTGAAATGAGCTAAGGATGAGAGCCTTCACCTAGAATTGCCATAGGAATGAGGGCAGCCATGTGTATGGCACAGGAGGGAGGGAGTCACTCCAGGTAGCTGCTGACAATGGAGATGGTGGTTATGGTGACAGTGGTGATGGTAATGATGATGATAATGATGACGATGATGATGGTGGTTGTCATGATGTGATTAGGGTGATGGTGATGATGACAAGGATGAGGAAGATGATGAGGATCAGGATGGTGGTGGTGATATTTATGATGATGGTGATGTTGGTGATGGTGATAATGAAGGTTATGATAATGACATTGATGGTGATGGTGACAACAATGATAATCATGGTGGTGATGATGGTGGTGGTAGTATGACGGTGATAATGACTGATGTTGAGGATGGTGGTGGTGATGATGATGGTGATGAAGACAGTATGGTAGTGTTGGTGATGATGGTAATGGTGATAGTGCTAATGGTGATAATGTGATGGTGATGATTACAATTGATGATGATGTTGGTGATGGTGATGATCATGGTAGTGGTTATGATAATGTGATGATGGTAATGACAGTGATAAAATGATGATGGTGATGATGATGAGATGGTAGTGGTGGTGATGTTGGTGATGGTGAGGATACCGGTGGTGGTTATGATGATGATGGTGATGGTAATAATTGTCATGATGATGGTGGTGATGACAATATGATGATGGTGGTGGTGGTGATGATGTGTGATGGTGAGGATGATGATGGTGATGATGGTCCTGTTGATAGGATGGTGAGGATGGTGAGCATTATGGTGCGATGATGATGGTGAGGATAACGGTGGCGATGGTGGTGGTTAGGATGATGTCATAATGATGGTGGTGGTGGTGGTGATGGTGATGGTAGTGATAATGGTGGTGGTGGTGGTGATGGTGATGGTAGTGATAATGATGGTGGTGGTGGTGATGGTGATGGTGGTGATAATGGTGGTGGTGGTGGTGGTGATGATAGCGATGGTGGTGGTTATGATTATGTGATGGTGATGATGATGATAGTGATAGTAGTGATGATGGTGATGATGATGGTGACAATAATGATGGTGATGATAATGGCGGTGGTGATGATGATGGCCCAGGCAAGTGGATCACCTGAGGTCAGGAGTTCGAGACCAGCCTGGCCAACATGGTGAAACCCCGTCTCTACTAAAAATACAAAAATTAGCCGGGCGTGGTGGTGCATCCCAGCTACTCAGGAGGCCAAGGGAAGGGAATCACTTGATGATGTTGATGGTGGTGATGGTGATAATGATGGTGGTTGTGATGGTGGTGGTGGTGATGATGATGATGATGATGGTAATGGTAGTGAAGGTGATGATAGGGAGAGCTGACTGAGCTGAGCTGGGAGAGAGGAAGCTGAAGCACAGGGTTCTACCCATGATGGGAGGGATGCCAGTGCCATGCAGGGAGGCTGACCTGAGTGGGGCACATTCCTCAGGTGTCGTCTTGAACAGAGGCTCCCACCTGTTCATAGGAGCATCCCAGGAGCTGAGCAAGGATGAGTATGTAGATTGAGGGTGCCTGGCCTGGGAGGGTTGTATGTGACCGGAAGCTTGAGTGAGTCTCCAGATGATGCTGGGGTTTATAATGAGCACGGGACACCTGGGAACAAGGCGGGTCTCCCGGGCAATCATCAGGAACCACCTGGGCGGCGCTGGACCCCTGGTTCTACCTCAGGAATGAGAAGGGTAGAGGCGAGGAGGTCTCTTGGGAGGAAGATGTGCCAGGAGTGCCAGTAGGTCGGGCCTGGGAACTCACGGAGGCTTCTCACACCGGAGGATGCTGGATCTGCGCTGAGCACAGCAGGGTGGCTGTGGGGCCTGGCGGCTCCTGTGGAGGGAGGGACTCTGGACCTGGAGACAGGAGTGCCAGGCAGGTGGGCAGCAGGGAGACTTTGCATCCCAGGCTCCTGGGGCCCTGGGGGCCTTAGGAACGCTCTCCCAGGAGGGAGCATCAGGGCTGAGCAGCCTCCAGGCTTAGCGCAGTGCCCTATGAGACCTTCTCTCCTGCTCCACCCTGGCCCTGCCTGGGGTGAAGGAGACAGAGCCAGGGGACCAGGCCCCCCCGGGTGCCCAGCTACAGGCCAGAAGACACTGGCGCTCAGTCAGGTGCTGCGTTTTGATTACTGGGACCAGCATGTAATTACTGCATGAGGCTGCGGTGACCCAGGAGGTTCCCTTACCTCCGAGGGACTAAGATAGCTGGAGTTTGCTGGAATCCCCCAAGCCCAGCAGGGAGCTGCTTTTACCACTGAACAGGATCAAGGGACAGAGGGAGACTAAGTTACATCTTTCAGAAACCTCACACCGTTTGCTTCTCCAGACACCTGCATCCAGACTCCTGTGTCTTAGGGCTGGGACCCAGCAGTGGGACCCCAGAGGAGCTGATGCCCGCCTTGGCTGGGGTCAGGGGGAGGTCCTGCGAGCTTTTCTGGCCCTACAGCGGGTGACTCCTGGGCTCCCTTCCGCAGCCTCGGGGTGCAGCCCGTCTGGGCTCTACAGGCCCCGTGCATGGCCGGGGCTGTGCCCTTACCTGCGAGAGACCCTTCCAGCCTGGCCCTGCAACAAGCTCTGGCACTAACTGTGCCTCCTGCTCTACTGAGCAGCCCAGAGCCCTGTTCCTCAGACCTAAGTAATGTGGCAATGCTTTTTTTTTTTTTTTTTTTTTTTTTTGGCGCGACCAAGGCTCACTCTGTCCCCCAGGCTGGAGTGCAGTGGCATGATCTCGGCTCATGCCGAGGTTCAAGTGATTCCCCTGCCTCGGCCTCCTGAGTAGCTGGGATGTACCACCATGCCCAGCTAATTTTTGTATTTTTAGTAGAGACGGGGTTTCACCATGTTGGCCAGGCTGGTCTCGAACTCCTGACCTCAGGTGATCGACTAGCCTGGGCCTCCCAAAGTGCTGGGATTACAGGCGTGAGCCACCGTGCCCTGCTGACAACGCCTTTTAAGGGAAAGACCCGCCCTACTGTTGACCTTCATTGTTCTGATTACAATGTTGCAGGACTATGAACGCACACAAAGCTGGGAGCCCTTACCAGGCGGTAAAACTGGAATAAACCAAATAAACTGAGGCCTATTTAAAAGCAAACACAAAACAGCAAAACCAATAACATTTAAAGTTGCAGCACGCGTTTTGCAGGGCAGATGCTTCTCGGTGACAAGGCACTGGCAGTGAGCTCCAGGGTGGAGAGATGTACCTGCTGGCTCTCCGTGTGTATACATTTCCCCACGTTCCGTTCAGTGAGCTCTGCTCTCACATACTTAAGGACGTGTCGCATGAAGGCGTCTTAATAATCACGTGGCTTTGTTTGTTGTCATCACACCTTATATTTAACCCAGAGCTGTCCTGGAAGGCACTTTTATGAGCGAGTTCCTGATAACTTGCCTAAGATGTCTCTTTGCGGTGAAGACAAGCTTTGCCTTGCAGCGTGAGTAAGCGGAGCTTTAAACGGGAATAATCCAATTATTGCAGCGACTGTGAACAGAAGAAATGTTCATTGCATATTTACTGCTGCACTTACTCCTAATGAACTGCTCTGAGACGGGGAGAGGGAAGGCGGGAAGCACACAGAGTGTGGCCCTGGGTGCACCACCCACAGCCCCAGAGAGCAGCTCGCACACCCCACTGACACATTGAGCTCCTGCCTCTTCTTCCTGTTGGAATTTACACGGGGTATTGGGAGTGGATGGGCCTTTGCTGGATGTGATGTCTGCATGAATGTGCACGAGTACACGCACACACCATATACACACACACACACCCCACCTCACACACATGGGCCCCCGGGACAGCATTTGGAAATAAGTGTCCCTCCAGATCACACTTAAGACTGTGCTGGCTTTGGTCACAGGGCTGCTGGATCCTGAGACCGTTCTTTCATCGAATCAGTCAATGTTCCAGAACAAGTAACTCGTGTCCCAGACAGCTGCCCCTAGGAACATAGGAGGGGGCTGGGGACAGCAGAGGTCGCCTTCTAGCTTCAGGGCAGGGGTGCAAGGAAAGGAGCTGGAAGCTAGCGGGTGGGGTGGGGTAGGCGTCGGCCTTTCCACACACACTAGGCCGTGAGAGCCTGACCTCACCGGGGAGAGTGTACCCAGGTACGACTAGAGCTCCCGGGGCAGAGCAGGCCGGCAGGGGCTGGGGGAGAGATCCTGAGAAAGAACGGTCTCAGGATCCAGCAGCCCTTTGACCAAAGCCAGTACAGTCTTAAGGAGACTGGGGTCTGGGGGTGCCCCTTGGGTAGGAAAGGAGGGGAGCGGAAGCGGGCCTGGGTTTCTTCTCCCTCGGGAGTGGGGGTATTGGGTGGGGGTGCCACCGTGACCTGCTTCTTGGTACACGTGAGTGTGCATGTGGATGTGCATGTTTGCCTGTGGGCACCTGTGTGCACGCACTCCAGGGGCAGGGCTCGTCCTGTCTGCAGGCCGGATGAGAGCTTGTCTGGCAGCTCTGAGATCATCACAGGTTCTCAGGACACTCAGTAGCAAGAGCCATCCCACTTCAGCAGTTCAGATGTTCGATCCTGTTATAGCAAACAAATTCAGATGTCTGATCCTGTATGGCAAACAAGTTCAAATGTCCGATCCCACGTAACAGACACACCCTGCTGGATTTTGACGGTACAGCTCCTTCCATGCCATCTGCCCAGCCCTACTTCAGGCTGAGAACCCCACTCAGCTGTCTGCTTCTCGTCCCCCAAGTTCAGGCTGGGGAGGAGAGGATGGGAAGAGCCCTCTGGCTGTTACTAGAAGCACTGCCAGCTGTGGAGAGGCCCGCAGCCCTTCATCCCTAGGGCCTGGTACAATGGATGTGTATTTGTCCCACTTCAGTGGGTGCCCGAGGCGGCACACAGCTCGAGTGGGTGTCTCAGGACCGGCTCCTTCCATCCAGTAGAGGACATGGGGCAGAGGGTAGAGGCCCCTGTCTGCAGAGATGACCTTTGCAGCCGGACCTAGAGGTGGCTTCCACCCTCCCTCCACCCTGCATCCGTGTCCTCCAGCTGTGTCTAGAGCTGTAGATGCAGGCGTGGTGAGAGGAAGCTGGGTGGCAGCTCCCAGGGAGGGCTCTCCTCTAAGGCACTGGTGTGTGTCCCCACACTGAGGACGTGCCACACCCTCTCCTGCACGGGTCCACCCAGGTGCTGTGGGCCGCCCTCCTGGGACCCTGCCCACCCGCTGGGAGTCGGCGCAACCCTCAGCTGCCTTTCCTAGGGTGCACTTTCCTCCCAGGCCTTTGTGTAGATGGGGTCTTTGAAGTCCCCTTTAACTCGGCCCCTGTCACCCAAACAGCCACACTGTTCTGTCCTCAACTCCATTCAAGGGTCGCCCAACTGTTTTTGGCAAGTTGGACTTTCGGCAAATTGATTGGGAGCCTGAACAAGGCTGTGCGGAGGACCTGTGGCCAGCCAGGCCCCGCCCGCATCTCAGCCCTTTCTTCCCCATGCTGTTTGCAGGGTCACCAGGCCTGCTCCTCTCTGAGACTTCAAGGAGAGCCCGGCTCCTGCCCTGCCCTGGCTGCCTCCCTCCCCTGAAACACAGTCCCAGCCCGCACTGGGTAGCGTCCTCTGCGCTCTGCCCTCCTGGAGCCCAAGGTTTTTATGCTGCCACTGACGAGGGTCTAGGTGCAGCGGCTGCGTCATCCCGGGGACTGGGGGGCCTTGGAGCGGGAGCTGGCCTCTGTCTGGGGAGGCAGCTTGAATGTACACACAGAGGGGACCTGGGCTGGTGGAAGGAGCCAAGCCCTTCTGTAGACCTGGGGACTCATTGCCAGGGAGCCAGGTGGCCCCGGGGACGATACGCATGTGTGGTTAGTGAGTCTGCAAGAGGGCACACAGTGGACTTGTGTGTGAGTGTGTGTGTGTGCGTGTGTGCGTTTGTGTGTGGACATGTGGCTGTGTGTGGTATGTATGTGTGTGCCTGTGTCTACATAAGTGAATGGCATATATGTGTGTGATGGAGAGCATGGTGTGGGACGGAAGATGGGGCTGACTGGCACCTTAGAGAAGTGTTTCCAGGCAGAGAAAGAGCACTGCTGGCCCAGGGCCTGGCTGGGCTGGGACTCGGGGGCTGTGGGGTCCTACAGAGGCTTGAGATCGGTGAGACTCTAGGTCCAGTCTGGACAAACCCACTCTGAGACGCACTCCTATGCCCCCTTTCTATCCTACGCAGGGGCTCCCTGGCTCCCTTCTCCAGCCACGTCCTAAGCACCTGCTCCTACCGGCCCGGGGACAGGCACTGCGGACATAAATACGCATGAGACCCTGTGCCCTTTACCCCCCGTGCCCTTTACCTGTCGTGTGCTCAGGACCCCCCAGGTTAGCCCCTGTGGATGGGTAATGACGTTTGTCTGCCCAGAGCCCACGTTTCAGTCACCGTCACTCACGCTACCTCAGGAAGCTCTGTCAGCCCCTGGGGACGCCGCTTCCCTTCCCTGAGAGCTATTGCAACATTGTGACCAGAGGGGAGACCTCCTCACCCGTGCCCGGGGAAAGGGAGTTGTGAAATGTATGCTTGAAAGGCCCCTTTGTCCCCGGGACATGGTGACCCGGCGCTGTGCCTCTGACCGTCTCCAGCAGGAAGTGGGCTGGGGTGGGTGAGCCCAGCTCCTGCCGTCAAACAAAAGGTGGTGTGTGCTCAGGGCCGGCCCGCTGGTGCCCTCGGGAGGGCCAGGCCCGGGGACGGGGCAGGCCTGCTGTCTGCTTGTCCCTTTGTTCTGCAAATGCTGAGAGCAGGCGAGAGTGTACATGTGGGTGCATGTGCAGATACATATCTGTGTGTGTGCATGCATGTGTGTGCGTGAACATGTGTGCATGTGTGCGTGTGTGCTGCACCTATAGATACGTGTTTGTGAGCCTGCATGTAAATGGGCATGTGTGTGCCTGTGCGTGTGTCTGCATGCCTTTGCGTGTGGTGTGTGGTGTATACATGTGTGTGATGTGTACGTGTGTGTGTTGTGTACATGTGTGTGTGGTGTGTGGCCAGGCATGGCAGCTACAGCATAGGCAGGGCTGGAGCCACCTTCACCAGCCTAAGTCCCCCCGGACCCCGCCGTCCTTCCTTCTTCTCCTTCAGGTGACCCTGAGCACCACCGTGCATAGTACCACATCATGTCTGGCAGGGATGAGGGTCCTCTCCGTAGACAGCCAGTAGGCTGGGCCCTGGCACTGGAGAGGGTGTGTGTCCAAGATGCTGAAGGCTGGCACATCGCCCCAGATCCCTCCCCCGTCCTCAGCCCCACAGTCCCAGTGAGCTCTGGTGGCTTCCATCCTAGCCTGACCGAGAGGGCCCCAACAACACAGCCTGTAGGTTCTGGCCAGCTGAGCCTTGTGCTGGGTGGTGCGCTGCGGCCTGCACTGTGTCCACCTTCAGCGTCCTTCTCCCGGGATTTCCCAGCCCAGAGCATGAGCTTCGTGGTGGGCATGAGGTCCCAGCTGAGCTCGGTAGTGAAGGATTTGGGCCCAGGCCACCTCCTGTCCACCCTCTCACAGCCTGCCCTGCAGGCAGGTCGGGACCTGCCCTCGGACACCACCCACACTGCCCGGGTTTTCTGGTCTGTGCCAACCCCACTCCTGCTGGCCCAGGCCCTGCCCTGTGCTGCAGAGAGTGCCAGAACTGGCCCGGGCAGACGCAGAAACATCTCCCTGTTGCAGTTGACGGGCTCACTTCACCTGAGACAGCCCAGTCCCTGCTTCTGGCTGTTAGGGCAGAACAGGACAGGCACTGGGGTCCCCAGGGGGTTTCTGAGGCCCCGTTCAGCTCAAGATGAGAGCAGGAGCCACATTGCACTAAAGACTACCCTGGGCGCCATGGTACGGGGTGGATGGGAGCCCACGTGGGGATTTCTTTTAAGCCACACTGGAGCCTCTTCCTTTCATGTCCTTCACTGTTGGTGCTAGAGAAACACACCCTCAACACACACACGCACACACACACACACGATGCTTTCTGTAATTTGTCCAGCTCTTTTCTCAGGCATTGCAAGGGGATTTCTGCTACTGGGGCATGTGTGTTTCATCCTGTGGCTTCCTCGTGGGTTTAAGGTTCGTGTTTGTGGGTGTCTGAGATTTTCTACCATATTTACTGTTACCCAACACGATGCATCAGGGATGGGAGACACAGCTGCTGGTGGCTTTCTGCAGGAATAGAACAGACAAGAAAAGGGGCCCCGGGAAGACGCATGACAGATTCCGGCCATCCCCACTCATGGCACCATCCCCTCTCTCAGCGCTGTCCCTCGGGGTTGGTGGACGTGCAGCAGGTGGCTGGGACCCTCTGAGGGCCTGGGAGCTGCAGCCTGGGTGGCTTGTTCTTCCTGGAGTCGCCCTGCGAAGCCGGGGGGTTCCCTATCCCCACGTGCCATGTTAGTGGCAAGGAGCACAGTTGCTTTTTCTCGGGGGGAGACACTGATTCTCAGCTGGAGTTTCCTCACCTGACTCTTCAGGTGAACGAGGGATGTTCCCATGTCTCCTGGTCTCCTGGCTGTCTCAGCCGGCTCAGGCTGCCGTAGCAAAACTCCGCATACTGAGGGGCTTAAACAACACACGTTTATTTTCTCACGGTTCTGGAGGCTGGACATTCAGGATCATGGTGCTGATAGGTTTGGTTCCTGGTGAGGATCTGATTCCTGGCTTCTAGGCAGCATCTGCTTGCTGTGTCCTGAGATGGTGCAGGGGGCTGGGGAGGGGAGAGAGAGAGAGACAGAGAAAGAGAGACAGCGAGCACACATGCTTGAACTCTCTGGAGTCTCTTAAGGACAGGAATCCTGGCAGATCAGGGCCCCACACTCATGGCCTCATCTAACTTTCTTCACCTTCTGAAGGCCCCATCTCCAAATCCAGGGGTGAGGCTGCAGTGAGAGGATATTCCATCCCTAGCACTGACCTGGAAAGGGATTGGGGGTAGCCATGCCCGGCTGGTGGACGCCTGCCTCCCTGGCTGTGGGTGTGAAGGTGCCGGGGGTGGGGTGGGGCAGGACTGGCTGGGACACAGCACCCCACAGCGTCCTCTGCCGTGGGTGCTGTGGCAGGCATGACCAGCCCATCTCAGACTCCTCTCCACTGCAGTCATGCAGGCTTCAGGCAGCTCCTCCCCCCTTGTCAGAACTGAGGACGAGAACCCATTTATTCTGCCTGGGATGCTGTCCCTTTGTCTGTCTTCCAGAGGGCCCCTGACCTCCCAGACCTGCCTCCCCTGCGATGACCCCAGGGCCTGCGCCCTCGTGGGGTGAGGAGTGAGCTGTTTCCCAGGACCCTGTCCTCTGCTGCCCACTGCTCCTATAGGGACAGCCACTGCCTGCGGTCCAGCGGCATGATTGGCTGACCCTGTGCAAAATGAAATACAGAGCCCTTGTTAAAAATTATTCAGAATTTCAAGACTTGGGAACTGCAGAGCGTTGTCCAAGCGGTGGCCCTCCTGTACCTGGAGCCGTGTGCAGCAGCCTGTTTGCATAGCCATGAAGCCAGCCCGCTGCCCGTCTGGAGGACGGTATGTTAGCACACATGTGTGCACACACGTGCATTTGCACAACTGTTTATGTAGTTGTCATATCCTTCCTATGGCGAGGAATCTTGGAAATTTTTTCAGGTTTTCAAGTAAACAGGTATCCTGGGGAACTACAGTTCTGGTTTATGCAAATTGAGAGTCGTGTTCTTTATTTAAAAAAAGGAAAAGAGGTGACATGGAAGAGAAAACCCAGGAGAGAGGAGGAAGCCAAGGGCTCTGGAGCTTCGTGAAAGGGACCGGGGCTGCAGACGGGAGGTGGGGGCTGGGTGCCATGGGGGCCACTCTTGCCCTGGGCCTGGGTGTCTGTGCAGCCTGGGCCTGGTGTGGGTGACAGAGAGGCCTTCCCTACTCTGCAGGGCTGGCAACTGAGGCAGCCCAGACACTGGGTTCTCTGCATCCTGGGGCCAGTGGACCCATCAAACATTGAGCCCCAGGAAGGAGGGACCCAAAGGAAAACAGGAAGGGGCTTCATGCGTGCATTGCCCACATCCAACAAGATGAGTTCCAAGCCTCTACTCGGAACAGTGAGGACCCCGAGGAACTGTGAGTGGGCGAGGAAGGGGAGGAAAAGGCCCACCCTGGCCCCCCCAGCACTGGCATGAAGCGAGCCACATGCAGTCCATCCACTTGGCACGTAGAGTGGGGTGCCTGGCTCTCACCAGCGAGTGCAGTAGGGATATGTGACTTCATCCGTTCTCCTAGAGCCTCGGACCCAAACTTTCAAACTTCTTTTTCATGTAAGATGCAAAGTTCTCCCTAATCTCCCGCCATAGGGTTGAAGTCGGTGGTAGAATCCTGTGTATGTAAGTGTGCATGTTTATAACTTAACCTTGAACTAAAATACTGCCGGGCAGGTGTTTGGTATCTGATCTGAATGCCTACGTTTTTCAACTGGATGGCAACCCCTGTTTGTAGGTCCAATTTTTATAAAAGTAATTATGTGTGCATTAGGAAGGACATATTTTTTCCCAGTTTGAGAAATGGCTGGCTAATCGTTCTTTTGAGATTCCCGCAGCGAAGGTTATGTTAATACAATCAGCTTTTACTCTGCCATGAAGTCCTTCTCGTGCTTTCTGGTGGAGAGTAATCTCCAGTCTGCCTAACACCTACAGCCACAAAATAGGGTGGGCCTCCAGGGAAGAGAGAAAATGCAATTCTCTATGGCATGGGAGGTGTTAATGTGGGCTTCAGAGTCCTTGTGCTGGTGGGGAGCCAGTGCCCCCATCCCCCTGGCCCTGCCCTGCCCCCTGCCCTGTCCAAGGGCCATCACAAGGACTCACATCCTTTAATCTTGGAGGCTTGACACGGCTGGTGCTGGGCCGGCCCCAGGGGTCAGCCCGGCATCTGCAGATGAGACGAGGCAGGGGTGGGATGGGGGCCAGGGGTTGCTGTAAATCCTCCAGTCAAGGATGGGAAATCGACTCCCCATCTCCAGCCTGGCCTCCCTCTGAGCTCCAAGCCTGGGTCCCCTTGTTCCCCTTTGGTTCCCTCCCTGTGCACAGGCTGCCCTCGCTGCATCTGAGGACGTCCTGACTGGGAACCCCCTCCTCCTGCCTTCTTCTGGCTCTCGAGTGGATTCCAGACAAGAGGGAGTGAGGCAGCCATGCTGCAGGAGGGGCCATGGCTCTGCTCCACAGACATGTCTCTAGCTCCCTCGATCATTGCTTGCTGCTCCACGACTGGCCGATGGCAGAGCGGGACTTGGGGAGCAAGCACTAAACCAGGAGACCAGGAAGCTGGCGAAGCCCCTGGGCCCGGTGTCCCTGTGTGAGGGTCCCTGGGTGGAGCCACGCCGGGCATTGCCTGAGGGCCCCCCCAGCCAGTGCCAGGACCCAGGTGCCCTCAGCAACACCCTCACGATCCATGAGAGCAGCACGCTGATTGCCTCTCTCTTTTCTCCCACAGCAAGAATCATCAAGACCAAGCAGTGGTGTGACATGCTTCCGTGTCTGGAGGGGGAAGGCTGCGACTTGTTAATCAACCGGTCAGGCTGGACGTGCACGCAGCCCGGCGGGAGGATAAAGACCACCACGGTACGTGGCCCTCGGCTTTCTCGTGGGTGTGCTGGGGAGGGGGTATGTGTGTGCGGGCCTCCGACACCACTCGGGCTCCGCGGGGACAGGTGGCAGCTGCTCACTCCGTCCTCATGCAGAGAGGCCAGGGCCCTGTCTCCTCCCCCACCTCCCTCTCTGGGGCTAAATTCCTGACCATCTGTCCTGGGGCAGACGGTCTGTGAGTACATGGGGGCTGAGAGCTGGATGCAGAACCACTTGCAAGGCTGGTCAGCCCGGAAGTCAGATCACTGACCAGGTCTCGAAACCCCCTGGTTAGAGCCGTCTTGTTTCCGGGACTGATGTGCCCGTGATTTTGCAGGCTGGAGGAGGCATCCGCCCCTCCTGAAGATGAACTTCTGATAACTCCCCCGGGGCACGGCGGGGGTTCTGTGGAGACAGGGCCAGGTGCAGGTTCCGTCCAGGTGTGCTCCTTCCGTCCCTGGGCCTGGCCTGGTGGCTGCTCACATCAGAGACCCGGAGGGCCCTTCAGCTCCTCTCTATCCCCCTGAGTGGGGCATGCAGCGCACCCCGCCCTCCCAAAGCCACGGCTGACCTGGGTCTCTAGAGCTGCTCTTCCCAAGGGCGGGAGCTTGGGGAACGCCGGGTGGACATGGGCCTTTTCTGAAGGCGGCGCCTCCAGGCACGCCACGGATGCTGAGGCGGTTTCCCCTGCAGAGGGGCAGAGGAGGGGAGCCCATGCCCACGTGCATGGGGCTCAGGGCATTCCCATGGGGTGGCCTCAACTCCTCAGTAGCGAGTGGCACCCCCTCATCCTGGCTGCTCCTCCTTTGAGGTTGGCATTGGAAGCTGAGGACGTGAGTGGGTGAGCGTTTCCCTAACATGGATCCGGGCTCCACGCTCTGGGAATAGGTCAGGGAGATCTGTGACTGGGCAGAAGGATCTGGAAAGCCCCCTGGCATCCGAGCCTCCTCCCAGGATTGCACAGGGAGAGGGGGCTGCAGCTCCTCACACTGGGCTGCAGGGAAATCCTTCCCCTTGCTGCCTGAGCAGCCTCCAAGAGAGGGCTCGGCTGGGCTGTTCCGGCACTTGGTTCAAGAGGCCAATTTGGTGGAGTTGCTGCAAGGAGAACCACGGATCCCTGGGGTTCTAACGTAATTCGGGGCTCTCAGGGTCGTCTTCTGAGAGTCGCACGGCTTTCTGCTGCAGCCAGGATGTCAGTGAGATGGGCAAGGCAGCACTCCAAGCCCCCCGTGGGTTTCTCAGGGACCTCTTGCATTTGTGGAAGTTCATGCAGACTCAGCCTCGCTGGCAGCCCAGGGCCTCCCCGGGTGTGGGCCTGCAGGAGGAGTGTGAGGCCAGGCACCGGCACCACCCTGAGGCACGCAGACAGGACAGGAGATGAGGGACGTGTGTTGCTCTAAGCTGAGGTCCTGGGCTTTGCCTGGTCAGGGTTTGTTTATCTGGCATTAAGTGCAGAAGCAAATGATTCCGTCCTGCACCCAGGAAATGCACAGTGCTCTACCATGTCCTTACTGCTACCTGTCTGCAGAGGGGGCCTAGGCTCTCCTCTGTCCCTGCTGGTTGGGGTTCCCAGGCCTGCGTTACCGCCCTGAGTCTCCAGCAACACAAACAGCAGGTGCATTCCATCCACCTGTGGACCCCAGTCAGGCGCAGCCTTTCGTTTCCCTCGTAGAAGCTTCAACATAAGCGGCCGCCTCGCCCTGACTTTGGGAGGGATGGGTGTGAAAGCCACTCTGGGTCCCAGCTTCCAGTGACCCATCACTTCTCAGTCGCCCTTTGATGAGCCCCTCCTCCGCGTGATTTGAGGCCCACGAGGCGCCCAGGCCAGCGTTCAGGCCGCACCCCTTCAGGAACGAACTCGGATGCACCTCTGTGAGTGGACTGCTCAGTTCACCGGGGTGGGAAGTCAGGGAGTCCACAGACCCTGTGAGAGCTGGCGGTGGATAAAGCTGTCATCACTTGGATGCAGGCAGCCCTGCTGAGCCAGTGACAGGGCCAGGACCGGCCCAGCCCCTCCAAAGACATCGAGGTGCTTGGCAGGAACAGGATTGGGTCCTTACCTGGAGGCTGCTGGCATCATCACATTTTGGTTTTTGGTAATTTATTGGGCTGAAATTCACATAACATCAAGTTGTCGATTTTAAAGCGAGCAGCTCAGTGGCATTGGGCACACTCACAGTGCTGTGCCACCACCCCCTCTACCTTGCTTCAGGGCATTTGCATCCCCCTGGAGGGATGCCCTTCACCCACCAGGCACCATCGGGGTCTTCAGATCTGCATGAAGGCTTCTCCTGGTGCAGCTCTGCAGCTGCTCCTGCCCAGGGTTACCGTGGCAGATGTTTTGGCCCCACTAAGGGCAACGCTAATTAAAGTGACCAGTGAAGCCCCCCGTACGCAGGGCGCACACTGGTAAGTGGGGGACACAGATGTGGCCTGTCCCCAACCTGTCAGGCTGCCTGGATAATGCCTTGTCAGACAGCTTCGTGGTGTTTTCCTTCACTGTTGGCCCAAACCCTGGACCCAGCCCTCCCTGCCTCCTGCGTTCACCCAGAACGCCTGTCTTCTCCTCTCTCCTCCCCTGTAGTTCTTCAGCACCTGAGTCATTCTCATGAAATCTCATCAGGGACCCCTTCACCTACCCCAGAGCCAGACCAGGGCCACCCAACCAGCCTCCCGCGTCCATCCAGGGCCGCCCAAGCAGCCTGCCGCGTCTGTCCAGGTCTGCCTGGCCAGCATGGCCTCTGTGTGTGCAGAGACAGAGAACCGAGGTGCTCACCGTGTCAGCTCAGTCCAAGCCCACAGGGCCCACCACGGGAGGCAGTGAGCCCCCCTTGTTCTGGGGCATTTGAGGCAGAGGCTGACCAGGCACCTGGGATATTCCAGAGGGGTTCGAGCCTTCCTGGCTTTGGGAACAATAGCTGCACCTGTCCGGTGCTTGGTGTGCTCAGAGAGCCTGGCGGAGATGGCTGCAGACTCCCTTTCCCTTGGGCCTCACAGGCTTGGGAGCTAAGTTTCACAGGCTCGAATACTGCGGCTGGGCGAGCTGGAGTGACTGCTGGTGGCCAGGTGTACAGAAGTCCAGGGAGGTGGGATTGATTCTGCTTGTTCTGCTCAACACAAAGGCCAGACCTGGCTTGGTGTGAGACCCCACTTGGCTTTCAGCTCTGGAGACTCAGATACTCTGATCTTCCCATCATTAGGACACTGCAGGGGACCCCCCAAGCCTCTGCTGGTGGAGACTTGGAGGGCACCTGCAGGGACCAGGGACATGGGCAGGTGGGAGTCTGCCTGTAGCAGGACACTCCGTCATCCAGCAGAGGAAGGACGGCTGTCCACTTCCAGGCTAGTCACTCTCAGGCACCCTGATTCTTCTAGAGAGTGAGGTCTCATAGGTGGAGGGGACGGCTCTGCTTTCCTGGGGGAGAGTGTGTGTCGGGGGCTTGAAGACCTGTCTCTCAGCCTGTGCCTCATGTTGCCATGGCGGGGGCACCTTGTATACATGGGCCGCGGATGCCTGGGCCGGTGGATCTCGGTGAGTGACCGTGTGCTCACTCCAGGGGACCGGGGTGGGCCCTGTAATCTTCCCAGGTATCTCCGGAGAAGTCTCTGGGAACAGCAGGAGAGCCGGCTCCTAATGTAATCACTGGCCTGTGGTGACCTGTGTTCAAAGCTTTCTGAAAAGGTTAGTTGAGCTCTTGAACCAAACACCATAGAATTGGAAGCTACAATCCCAGTTGTGCGATTGCATCTGAGTTCTCTCCTAGATGGTAAATTAGCACTACATGAGATTTCACACTTTACCATAAATTGGTTTTCTGCAAGATGATGGCGTTCTCATAACTTGGCTTTTAGAGACTCAGCGGATACTCAGTTGCTGCTAATTCCATCCTAATGGCCACGTTCTCAGATTAGAGCTGGCCTCCAGCCCAGCCCTGATGCAGGCAGCCACCCGCTCCCAGCCTGCCCAGCTGCGCGCCACCATCGCGCCAATCCCCCGTCACTCCTCAACCCCTTCCCGTGTGGCCCGTTGCCGTTTACTTCTCTGTGTGGCGCCACCAGAGTGTGGGTCGCCTAGCACGGGCGCTGGGCCTAAGGGTGCTGCTGCCCCGTCCCCTTGCCATGCCTGCACCTCTCTGTGTGACACGTGGATTCACGATTCATGGATTAACCGAGTGTGGACCCCAGGCACATGCTGATGCTTGTGTTTCCAGGATCACTGCTTTTTTGGGGATGGAGTTTCGCTCTTGTCACCCAGGCTGGAGTGCAAGGGCACAGTCTTGGCTCACTGCAACCTCCACCTCCCGAGTTCAAGTGATTCTCCTGCCTCAGCTTCCCGAGTAGCCGGAATTACAGGCACCCACCACCACACCCAGCTAGTTTTTGTAGTTTTAATAGAGACAGGGTTTCCCCATGTTGGCCAGGCTTGTCTCAAACTCCTGACCTCAGGTGATCCATCCGCCTCGGCCTCCCAAAGTGCTGGGATTACAGGCGTGAGCCACCGTGCCGGCCCAAGATCACTGCTTTTGAAAGTGCAGGCCGTCACCCCATTAGTGGGTTGTGAAATTAATCTAATAGATCATGACCAGCATTTAAAAGGAGGAAGGAAGAGTGAAAATGTGACAGAACATCTGTGTCAGGAGGGTGAGCGCCCGGTGACAAAGCACGCGCCTGGGCACACACGCTCACATGGGAGAAGCCTTTCTCCTAGGTTGCTATGAAAGGCTGGAAATCCACATCCTGTGGGGACTGGAGAGAAACTGACCTCTGCGGTGCTTTTCCAGGTGCTGCCTCTCCACTGGCTCTACCCTGTGGACGTCCACCTGCCCCAGGCGAGGGGACCCTGGGTGGGTGTTGCAGGTTCTCCCAAGGTGTGAGCAGCGCTCCTTCTTGGCCACCCACTCTGGCTCCTGCTCCCTGGGGACAGGCCTAGAGCTGCTGTCCGCCCTCCTTCCCATTCCTGCGCTCTGCCTCTGCCTTCCTCTGTCCTTGAGTTGGCCTCGCAGAGCTGGAGGAGGAGGAGGGACAGGCAGGGCTGGTGGGGCCGAGGGGAGCAGGCCAGGCCCACACACGAGCAGGTCTTCTCTCCACAGACGTTCCTTGGCTGGGGCTGCAAACCCCACATGCAACTGGCTTTTGGAAATATTCTCATCAGTGTTTGCTCCGCCACGTTTTTATAGTGTTTATGTATTGCAAGATACTTGTCAGTGAGCTGTGCCATCTCCTACATCAGAATCAGCCAGCTAGATGGAAATCCTGTTTGCACATTCACTATTGAGTACCACCTTCTAATTCTGTGCTGCATGAAATCACAGTTGTGGGGGTGAAGAAAATTCAGCGGGGTTTCTGTATGGTTCTATTCGGGAACTCGTATTTCATGGCAACTCATTACACTAAAAGCCCATTTCCCCAACGTGAGAGATTCTGAGGATGTGCAGACGGCAGCTGCCGCTGATCTCGTGGGGGCTCGGATGTCTAAATTCCACCCCGGCCAGGCATCCCAGGAGTGTGGTGTAGTCAGGCCATTCCAGGGCCTCCGTTGGATATGGACAAGAGGACACTGAGGTCTCCTTGGGGCCTGGTGGCCCGGCCAGCAGCCTGCCAAAATGCTGTCTCTTCTCTCGTCTTGCCATAAACTGCTGCTGACTTGGGCTGGGCAGCTTGTGCTGTCAGCCTGCCGGCGAGTTCTGGAGGTCAGACTCACCACCGATGGATGATTCACGCCACCTACAAGCCCCTCTGGGAAAGGTTCTGTGGTCATCTCGTGGTTCGAGAGCTCTTCCGTTGGCATCTCCAGCAGTGCTGAGCGGCGTCCATGGGGGCCTTGTTTGGGATTTAGGAGCCAGCTTGCTACGGGGAGGAGCCTTCTGGCTGCACAGCCCCTGTCCCAGTGGATGGCTTGCCTTGTCCAGGCCACCAGGACCCTTGCCCCTGAGCTTCCTGCAAGCTCGGAGCCTGGAGGAGGGGCCCATCCCAGGAAAGGCATCTGTGCGGTAGCAAGCTCAAACCATGAGGTCTCTTCATTCTCGGATTCTGAGGGCTTAGCATGTGTCAACGTGGCCCCACTAACAGATCCATGGGAAGAACAGGCTAGGACCTACCCTGCCTCAGAGCACCCCCAGCGTGAAGAAGGAGGTGTCAACACCGGGGTCCCAGCCCAGTCCTCCCGTGTCTGTGCCAATCCGCCAGGCAGCTGGGGCACAAGAGTGCGTTCCCGTGCCAGGCCCTCGCCCAGGGCGGCCCTGCAGAAGGACAGAGTGTCCGTGGCCCGCACACTGAGCCCTGATTCTTGGAGGAGCCATCCATGGGAAACAGCAGACGCTTTTGCACCAGGGTCCCAGTTAAAGAGGACGAGACGCTCACACTTCCTTTATGTGCCTTCTGGAACCCCCTGTAGGGTGACAGGGACACGAAAGGGGGAAAATGGCCTCCTGCTTTGAGTGCAAACTCAGCAAGACAGGTCTGGAAGGATGGGAGCGGGTAGACGGAGCTGACAAGCAGAGCTGAGCCCCAGGAGAGCAGTGTGTGGGCTCTGCCTCCATTCTGATGCAGGGCAGTGCTGACGACCTCCTCCCAGCGCTGTAGAGGTGGGCCCAGTTGACAGGCTGCATAAGAGACCCCTGGTCCTTCCCACCCACCACCTGGGCCTCAGCTCCCTGCAGAATCCAAAGAAAACTGGACTCACAGAGGCTCATGCTAGAGAGGGAGAGACCTGGGCGGCGCTGGACCCTGCAGCGGAAACACAGCCAAGCATGGCAGGAACTTCTGGAAACCAGGCGATTAGGTGAAAATTGACGTTCTGAGGTGAGTCCCCACTCAGCTCCCTGAGGGCTCAGTCAAGAGACAGGAGGCTTCTTTCTGGATACACTTCCTGCCTGTGTGTCCTGAGGCCGCCATAACCAATGACCACGTTCTGAGTGGCTGAAAATGGCAGAAACATATTATCTCAAGGTCCTGAAGGCCAGGAGGTCCAAGATCAAGTGGTCAGGGCCCTGCTGTCTTGGGAGGCTCTCGAGGAGGCCCCTCTCTTGCCTCTCATAGCTTCTGGTGACCCCAGGTGTTCCTTGGCTCGTGGCCACAGCAGTCCATTCTCTGCATCCGTCTTCATGGGGCCTGCTCTGTTTGCCAAATTTCCTTCTCCCTTTTCTTATAAACACTCCAGCTATTGGCCTTAGAGTCCATTGTAAATCTAGGATGATTTCATCTGAAGATCTTTCACTAATCACGCCTGGAAAGAACCTATTTCCAAATCAAGTCAGATTTTGAGGTTCCCCAGTGGACATGAACTTTGGGGGCCCCCCATTCCACCCACTGAACTCACCCGGCCCAGATCAGAACCCATGGGTGCCATGAGTTGGGGGCCACAGGGCCCTCCTGTGAAGCCCACCTGCCACCAGCCGGCTATTCAGTGCTGTGCTCCGAAACATGGTGGAAAGCAAAGGTCACTCTGGGAGAGAAACAAAACCAGAAGAAGCCAAAGGAAGAGGAGCGAGGAACGTAGAGGCCGCAAGGAGTCATCGAGACAGCAGAGGAAGGGCCAGCACACCAGCTAAACCACAGCTCAGCCTCAGAGACAGCGGACATGCATCCAGACACAGGAGGGGGCAGGGAGGCGAGGAGGCTGGGGGTGGGGCGGGGCAGGGAGGTGAGGAGGCCAGGGCCTCCATCTTCCTCCTCTTGGGTGCTCTGCTTCCTCTCCCTGGCTCTCAGCCTTAGGGACATGTTTGGCAGGTGGAAGGGTGTGGTTGTGACCCCATGTGCTGCCTGGAACACTGGCTCTGACCCCTGAGCCCTGTAGGTGTCATTACCCCAAGCCTGTCCTGCTGGAGAGAAGAGGGGAGCCCAGGACTGGGTGAGGGGTGGGGCCTGCTGGCCCGACCCAGGCGCCTCAAGAGACAGAGGTGAGCCTGGCCACCAAGCCTGCCCCAGCCACAGATATCACCACTGAGTTTGGACAATGAGTCTGGATGCTGTTGATGGCCTGGCAGTAGACAAGTGGGATGGGGAGCTCATTAAAGGAGTGTCGAGAAGCCTGGAGATTTTACATTTAAGTCTTTAATCCGTCTTGAGTTAATTTTTGTGTAAGGTGTAAGGAAGGGGTCCAGTTTCAGTTTTCTGCATATGGCTAGCCAGTTTTCCCAGCACCATTTATAAAACAGGGAATCCTTTCCCATTGCTTGTTTTGTCAGGCTTGTCGAAGATCAGATGGTTGTAGATGTGTAGTGTTATTTCTGAGGCCTCTGTTCTGTTTCATTGGTCTATATATCTGTTTTGGTACCAGTACCATGCTGTTTTGGTTACTGTAGCCTTGTAGTATAGTTTGAAATCAGGTAACATGATGCCTCCAGCTTTGTTCTTTCTGCTTAGGATCCACACATATGTATATTGCAGCACTATTTACAATAGCAAAGATGTGGAACCAACCCAAATGCCCATCAATGATAGACTGGATAAAGAAAATGTGGCATATACACACCGTGGAATACTATGCAGCCATAAAAAAGAATGAGTTCATGCCCTTTGCAGGGACATGGATGAAGCTGGAAACCATCATCCTCAGCAAACTAACACAGGAACAGAAAACCGAACACCACGTGTTCTCACTCACAAGTGGGAGTTGAACAATGAGAACACATGGACACCAGGAGGGGAACATCACACACCAGGGCCTGTTGGGAGGTGGGGGGCAAGGGGAGGGAAAGCATTAGGACAAATACCTAATGCATGTGGGGCTTAAAACCTAGATGATGGGTTGATAGGTGCAGCAAACCACCATGGCACATGTGTACCTATGTAACAAACCTGCACGTTCTGCACATGTATCCCAGAACTGAAAGTAAAATTTTAACAAGAGCCTGGAGAGCGCTTTGGGAAACTGTACACATACACACACGTATATGTCTACATGGCAGAGATGTGTGCATAGATGTACATATGGTATGCCTATAGGTACTGTATGCCTGTGTGTGTGTAGCAGCAGAGTGTGTTACAAATCCAGTAGAATGTTGGAGACATAAAACTGAGGCAATCTCTCAGAAAGCAGAGAGTGGAATTTTCTAAAAGAAATGGGAACTAGGAAAGGAAAACAATAATCAGAAAATTGATTCAGGAGTTCTGAACGATATAACCTCCTGAAATAGCGGAAAATGAAGAAGAAATTATCAAAGAAATGCTTTCTAAAAATCTCTCCAGAGCTGATGTCAGTTTCCCCATGAGAGTACTCACCAAGCCCAGAAAATGAATGAATACAGTCGCATCCTAAAGCACGCCAGCATGAAATTTCAGACCACGGGAGATGAAAAACATCCCCAAAACTCAGAGGGAAAAACCAGGTCATGGGCAAAGACGCCCATAGCAGCGTCGTCGGGTTCTCAGCAGATCGCCGAAGCCGGGAAACAGTGTTGCCAGGTCTTGCAGAGCGCAGGCTGCGACTCCTGACCTGGAACTCCATCACTGCTGGAACGGGCCGTCAAGGGTGCAGGGAGAACAGGCTCCAGCCCTGGACATCCCAGGAGGAGCCCTGCACGTACCTGTGCTTCGGAAGATGAGGGGAAGGGGTCAGGGGACAAGAGGTGTCTCCCAGGGAGAGGGCAATGAAGAAGCACCCAATGCTTCTAGCAGGAATTCGCATGTGAATTCCAAATATGCAGGCATTCAGGGAGGGAAAAAACGAAGATTTTTCTAGGAAAACAAGCACAAATGCCCTGAGGCTCCAGCGTGGGAACGTTGGAGAGCTGTGGCCGAGCCAGCACTGCCTCAGCCAGATCCATTGCCCACGTATTCATCAGGCCCCGTTCTCTGTCGGGCACTGCAGGTGCCATTGGAGAGTTCCAGTGCTTCCCAGGGACCACAGAGCAGGCATGGCCCCTGCCCTCCAGGAGCCACACGGGGGTGATCATCATTGGGCACAGCTTCTGAGGGGGCTGATGGCCCAGTTGAATTGGTCAGGGCATAGTCAAGGGAAGAGGGTCCACCCAGGTCCTCTGGGCCAGCACCCCGGAGAGCCTGGCTTAGGCATCCAGAGGGACCAGGGTGTCACCAGAAGTGAGTAAGGCCCCAGGCTGGGCAGGGCCAGTCTGCAAGGCCCGGGAGCCGTCTGTCCTGCGTGTGGTGGGGGAGGACACAGAGCCACTTCATCTGGGAGTGAGATAGAGCTGCCTTCAGGAGCCCAGGTGGGCTGTGGAGCTCGTGGCCTTGCATGGCCAGGGCAGGGCTGCTGCGGACAGCAGGCCGCGGGCTGAGCAGAAGCGGAGGGCCCGGGAGGGTCTGCAGTGCCCTCTCCCAGACACAGGCAGGCGAGAGCCGAGGTGGTATCAGGGTGCACCCAGGCGTCCTCACCCGGCCTCTCCCTGGGATGCCCATGGCCACTTCCTGGCCCCCTGCACAGCAGACACTGGGCCCCGCTGTGGCCGTCATTAGTCAGCAAAGG
The DNA here is from genome assembly GCF_029289425.2 of Pan paniscus. Lineage (NCBI taxonomy): Eukaryota > Metazoa > Chordata > Mammalia > Primates > Hominidae > Pan > Pan paniscus. The sequence continues at coordinate 58,592,393 of NC_085927.1, forward strand.
CCGGGGCTGCTGGAGGAAGAAGGGGGATGCTGTAGCTGAACACTGAGCCTCTGTGGGGGCAGCGGGGAGGCCCCCAAGCAGGAAGGTGGTGGCTGTGGTTGTGGAGGGAAGTCAAGAGGTGTCTTGAGGGAGGATCCACAGTTACCAGGCAGCCAACCACACGCAAGCAGGGAGGGAGGACGTGGGCCTGGCAGGCCTGTGTGGGCGCCATCCTCCCGTGCGACCTGTGTCTGCCCTGTCCGACCCCCATTAGGAGCCTGCGGTTCATCTCCCAGAGCACTCCCCAGAGTACCAGTGCATCTCTGGTACTCCCCAGAGCACAGGCAAGCCGGGGCCTTGGGGCCCCCTCCCCGCACAGGGACCCTGGTCCCAGCCAGGCTTCCCCCGGCCCCGTGAGGTCAACCAGGAATTCACGCAGCCCTTTCGGATTCTGGAAGTTTCTTAAGTGACTGGGAGTTCCACCCCCGCCCCCCAACCTTCCAGTCCTCCGTGTGAGCCTCTTCCCTCTCTGTTGCTGGAAGCATTCATAGTCCCCATCCTGCACCAGGCTTGCCCTGCAGAGACAGGGTGCAGCTTGTCACTTCCTCCCTTCATGTGACAAGGTGGCCCCTGCCCCCGGCTCACTGTCACCATGGCTGAGGGCCCACCCTGCCCTCCACCATCTGTCTGTCCCCATGTCCTCCCAGCTGAGCAATCCTCTTTGCCCGGCTGGGTCAGCCCAGCCTTGAGGACTGGGGAGCATAGCTGTTCTCAACGTGGAGGAAACGCAGTTTTAATCCATTTTATGGGCCCAGGGGGATTTTCAACTTTTTCTTTTGAATCCCGTGTGGGGAGGTGTGCAGACATTCCTCTCGCCAGGGGCCCTGGCCTGCACACACCCGCAGGGGCTCTGCTTCCCAAGGCCGGCTCACCTTCCCCGTCCTTCTGGAACTAATGCCAGGTGGACGCAGAGCCGGCAGGACTGAAGAGAACTGCCCCTCGGGTGAGGTGGCACGTCCTGTTCCCCTCGGAGCCCTCCAGCCAGCAGCTCAGCCCTGGCTGCCTGGGCCAGAGCCCAGAGGCTCCAAGTCCGTCTGGAGTGTGATCAGATGGCGTTCATGGAGCCTAACTCAGGGAACTGGAGGGAGAGGGAGGCTGAGCTCAGGAAGAGATGGCTGCGATGGCCAGGGGAGAGAAAAACTGCCCAGAAGGATCGTGAAGGAAGAGGAGAGAGAAGGACATTCCCTACCCTCTCACCAGCCCAAGAGAGCAGGGTGGTGGTGGGCCGAGGTGGCCTCAGGACTGCCCCCCTGCATTCTCTCCCAAGGACAAAGAAGGCTGAGGCTTAAACAGGTCTGAGAGACGGAGCAGGGGTGGGTACTTGGCCAGAAGTGGCCGGGGACCCGCACCTAACTAATCTTTTTTCTGCACAAACAATGAAAAATACTAAGTCATTACTCTGATCCCTGTCTGCAATCCATTTTGCGTTCTTTTGAATCACCGCTATTCATCACCACAATAATGGCTGGACATTTTAATAGATTCTGGGTGTAAACAAAAACGTATATGGCCGGCGCCACATCAGCTAGTATTGTAAGCAGTGACACTCTTCATTTTCTCAGCAGAAATGAGCCCAGAAATAAAAAAAAAATTGGTTTGACCAAACCCACATTATTTCTGTCTGCACTTTGGGCCAATTTTGTAATGGGAGGCGCGACACGCTGGGCGCCATTTACAGTAATTGTCCTGCATTAGGCTCGATCTTCCTTAAAGAAGTTGTTCTTTGAATCGTTTTAAATACATAAATGGCAAATGGCTGAAACGTGAGGACGCTCGCCCGGTGCAGAAGGGTGGACGGGGTCTGTCAGGAAACCCAGTGGGTGTGGCGGGGCTGGGGATTTCCTGGTGCCCCCTACTGGTCAGAAAGTTACGTTACGTTGGGTCAGGGTGAGGATCAGGCTTAGGGTTTGTCTGAGTGACATGATCAGTGCCTCCTTCTCCTTTCCCCTGCCCTTGCTTCCCTGTCTTCTCCCCACCGTTCCCATCCCTCTGACACTATTTTGGTGCCAAGTCAGAGACTGGAATGCAGAGATGAGACACGTGACCCAACATCTCAGGGACACCCCTCGAGAATCGCTGGGAGGGGTCACTTTTTGGTGCCAAATGGGCCTGCTTGGTTGGCCTCTGAGTCTGGCACATCACTGGGAAGAGAGGTGGGAAGGGCTTGCTGAGGAAATGGCAGACAGCACTCTGTTTACCTGGCGAGGACTGCGGCAAGGTGCTCACATCCCACCGTGCGTAGCCAGGACAGAGGGGTCCTGGGGACCATCCTCCGGCTATGCAGGTGCGGGGAGCCTGGTCTCCAGGACACGGGGAGACACCCTGTCTTGTTGCTGACAGGGCAGCTTCCCAGAAGTTCTCATCATGTTCACAATGGAAATGCAATGCCTTGGTCCCCACCACGCTGGCACCTGGGCACGGAGCCTCCACAGGGTTCCCTGTGCTCGAGACATATTTCTGAGCAGCACCTTCCAGGGCCTGGCTGTGGTCTAGAGGAACTCTGCTCACAGTGCAGACCACGGAATGCCCTGGAAGGGCTCCACGTCCTGCCCAGACCCCTGGGGACCCTTTCTGGGTGGATCCCAGAATAGGCACTTCTTGTTCCTGCCTCAGGCCCCCTCATGCACAGTGAAGTCACACCCACGTGAAGACCCCGGATGAGGAACCCGAGTGGCCCCCTCTCCTGAGGGCGCTAAGGCCACTGTCCCCTGCTGGGCCAGGCTCCCTGACAGCCCCACTGCGTGGTTGCCCAGGCAGGAAGGTGGACGTGAGCTCCATCTCGATGGGTGAGGCTTCGGGATGCTGGACTTTCAAATGGCCCTGGAATCTACACAATCCTAGGGGAAGGATAGAGTCCCGCCTTAGACACTGGAGTCTTCCCCATAGAGGGTTGTCCCTGTGAGGGACAACCTCCCTGGCCATTCTAGAGCAGCCTGGGCTACTGCCCCCGTGCCACCGTTTCAGCCCGCCCACTGCCTTCATGCCACCCACTGCCTTCGTCCCGCCCGCTGCGTGTGACCTCAGATCCTCACCAGAGCACTGCCTCCGTGCTGCTGTTTCAAGCCCGTCCACTGTGTGTGATCTCAGGTCCTCACCAGAGCCGCTGGAACCGGTGCCACTGTCTGATTCCAAGTCTCATGAACTGATTGGCAGAAGGTGCCGGTCAAGTGCTGGAAAACCTGTTTTTCTCCTATTGGTTGGCAGAAGGTGCTGGCCAAGTGCTGGAAAACCTGTTTTTCTCCTATTGGTTTATAATCCTTATAATCTTACAGATGACATTGCTTTGAGATTAATTTCTTTGTAAAGGACAAAGATGAACTTCTTCCTTCCTGACTGTACTGTGGAAAGTAAGATCAGGGCGGGGCACAGTGGCTCACGCCTGTAATCCCAGCACTTTGGGAGGCCAAGCAGGCAGATCACTTGAGGTCAGGGGTTTGAGACCAGCCCGGCCAACATGGTGAAACCCCGCCTCTACTAAAAATACAAAAATGTGCCAAGCGTGGTGGCACGCACCTGTGATCCTAGCTACTTGGGAGTCTGAGGCAGGAGAATCGCTTGATCGCTTGAACCTAGGAGGCGGAGGTTGCAGTGAACCGAAATCACACCACTGCACTCCAGCCCAGGCGACAGAGCAAAACTCTGTCTCAAAAAAAAAATTTCATAAACATATGTGTGTATGTGTCTTTATAGTAGAATGATTTATAATCCTTGGGGTACATATCCAGTTCTGGGATTGCTGGGTCAAATAGTATTTCTAGTTCTAGACCCTTGAGGAATCGCCACACTGTCTTCCACAATGGTTGAACTAATTTACACTCCCACCAACAGTGTAAAAGCGTTCCTATTTCTCCACCTCCTCTCCAGCATCTGTTGTTTCCTGACTTTTTAATGACCGCCATTCTAATTGGCGTGAGGTGGTATCTCATTGTTTATTGCGGCACTGTTCACAATAGCAAAGACTTGGAAAATGAACCCAAGGGTTCATCAATGATAGACTGGATAAAGAAAATGTGGCACATATACAACATAGAATACTATGCAGTCATGAAAAAGGATGAGTTAATGTCCTTTGCAGGGACATAGATGAAACTGGAAACCATCATTCTCAGCAAACTAACAACAGGAACAGAAAACCAAACACCGCATGTTCTCACTCATAAGTGGGAGTTGAACAATGAGAACACATGGACACAGGGAGGGGAACATCACACACTGGGGCCTGTCGGGGTGGGGGGCTAGGGGAGGGATAGCATCAGGAGAAATACCTAATGTAAGTGACAGGTTGATGGGTGCAGCAAACCACCATGGCACGTGTATACCTATGTACCAAAACTGCACGTTCTGCGCATGTACCCCAGAACTTAAAGTATATAAAAACAAAAATTGAAAAAGAAAGTAAGATCAACATGCAAGGTGGGTGCACGCCACAGGGGCAGTCGTGGCCGGGGGTACATCCTAACAGTGAGGTGCTGTCTCCAATCAGCTGGGCTGCACGCCACAGGGCAGTCACGTCTGGGGTCCATCCTAACAGTGAGCATATGTAGAACTGGACGCTGGGCAGAGGCTGTGCAAGGAGTGAGTGTGTGGCTGCATTAATCCAGAAAGCCACGGAGGCTTCTATGGACTTGCAGGGGAGCCCGTCTTCTCCTCTCTCCTCCAAACGCTGGAGAAGCTCGTTCTAGCTGTCTCTAGCCCCAAGGCCGCCCTCTACCTGTGCCCAGCCTGTCCCCTGAGCCCCAGGCTCCCATCATGCCAGACCGGTCCCTTTGTCACAGCACCTGTGTGTGCCGTCTTCTTGGCTGATGTGTCCAGATGTGCCTCATTCTCAGCCCAGCTCTTCAGACCCAGATAGCAGCACACAGGATACCGGGGCTCTGCCAGCCACCCCCTTCCACATGGCTTCTGCATGCTGCAGTGGGAATGAAATACGACGTGTGGCATGGGCGCTTGTTAAAGATCAGTCTTTAAAAATGAAATAGAAGGATTTGTGTCTGCATCCAAATTACTTTAAATGTCAGCTCCCCGTTAAACCCAAGATATGGCGGGTGGCACAGGTCCTTGGATGACACCTCTACCCCGTCGTGTTCATCAGTGCTGGCGTCTTCGTCACTGCGGCTCTGTCCCTGAATCCCTTCGCATATCACCTCTTCCTGAACTGGAATATAAATCTCAGGCTCCATAGGCTTTGGGCATGATTGAACCACTGTGTGCCTCCCAGACTGACAAGCCCCTTCCAGGGACGCGGCCATTGTACCAAAAAGACTTACTGGGTCAGATCCCACCATCCTCCCCCTGCCTGGAAGAGTGACTGCTCTTCTGCATGCTAGGGTGGGAGACCTTGTGGAAGTCAGTTTATCTTTAGAGTTTCAGTTTCCTTATCTGTAGAAGGGGGTAAGAATGCCCCCAGGGTTGACCCTTCAGGTTCATGGGATGATAAGAAAGGAAAATGGTGGACGAGAAAGGTTTCTGAGGCTCTGCTGTGCTCCTGGCCCTCTTGCTTGCTTCTGCCCTACCTAAGGCACAGACAAGTTCTCTGTGTAGGAAAAGGATTCTTGTTTTCCACATGTGGCATCTTCCAGAGTATCCTGGAATGTCTACATGCCCGATTAGAATCCAGCATTAGAATGAAGTCAGACTCTCGGCCTCTTCTTTGGGAAACCCCTGCCCATCTGGTCATTGGTGCTGTGCAACAGGAAAGACTCGGGGTGCTGGTTGCATTGCTGCAGCAGGAGCGACCAGGGGTGTTGGTTGCATTGCTACAGCAGGAGAGACTCGGGGTTCTGGTTGCATTGCTGCAGCAGGAGAGACTCGGGGTTCTCGTTGCATTGCTGCAGCAGGAGAGACTCGGGGTTCTCGTTGCATTGCTGCAGCAGGAGAGACTCGGGGTTCTCATTGCATTGCTGCAGGAGGAGAGACTCGGGGTTCTCGTTGCATTGCTGCAGCAGGAGAGACTCAGGGTACTGCTTGCATTGCTGCATCTCTCAAAAGCTTTGTTTTGTTGTTGGTTAGATTTGGCACTGTGTAGTCATGGCCATGTGGCTTCAGGTTCTCACAGGACACAGGGACATGTGACTGATGAGGTTTCAAGAGAGGAGGATCGGATGAGTGGGGGATTGCAGCTTCCCTCCTCCCGACACCTGGGACCCTCCACTCACAGAGAGAATGAGCTTCTCCAGCGTTTGGAGGAGAGAGGAGAAGATGGGCTCCCCTGCAAATCCATAGAAGCCTCCGTGGCTTTCTGGATTAATGCAGCCACACACTCACTCCTTGCACAGCCTCTGCCCAGTGTCCAGTTTTACATATGCTTTGGAAATAAGAACAACTGTCAATAACACCATGACCTAAAGAAAGAAACAAGTAAGTGCTGAAAAGCACTGGGGAAAGCCCCCTGGGGCTCAAAGGAGTGGAAGCCCGTGCCTTATCCTCTGAGCCCCAGCTATGACAGTGACCTCCTGTAATGCACAAAAAGCCCTAGACTTCCTTCTCAGGCCTGGGTCTAACCGTAGGACTTAGAAACTGGTGATCAGAGGGTTCATAGGCAGGCAGAGGTGGAATCCTACCCACCCAGGGGGCATCCCCTGCTCAGTCCTGCAGAGACTCAGCTCCCAGCCTGTGGCATGGCAGGGAGGAAAGGCAGTGGGTGGAGGTAAGTTTCACAGAAGAGGCACAGAGATGGCAGAAGAGCCTCTTAGCTAGAGTAGGAGTAAGCAAGAGGGCCAAGGGCGCACCAGGACCTGTGTTCTTCCGTTCAGCTCTCATTCCCAAAGGAGCAGAAAACTCTGCAGCTTAGACAGAAGTCTGATCTCCCAAAAGGGAGCAGAGCCCAGCCCTGAGGAGCCGCCTCCAGCTGGCGGGAAGCCTGTCGGGCATCCTGTGAAGATGAGGGCCTGCTGCACATCACCCAGACCTTTCAGGCCATCCCGCAGTGGGCAGGGCTTCCCACACCTGCAGGAACCAGAGCGAGACTGGAGACGAGCTCCCCGCCATGCCCCATGGCTCATTCTAGACCAGGATTGATTGACCTCTCCCGGTTCAAAAGGGCATTTTTTTTTAAGCCTCAAAGTCAAAACTCAAGTATGAGCCCGTAAAAAAGTAATAATAATAAGCACTATCTATGGAAAGCAATCCTGTCCTAAAGATTTTAGGGCAGAGGTAGCTCTGAAAATAGATCTCTGCAGTAAACAGACAATACTTTTATAGAAAGCGTCTGCTTGTTGGTGTCACAGAGATGGACTGCATGGCCGTGACCCAGGAGCCAGGAACCCAAGGTGAGGCAGGACCTGGAACGAAGGCAGACATCCAAGGGTTTTCTGAATGAAATAGAAGATGGATACAGAGACACCAAAGATGTAAAAGTAGAGTTTAGTTGTGTATTGAGAGCTGCAAATAACATAAATATAACTGCAGAAAATCAAAACAGTGATAAGGAGACTAATCTTAAAACCAAGAGATAATTCACAGAAAAAAAAAGCAAGGAAATGGAGCCAAACAGATAAAGAGAAGTTGGTAGATATGGAGGACAGAGGATGAATATCTAACTGAAGAGTCGTGGATGCTCCTGAGGGGGAACCTCAATGGCACCAGCAGAAGGAAGAATCACATTAGAGTGGAAACCATAGTGTTGGAAAGAAAGTTACTCGAGTTGGAGGAAACTGCCAACGAAAAACCAAACAAAAACACCCGGGATCTAGCCATTTTATGGTGATATCTTTGAATTTCAAGAACAAAGGAAACCCTTGTGATAACCATCCAGGGGATATTAAGAAAATAAAAAGACAAGAGAACAAGAATCCCCACAAACACACATGCAAGCTGTCCTCTGAACTCAGTGAGACTTAGAACCAGGAGACAAGAGGGAGAATTATGTAAATATATGATTGAAACTTCGTTTTACTTATGAATTTGTTCTCATTTCTATTTGTTTTGTTGTTTTTGGACAAAGTAAATAAATAAGACAGCTTTAGATTTGCAAGGATTTAGAAAGCTTACCAGTTATGCTGAACCCTTACTGTCTTCAGTGGGAATGGCACCAGGTTCAAGAGGTTGAAGAAGAGACCCAGAGCCAGCAAATGAGACATGGAGGTGGGGGGCACTTACATACAGGGTAGAGAGGCTAGTGGTGGTGGGCTGGACAGGTGAACTACCTCACATACAGAAACAATCCAGTCGTGGTAGTCTGGACGGGAGAATCACTGGTCCAGTGGTGGTGGGCTGGACAGGAAAACCACAACCACATGCAAAAAGCTTGCAGTTTATATGGCATTTTCAAATAGCACCTTCCCCCAAGCAGGCTCCACCTGGCAGTCTTCATTCAACCCTGGATCTGGAGCCTCAATCCCCTGTGTAGGCCACGTTCCATAGGACGGGCTGGGGGCTCAGATGTTCCTCATAGACAAGGAGTGTATCTCCAGGTTGGCCACTCCTGGATTCCCTAGCTCAGAGCACACATTCAGGTGTATCTTCCGTACGGGGTCATTCTCAGGGTATGCTTAAATTATTGCTATCAGGTACATTTATCATACCACCCACATACCTTTCCTGAATAAGTGAGGAAAAGATGCACTCAAGTCAATCAGGAAAGAAAGAAACATCAGGAGCTGAACATTGAAAAGGTCACATGTAAGATGATTAATGGTGACCATTGATATCGGTTGAATACATGGGGCTGGATATAAATAATTCCTCTAACTATGGTTATAAAATTGAACATAAGATTCACAGCACTATTATTTAATATACTCTGTATATTATGAAAAACAATTGGTGCATGAAAATAACCTGGTCTGTAACCTCTAGTAAAACTAACAGAGGCTGTGGGGAGCAGGCAGTGGCAGGCTGGAGTCACTCATGGGATAGAAGGAGCCATGATGATTTAAGTCATTAGAGAAATGATGTAGTCATTAAGAGTGCATTTGCTTAACATAAAAGCTATCACAAATAGAGACAAAATATAATTTCAACTAAACCACTGAGAGTAAAAAGCAAGTGACACTTGTGCATGTGTGTAAAGACAAGACCAATCATGAAAGGAACATAACCAGAAATCAACTTGGATCATAGTGTTCGGATAGAATGTCACTATCAGTGAAGACAATAAATGTAAATGGATTAGTCTCCTCTATTAAAAAGCAAAGACTATCAAATCAAGTGTTGAAAATAGCCAAATATGTGTTGCTTTCTAAGGGCATTCCTACAAAATAATAAGGTTAAAAGCAAAAAATAAATAAAGATAAATCAGGCAAATGCAGTTGAAAGGAAATTGAGAGGGTAAACATTAAATTGGAACAATATTGTCATATATTGATACATTTACTTATTGACACATTTATGCCTTACAGTTCAGACTGTAATGAAAGTGTCACATTTAGAAATCATTATGCGCTGATTAGCATACATAAGAATAGATTATGTAAACACAATTACAAATAAATTATATGATCAGAAACACAATTTTTAGCTGAGATTTAAATAACTTAATCTATATTAAGGTCAAGTAAACACCACCAATAACAACAATAAAAAGCAGCAGTGCATACATCTTTTGAATACTACAATTAACTAAAATTGAATTTGAGCCACATATCTAAATTATAGTATACAAACAAGGCTGCTTCCAATTTTCAATCATTGTTGAAATCTCTACAAAAAGAGCCATAAACCAAGTCATGAATTAAATCACACTAGGAGAAGAAATGCACCAGCCCTCTTTTCCAGTGAGAATACACTGTATTTAAAATTGAGACTTACACCAAAAAATAAAAGCCTTATTAACCAGGACTTTCTTATAATTTATTGATTGAAAGTTTTAATAAAAGAAGAAGCCACACTCACAAAAGGTCACATGCAATGTCTGAAGTCCATCTGCTGGTGTCCAGTGCTGGATGGAGCAACTGCCAGCCGGTTAACTTGGAGCAAACTTCCCTTTCTATGCTTCAGTTTCTATATTTATAATATGGACAAAATACCACTTCCTAGGGCTCTTGTAAGCATTGGATGAATTCGTATATTAAAGTGATTTGAGCAGGGCCAGCACTACTGAACAATATTATATATGCATTTGAGTTATTGATATCCCATTTAGAATGTCATAGAAATAACACACGGTATTTTTGCAGATCCAGTGAAAGAGCTACTCATCAGTGTATGTATGTCTTTAAATGCCTTTATCTTCAAATCAGAAAGAATGAACACAAAGAACTTAAGCGTGAGGAAAAGCCACCCCTCCCCTCAAAGAGGAGAAAACAGCTGGTAAAGCTGAAAAGAAATATTAATGAATTTTTAAAAGAAAGGCATAGAGTGTGTCATTGCACCTTTAACAAACCTATAAAAATGTGGTTTTACTTCTTTACATAAATTATTTTATATCAGAAAATAGATCTGAAAGGAGGAAGCAGATTACTAGGCTGAGATAGGCTGAAAGCTACACCTGTTGCACCAGTCAGCCAAGTTGTAGAGCAAAGGAAAAATTATTCACAAATGTATGCATAGCTAGTGTATCGATCACTAAATCTGGAAATTTTTATGAAATATATATTTTTTCTAGGGGAAAAACTACCATACATAACTGAAGGAATAGATAAATGTTAATATTCTTCAGTAAAATTTTCAGAGAAAAATACTTTAATAGGCACGCTGCTTAAAATATTTAGTGTTCAGGTTTCTTTTCCCAAATATTGGAAAATATGGAAAATCATCCAGTTTATCTTAGGAACTAAAATATTTTATATTTATTTATAAATATATAATATTTTTACATTTATTTGTAAATATATGTTTTTATATTATTAGTATATAATAATTTATAAATATATTTATGTAAATATATAATAGTCATATAAATATATTTATATTATAAATTCGTATAAAATATAAATTCATAAACATAAATCTGTATAAAATATAAATTCACAAATATAAATCTGAAAAGAGGAATCAGATTACTAGGCTAAGATAGGCTGAAAGCTGTGCCTCTTACACCAGTCAGTCAAGTTGTAGAGCAAAGGAAAAATTATTCACAAGTGTATGTGGTATGTGTAGCTAGTGTATTGATCACTAAATCTGGAAATTTTGTTTAAATATGTAATTTTTAATTACATAAAATATAAATATAAATTTATAAGTTTATATTTAAATTTATTTTAAATATATAAATATAAATTTAAATATAAAACAAATATAAATTTAAATATGAAATATATAAATTTAATTATAAATATATAAATATATATTTAGGAACTGAAATATTTTAGAAAGTGTCCCAAAAGATAAAAAAGTTCCAATTATCATCTCCTTCCACAAAGACTTTTGAGTCTGTGATGTGGGCCAGGCACCGTGTCAGGCACGCAATTCCTTCAGCAAGCAGCCTAGCAGCTGCATACACCCACCCAGCATTGTCCCGGGGGCAGCAGCCGCCTCTGGGGATCCGTGTCCCTGGAATGTGCATCCTCTGGTGTTAGTACTGCATGGCACACACATTGCTCACACCTACATAAAATAACAGCACACCGAATTCTGAGTCCTTTAAAAGAAAAAAAAGAGGCCGGGCACGGTGGCTTACGCCTGTAATCCCAGCACTTTGGGAGGCCGAGGTGGGCGAATCATGAGGTCAGGAGATTGAGACCATCCTGGCCAACATGGTGAAACTTCGTCTCTACTAAAATACAAAAAAATTAGCTGGGCATGGTAGCACGTGCCTGTAGTCCCAGCTACTTTCGGGAGGCTGAGGCAGGGGAATCGCTTGAACCCGGGAGGTGGAGGTTACAGTGAGCCGAGATCACGCCACTGCACTCCAGCCTGGGCGACAGAGCAAGACTGTGTCTCAAAAAAAAAAAAAGAAAGAAAAGGCCACATGCAGCGCGGCGGAGCCAACATGAGCAACAAAAGTGCGTCTTGCTACAGGCCCACCTTGTTTTATTGTACTCTGCTTTATTGCACTTTGCAAATATTGCCGTTTTCACAAATTGAAGGTTTGTGGCAGCCCTGCCTTGAACCAGTCTGACAGCACCATGTTTTCAACAGCGTATGCTCACTTTGTGTCTCTGTGTCACGTTTTAGTAATTTCCCCTGTATTTCAAACTTTATTACTATATCTGTTACGGTGATCTGTGATCATTGAGGTTTGATGTGACTATTACAGTTGTCTTGGGGCACCACAAACCATGCCCGTGTAAGATGGCACACTTCACAGATGGATGTTTTCTGCATTCTGACAGCTCCACTGACCGGCCAGTCCCGTCTCTCCTCTCCACGGGCCTCCCTGTTCTCTGAATCAACAATATTGAAATTAGGCTAATTAATAACCCTACAGTGGCCTCTAAGTGTTCAAGTGAAAGGAAGAGGCGTCCATCTCTCACCTTAAATCAAAAGCTAGAAGTGATCAAGCTTCGTGAAGAAGGCGTGTCGAAAGCTGAGACAGGCTGAATGCTAGGCCTCTTGCACCAGTCAGCCAAGTTGTAGAGCAAAGGAAAAATTATTGAAGATAAATGCAAGTGCTACTCCAGTGAATATATGAATGATAAGAAAGGGATAGAAAGTTTTAATGGTCTGGAGACAAGATCCAACCAGCCACAACATTCTCTTAAGCCAAAGCCTAATCCAGAGCAAGCCCCAACTCTCTCGAATTCTGTGAAGGCTGAGAGAAGGGAGGAGGCTGCAGAAGAAAAGTTGGAGCCAGCAGACGTTGACTCATGAGTGTTAAGGAAAGAAGCTGTCTCCACTACATAAAAGTGCAAGGTGAAGCAGCAACTGCTGTTGGAGAAGCTGCAGTAAGTTCTCCAGAAAATCCAGCCAGGACCATTGATGAAGGTGGCTCCATTAGACAATAGATTTTCAATGTAGATGAAAGAGCCTTCTATTGCAAGAAGACGCCAACTGTGAGATTTCCCACTAGAGAGAAGTCAGTGCCTGGTTTCAAAGCACCAGAGGACAGGCCGACTCTCTTGTTAGAGGCTAATGCAGCTGGTGACTTGAAGTTGAAGCTGGAGCTCATTTTTCATTCTGAAAACCCCAGGTCCTTGAAGAATTAAACAAACCTACTCCGCCTGTGCTCCATACAACGTACAACACGGCCTGGATGGCAGCACATCTGTGTATGGCATGGTTGACTGAATCCTTTAAGCCCACCGATGAGACCTACTGCTCAGAACAAAAGATTCACGATATTGCTGCTCATTAACAATGCACTTGATCACCCAAGATCTCGGATGGAGATGTTCCAGGAGATGAATGCTGTGTTCATGCTGCTAACACAACATCCATTCTGCAGCCCATGGATCAAGGAGTAATTTTGAAATTAAAGTCTTCTTCTTTAAGAAATACATTTGATAAGGCTATAGCTGTCATAGATCATGATTCCTCTGATGGACCTGGGCAAAGTCAAATGCAAACCTTGTGGAGAGGATTCACCATTCTAGACGTCATTAAGAGCATTTGTGATTCATGGGAGGAGGTCAAAATCATCAAAATTAACACCTGTTTGGAAGAAGTTGAATCCAACCCTCATGCATGGCTTTGAGAGAGTTTAAGATTTCAGTGGCGGAAATCACTGCAGATGTGATGGAAGTAGGAAGAGAACTCGATTTGCAAGTGGAGTCTGAAGAGGGGACTGGACTGCTGCAATCTCAGGATAGAACTTGAACGGATGGGGAGGTACTTCTTGGGGATAAGCAATGAAAGTGGGTTTTTTTGTTGTTTTGTTTTGTTTTTTTGAGACGGAGTCTTGCTCTTGTCACCCAGGCTGGAGTGCAGTGGCGCAATTTCGGCTCACTGGAACTGCAAGCTCCGCCTCCCGGGTTCACACCATTCTCCTGCCTCAGCCTCCCGAGTAGGTGGGTCTACAGGTGCCCGCCACCACGCCCAGCTAATTTTTTGTATTTTTAGTAGAGACGGGGTTTCACCGTGTTAGCCAGGATGGTCTCGATCTCTTAACCTCGTAATCCACCTGCCTCAGCCTCCCAAAGTGCTGGATTACAGGCGTGAGCCACCACGCCTGGCCAGAAAGTGTTTTTTTGACATGGAATCTGCCCCTGGTGAAGATGCTGTGAACATTGTGGAAATGATGACATAGGATTTCGAATATTCCATAGGCCATAGCTGCACATAGTGCAGCGGCAGGTGTGAGAGAATTGATTGGATTTTGAAAGAAGTTCTTCTCTAGTTAAAATGCTCTCAAACAGCATTGCATGCTACAGAGAACTCTTTCATGAAAGGAGAGTCAATCGATGCAGCAAACGTTAGTGTTGTCTTAAGAAATTGTCACATCCTCCTCAACCTTCAGCAACCACCGCCCTGATCAGTCAGCAGCCATCAGCATCGCGGCAAGACCCTCCACCAGCTAAGAGATGACGACTCCCGGAAGGCTCAGATGATCCTTAGCATTTTTAGCACTAACTTATTTTTAAGGTATGTACTTTTTTTAGACATGATGTTTTTGCACACTGAGTAGACTGCAGTATAGTATAAACATAGCTTTTATATGCACTGGGAAACCAAAAATTTGTGTGATTCACTTGATCATGATATTTACTTTATTGCGGTGGTCTGGAACTGAACCCACTGTATCTCTGAGGTATGCCTGTATTTCAAAATCAGGTAGAATGACTATATCACCAGATTGAATCTTTTAAAAAGTCTTCTAATTCAATAGATGCTGGGAAAGTCACTAGGGGGACACAGTCTTACTCATTACAAAACAAATCAAATGAGCAAAAGCACCAAAAGCCACAGACCTCCAGTCAGCCTGGAGGGTAGGGCAGGCCCACCCAGGGCCCAGCGTCCATCTGAAACCCAAGCCAGCATGTGCTTCAGCCTCCAGCTCTGAGATTTTGGGACACAGAACCCAGTTGCCCTATGTCTTTTCAAATGGAACCCTCACGGGCAAGTTGCCCTATGTCTCTTCAAATGGAACCTTCAGGGGAGTCCTGCATGGTGACTTTTTGGACGTTCTGGCAAATGCAATCACATCAGTGTGTGATATGAGAAAATACAATCCTTGTTACTTGCAGGTGAGGTAAGCAGGTGCTTCAGAAACTCTAGAGATTGGCTGAAATGCCTTGGAAACTAATAAGATTTCAGTAAACTGGACCGAGTATGAGTATAGAAAGTTCTCTGCTTGTATCCAATGTTAAAGTTTTCACAGACCCAGTCTGTGATGTAGATCTGTGTTCAGCAAACTCCAGCCTGCAGGCCAAATCAGGCCCATCCGTTCGTGTGTTCATTCACACATTGTCTACAGATGGGTGGGAGCCACAGCAACAGAGTTCAGCAGTGGCAAAACAGAACCTATGGCCCCAGAGCTGCAAATGCATATACTTGCAGCACAAGTTTGCCAACCCCTGGACCAGACTAATAAAAGTTCTTCAGCCCCACCTGCCAAGAGCTGGAATGGGCAGCCGCCTGCACAGTGTTGGTCAGGATGGGAAAGTGGTGAATTTGCTGGTCACCTTTAGGAGAAGTCTGCTCTGCATATGCAAAAAAGGAAGCTACCGTACACAGAAACCGTTGCTGCTGACTTCCAAGCACATGTGTTTCAAACTGTAATGATTTAATTGCAATAAATACGTGAAATAAATGAGAGGGGAAGACTATTGATCACAGCAAAAAACAGTAACTTGAAAGAACATGAGTAAGAAATGGTTGGCACCTGTATAAAATGTAAAGACTTCCCGTGAGAAATGAGAAAAAACTGGAACAAATGAAAGATGCCGTAGACACTGACATGAGGAGTGGAGGGCGAAACATCGTGAGTCCGGCTGTTCTTTCAAAAGTTAATCTTTACATTTAGTAAGATTTGAATCCAGTTTCCCATGGGTTTTCAGAATTTCACAAGATGATTTTACGTTTTATCCTAGGGTGTAATTCAGTTTCGGGCGTCAAAGACTTTGGAACGGAAGACTCACCCGGGTGTCCTCGTCCTGCTGGTGTAGACACATGTGTGAACAGCAGGAGAGGAGCCGTCTGGGCTCTGGGCAGTGTGTGAGCAGCTCTGGGCTTTGGGGCCGCCTGCCTGGCCCAAGCCTGGGCCCCACCACTGTGACCTGCCTCAGGAGTTAACACAAGGACCATGTTTGGCAAAGTCCCAGCACATAAGTAAATGCTAAAATGTCAGCTCTTCTGACTGCTGTTTTCTGATCCACAGAAGAGGCCAAGTGAACAGCCCCATCCTGAAATGAACCCAGGTGTTCCTGAGAGGTGATAACGGATGTCGTGAGCATCTCAAATCAGTGAGGATGGGACAGGGTCACCAGCAGCAGGTGCTGGGAAAATCAGCTTTGGATTTGGGGAAAAACCCAAGTTGGACTCTTACCTCACACCATGTTCAAAACTAAATTCCCCTGGTATTGCAGAGTAAAGGATAAAGGAAACTCTGAGATGACCAGGAGGAAGTGGAGGGGAATATTGATCTGCGTGTGGCGTGAGGAAGAACGCTGCGATTGTAAACTCAATTGGAGAAATCCACGATGACAGCAAACGCCTGACCCTGTGCACCTAGGCACTCAGGTAGATTAACTCATTCATTCCGACAGCTGCCCATGGGCTGCAGACTGTTCTCATCCCGTTTTACAGATGAGGAAACGGAGGCACGGAGGTGCTAAGTAACGTCCTGAAGGCCACCCACGAGCCACAGAGCTGGGATCCTACCAAGGAGCCGGGAGCTGGAGCCCCTGATCTCCTCTAGCCACCCCGATTGACCTCAGAACCTCAAACGTAGGACAGTCCAGTCACATGCATGACGCTAGGAGGCAGATCACAGCGTGGGGAGCAGGAGGTGGATCACAGCTGGCGAGCGTGTCTCCTAACCTTGTGATAGACGCACAGTCCACAGGAAGATGGGCAAAGTCCGCAAATAGAGAATTCCCAAAATACGAAATGGAAGCAGCCAGAAAAAATGACAGAGACAGTCACTGTCAAGAAGGGCGACCAAAGCACCCACACAGAGGCCACTCAGGTTCATTTGTTTTCTTTTTATCTGATCTCCTTTTGAGCTGACTTAAAGAATGCTAATAGGAATGAAGATCCACCAGTCTCTCTGGAAAGCAGAAAGCAGTTAGGCAGTCTGTGGAGAGAATCTGAAACTTGTACTCATGCTGCTTTGGAAGACAGTTTGGCAGTGGCTGAAAATGATGGAGTTACCAAGGGAGACAGCAATCGCCCTCCTAGAGTCCACAGAGTCCCTCCCCCCAGGAGGAATGAGAATCACACTCCTAGAGTCCACAGAGTCCATCCCCCCAGGAGGAATGAGAATCGCACTCCTGGAGTCCACAGAGTCTGTCCCCCCAGGAGGAATGAGAATTGCACTCCTAGGGTCCCTTCCCCAGGAGGAATGAGAACATGTCCACACACAAACCTGTACACTCCTGTTCTTAGCAGCACCGTTCCCAACAGCCAGAAAGTGGAAAGAGCCCAAGTGTCCGTCAGCGGTCCCATGGAAAAACAACCTTCGTACAGCCATGACTGGAATATTATTCAGCCTTAAAAAGGAATGGCATTCTGATGAACCGGCAACACGGATGAACCTCGGAAACATGACGCCGAGTGAAAGAAGCCAGTCACCAAAGTATGCCCTGTCGGAGCCCAGTGATGTGAAATTTCCGGAACAGGCAAGGTCACAGAGGCTGAATGAAGGCCCGTGGTTGCTAGGGTCCAGGACGGCGATGGGGAGTGGTTGCTGACGGGTATGGCGTTTCTTTCGAGGAGATGAAGGTGTCCTAAAGTTGGCTGTCGTGATGGTTGCCCAACTCTGGGAATATGCTGAAACCATTGAATTGACACTTTAAGTGGCAAATTTTATTGTATGTGAATCATATCTCAATAAAACTGCAGCACACAGGTACTTAGGCATAGCCTGGTATTTGAGGCAGAGAGGCTCTGACCCGTCTCTCCCCTGGTCCCCAGGGGCTCTGCTCTGACAGCACAGCAGCTGCAGGTGGGGGCTGCCCTGGCAAGACCACCATGCCCCTCTCCTGACCTCTGTTGATGTGAGGACTCTGCCCCGTGTTGAGCTCAGAGGCCAGACACCTGGCCACACAGAGAGGCCTGTCCCACCCCAAATGGCCATTTGTCCTGAACGTGGACACAGGGCAAAGACCACGAGACAGGGAACCTGAGAACGTGGCTGGGCTTTGACCTTGAGCTTCAGAAGCTACTTGGCCCCCACAGCTCGAGGGCAGCGCCTGGCCTTAGGGACCCCGAGCTGCCCTAGTGGGAGGTGCTTCTGACGCTGCCTTTGAGGAGCGCCCCTGAGCCTGCCCTGCTGTCCCTGGTCCCCTCAATGCTGTCCACCCATGAACTCGCAACTGAATGAGGCTGTGGGGCTGCAGTCGCCGAGATGCTGTGGTCGCCCCTGATGCCAGCCGGGGTCTTCTCCTGGGGCTGGGAGAGGGCACCGCACACTGTGCTGGGTGAGCCTGGGCACAGGGACAGAGCTTCAGAGCTGCGCCATGGCACGGCACGGAAGGGGAAGGTTGGAAGTGGCAGAGCCATGTCCTTCACACTCCCTTCAATGTTGCCGGAGAGGTGGGCGGTTCCCAAGGCCAGTGCAACCTCAGGGATGGGGATGCCAGCCCTGCTCCCTAGCGCTGGATGTGACTGTGGCTCCAGGTGTGAGCATCTCCGGGCCTCCGCAGGGCAAATGGGCAGCCTTGTGGCCAGGGAGGGCGGCTTCCACCTCCCAGGGAGCTGCAGCCTCTGAGGTCAGAGGTGGGGTTGAGCTGGACCGAGCGTGAGATGCTGAGTGATGAGTGAGGGCCGCGGTCACTGTGCAGCCCTGTTGTGCCTCCTGCGGTTGCCTGTGTGGGGGCCTTCCCTGGAGGATGCTGTTGGGGGTGCTCTGGACTCCTTTGGAGGACATGAGGGAGATCCTGGGTCCTCTCATTTAGAATTCAGTGAGGCTGAGTCCAGGAACCCACCTTTGGAGTGGACGGAATGGGTGGCCTGCTGCAGTGAGCCTGGCTGCCGGGGCCAAGTGTGAAATTTCCTTCTTGAGCAGGGCAGTGCCTGCAGAACTGGGAGCCGAGCACGGGGAGCCCAGCATGGGGAGGGCCTTATTGTCACTGGAGGAAAGGAGGGAAGCCCCCGGAATGTCTATATTGTTTTTAAAATTGAGGTATAGCTCTCAGCAGTGAAACACACACATCTTAAAGGTACCACTGCGTGGATTGTGATGTCACCAAACCCACATGGGGGCCCCCAGGTCAGACACAGAATGTCCCCTGCAGCCCAGCGGGTGTCCCAGTCAGCACCCCTCCCGGACAGCCACTCCTAGGCCTCTGGGCGCACAGCAAGGGAAGGTCGAAGGCCACGCCTGTGCTCCTGAGTCTCATCTTGCTGCCTCTGGCCTCTCCTGACTCCTTGCACAGAGCCTCCCAGCTCAGTCCCTCCAGGACCCTCTGCTCACCCCAGTGAGGGGTGATTGCACCACAGCCTCCCCACGTGAGACCATCTGCGCCGGTAATCAGGTTATTAAGTGAGGGAGGCCATGATGTGCACACTCCTAAACGGGTTATTTTCATTCAAGAGGTATAAAAAGCCAACATTCCCCAGGCAGGGTGTGTTAGTTTCCATGATGCATAACCAGGCAGCCGCTGGGTCAGCTCTCAGGAGCTCCGTGTTTTTCGCCACTTGTGGCTCTATCTTCACTCCTGAGGGTTAATCGGCCGTCACAGGCAGCCCGACATGGCACCTTGACCTTGCTGCTGCTCAGAATTCAGTGCCAAAATGGGACGCTGCCTTGATGGCACAAATTCATTGTCACCGGCTCCTCCTTTCACCACTGGATTATAAACCAAGCCACCCCTCGTATGAGCATCACACCTGGATCCTGGTATTCGTGATTCAAAACGATGAACCTTAATGCTTTGCTCCCTTCTCCAAAAAGGAAAAATCATGGTCTATCTGCAAAAGCAGCAGCTCCATAGAAATAGCAAACTGCAGCCCACCACTACCCCAGCACTGCTGAGAACCCTCCCCCGCACCAGGGCCCAGTTTCTGGAAGCTTCTAGGAACTTCTCAAAGACCCAAAGATAGCTATGAGGCAAAGAGAGGAAATATACCATTGGAAAGACAGAAATATAATTTTCCCATATTTAAATTAAATATTTTTTTTTCCCAGAGAAGTATGCTAGACTATTTAACCAACCAAAAAATATGTGTTCTTACAGCTTAGCAACTTGCAGAAAATGTTGAGAATGCGGTCTGGTTCTGTCAAAGCTAAGTGAAAGAATACACGCCTTCCTTTCCAGGGCCCTGGCACTGCCCATTCTGCTTCCTTCCCCAGCTCTCCACCTCATGGCACAGAAGGGCTGCATAGTGAATGCCTGTGCACACTAATCCCAGCCTTGGTTAGGGCAGTCTCCTGCCTTCAGCCTGAGGACACCTGCATGCAGGTGCTGTGTCCTCTGGGGTGGGTGAGTGGCCGGCACTGTAATTGCTGAGACAAGGTTAGACATCTGTAGCAGCCCAGATGTGTCCAGAGGTGATAACAATGACCAATAAAGGATGAAGTGTTGAGCAGATCTGGGGAGGAGCATGTGATGGCTCCGTCTGCCTCTCTGTGTTTGTCGTGGGCTTGCTTTCATTGCTTGTGGACTGGTTCTCCTGGTGCCATCCTTCCCTCTCAGAGCTGAGAGCGCCTCCCCATGCATTTGCCGTGCACAGCTCCCTTTATTCCCCAGCGCGAGGCACGATTACTCCATGATCTATGGCAGCGATCTGGCCGTCAGCGCGTTGAGTCAGCAGAAGCTCTGGGGGCCCTGCACCCTCAACTGTCCAGGACTGCAGGTCAGCTTTCTAAGTAGGAGTCTGATCGGTGTCCGGATGTGCTGATTCCTTAGACTCTACCAAGTGCCCATCCTCCTGGACACTGCTGCCCATGCCCATCCCAGCTGGCTTGTTCTTAATTAGCACAGGGAGGAGCTCACGCTGCAGGCCCCTCTCCTCCAACCCTGGAGAGGGTGAATGGATGCTCGAGGCTTTTCCTAACAGGACCCAACAGTGACTTTGCTAACTAGGAGCCCCAAGGAGAAGCCTATACCCCACCCTGCTGCGTGTGGCCTCCCTGGCTGGGAGGACGGCAGGGCAGGAGGTGGCTGCAGGAGCGGGGACCCTGGGGCAGACGAGCTGGTCGCAGAGCCAGCCTCCCCGCATTGGCTGCGTGGCTCTGAGGACTCACAGAGCCTCCAGACTCCGGCCCCTCCCTGTGTGTTTGCAGATAAGACACAGCAATAGCCTTCACTCTCTGGTTGCAAGGAATAGTAACCATTTCCCACTGCTTAGTGAGCAAAAGTGGGGGATCTGCTTACCAGGGGGGCAGGGATGTAGCTGTGCCCCGGCCTCAGTTGGCGGATCTGCCTCGTAGTGTCTCCTTCCTAACGTGGCAGCACGTGGCAGCGTCGTGGCTTCAGAACCGTCTCAGCGAAGGTCCAGCACCGTCACTGGCCCACGCTCTCAGCCAGGGACAGATTCCAGAGAGAGCGGATGGGCTCAGCATGTCACGTGTCCACCCCTGATGGAGATTCACACACGAGAGCCCAGCCCTGGTGTTGGGGGCGGTTCACAGAGATGTGGTGGCTGTGATGTGGCCTCGCAGGGTCTGCAGGCACCGTGCTGAGGACATGCCCCCGGCAGGCCTCACAATTGCCCTGTTCTCAGGGGAGCTCAGTGACCCCCCGCCCTCACCCCTGAGCACCCTGGGACTGTGCCAGGTAAACAGCCTTAGAAACGGCAGCAGTGATGAGAACATGGCCGCAGGTCCCATCTGCCTCCTCGCAGGGCCCCGAGTCAGCGCTCAGGGAGGCTGCGTCATCCCTGTAGGAAGTGGAGACCCAGCGTCCCCGAGGATGTAGGAAGTGGAGACCCAGCGTCCCCGAGGTGCGCTCACAGCGCTGTTGTGTTGGACTCTGGGTGTTCCCACCACCCTGGCTGTGGTCCTTATCCGCACAGATGGAGAAAATGAGGCTCTGGGAGGTGGGGAGTCCGTGATTCCACCCCAGCCCCTTGGTGAGCTGCCCAGCCCAGATCCTGCCCCCTGTTCCCACACTGCGAAGCCAGAGTCGTCCTCACCGCTGGGTCCCACCCTGCGAAGGTGGAGCCATCCTCACCCCTGGGTCCCTCCCTGCAAAGCTGGAACCATCCTCACCGCTGGGTCCCATCTGGGCACCTTGGAGTCACCCGGCATGTTCCCCAGCACCTCCTGCGTCGGGCATGGAGGGGAGGGTGGCGGGACTCTAGGCATTTTCTGCACGTGAACTTCAGAGAGAGTCCTCAAGTCCCTGAGTCCACAGGTCAGCCCCTCAGCAGCTCTTTTGGACTGAACGGCATCCCCCAAACCTATACATTTAAGCACTGACCCCCAGTCTGAATGTATTTGGAGATAGGGCCTTAAAGGAGAGAAGCTTAAGTGGGGTCCTTGGGGTCCAGGGTCCTGATTCAAGAGGACCCTGTCTTTCTAAGAAGAGGAGGTGAGGACACAGACACACACAGGGCTGAGCCTGTGCAGACTCAGAGATGCCATCTGCACGCCGAGGAGAGGGGCCTCAGAAGCCAGCCTTGCCGCACCTGTGGATCCCAGACGTCCAGCCTCCTGGGCTGCAGACAGCGAATGTCCTTTGTTCAAGCCATCCAGTCTGGGGTACCTGGTTACAGCAGCTCCAGCAATAACACGGCAGCCTTCTGGATGAATGCTTATAGAAGCTGGTGAGGAAGGTCCCTGTGGCTTTTCTTCTTTATTCTGAGTTATACTCTGCAATAGAAAAAGTGCCCTGCATTCTCTCTTAGGCTGAACTCTTGAAATTAAACAGTTTTTTGTTAAGAACCCCATGGTTGGGGGTAAACACTGTTCCTATCGCGTGTTACAGATGGGGAAACTGGGGCTCCCAGAGGCTCCAGCTGGGAGGCTGTGGGAGGTCGAGGCACCTGCCAGGCTCTGGAGGGGTCTGGCTGCACCGGCTCCCCTGCCCCACCCCACAGGCCCCCTCATCCTTCACCAGGCACAGCCCTGCCCCACCCCACAGGCCCCTCATCCTTCACCAGGCACAGGTGCACGGGGCCCCTGCCAGGTTCGGGAAAAGAACTGACCCCCACGAGGGTGGTCCTGGTGTTGAGAAACCTGCTTCACAGTGGAGGACATAGACAGCAGAGTCAAGCACAGTTTTAGTCAGAGCCCACATTAACACAGCAAGAGCCCAGCCAGAGCAGGTGGGGCAGGAGACGGGTGGAGCGGGTGGTGCGGGTGGAGCAGGTAGAGCGGGTGGTGCGGTGTGGCGGACCTGGCGGCGCAGTGGAGCGGGCGTTGTGGTGGACCCGGTGGCGTGGCTGACCAGGCGACGTGGTGGGCCGGGCCACATGGTGGACCAGGCAACGTGGTAGACCGGGCAGCGTGATGGACCAGGCGATGTGGTGGGCCGGGTGGTGTGGTGAAGCCAGCAGCACAGTGGAGCAGGCGTTATGGTGGACTGGGCAGTATGGTGTATTAGAAGAGGAGAGATGGCCTGGGATGCTCTGCGGGGCTGAGTCCCCAGCTGGGAGCTCAGGTGTGATGAAGCCCAAGGGACTGACGGTGTGAGGAGGGCCCTCTGCTGCCTCCGTGCAGCCCACACGCGGGGCCCCGACAGTGCGGACATGTTGGGGCGGTGCTGCCTGGTCCCGCCCTCAGCCCAGCCCTGGGATGCAGGCTCAGCAGCCCCCGGGTTCCAGTCAACGTCCCCAGGACTCACTCGGGTCAGGCACAGTGTCCAAGCTGTGTGAGTCTCCGGGAGCCGCTGGAACAAAATGCCTCACACCCGGTGGCTTCGAACCACAGAAACCTGTTCTCACAGTTCTGGGTCCAGACGTCTGTGGTCACAGTGTCTGCTGGGCCGTGCTCCTGCAGGAGGCAGCAGCAGAGGGTCCTCCCTGCCTCCTCCTGCCATTCTTCCGGTTCGGGGGTCCAGACGTCTGTGGTCACAGTGTCTGCTGGGCCGTGCTCCCTTGGGAGGCAGCAGCGGAGGGTCCTCCCTGCCTCCTCCTGCCATTCTTCCGGTTCGGGGGTCCAGACGTCTGTGGTCACAGTGTCTGCTGGGCCGTGCTCCGTTGGGAGGCAGCAGCGGAGGGTCCTCCCTGCCTCCTCCTGCCATTCTTCCGGTTCAGGGGTCCAGACGTCTGTGGTCACAGTGTCTGCTGGGCCGTGCTCCCTTGGGAGGCAGCAGCGGAGGGTCCTCCCTGCCTCCTCCTGCCATTCTTCCGGTTCGGGGGTCCAGACGTCTGTGGTCACGGTGTCTGCTGGGCCGTGCTCCCTTGGGAGGCAGCAGCGGAGGGTCCTCCCTGCCTCCTCCTGCCATTCTTCCGGTTCGGGGGTCCAGACGTCTGTGGTCACGGTGTCTGCTGGGCCGTGCTCCCTTGGGAGGCTCCAGCGGAGGGTCCTCCCTGCCTCTTGCAGCCGCTGTGGCTGCGTGGCTCCCGCCTCTGTCTCTGTCTGCATGGGGCCTGCTACTCTGTGTGTCTGCCCTGAGTCCAGATTTCCTTCTCCCTGTAAGGGAGTGGTATCCACCCTAATCTGATACGACCTCATTCTAACTCGATCACATCTGCTAGAACCTGCTGACAAGTAAGACCCCATGCACAGGTATGGGGTCAGGATCTTCATGTCTGTTACTGCAGAACACAGCTCAGCCTCAACAGAGGACTCAGTCCAGTACAGCACGGTCTTCACTCCTGAGCTCATGGAGGAGGGGGAGGGCTGCCAGGTGCGTCCTCATTCCGGCGTACCACGGCCAGGAGCGGACTGTGGGGGAGCTGGGCCCTGCCGTGGGCAGCCGAGGCGCTGACGTCTCTGATGTCCAATCTGCCAGCCCAGCTGTGTTGGGGGAGCTCCTCTACCCTGAGGGAAAGAACCCTGCCTGCATTCGTCTTTGCCGCCCTCCTGAGTCAGGTGCCTTGTTTATGGCAGATGGATAAATGTTTGACAGATAAACAGATGATCCGTCCGCACATTCCTCAGCCGATGCCCCCACCTGCCCTACAGCAGCCGAGTGTTGCTTGGTGGCCTGGGACATTGTGTCTGGCTTCAGTGATCACACCAGTCGTGATGAGTTTGGGAGATTTTACTTGTTAATTTTTCTGCGTAGTTTCATTCCTAGGGCTGGGTTTGCCGTCGGGGAAGCTCCGAGTTGGGCCTGCCAAGGCTGTTCTGTCGAGATGGAGTCATCCCTGAACCCTGCACTTGTGCAGCCCCACGGCACGGGGGTGGCCTCGTTCCCAGAATGTGTGTCTTCGGCCATGAGGAAGGGGCTGGCCCTAAGGACAATGCTGGCTCCATGATGGCCCTTAGTCCCTGACATTTCTTGGTGGGATCAAGGAGACCGAGGGGAGCTCTGGGCCCTGTGCGTTGAGCATCGCTCTGTAGAGGGTGGCTGACTCAGGCTCCAAGGTGGGGGCCACAGATTGTGGTTCTCTGGTGACCCCAGATGAGGGCCACCCTTGGGCAGCTTCACCTCCTGAAAAGGAGATGTTTCTGGAGTCTCGTGAGATGAAGGCTGGAGCGGTGCGGCGAGCAGGGAAGGCCTGGAGGCATCGATACTTGGTGGCCCTCCCCAGGCCATGACCCGTGTGGTTCGTGGGATCGGAGCCGGGTCCCAGTCAAGTTGTAGAGCCCACACTGATTCCCTCAGCCCCGCAGCCTTGGGGAAATGGGCTTTGCAGGGCACTCGGCAAAGTCGCTCTGCAGACACAGCCTCCTCGTTAGAGAGCGGTGCTAAACCTGTGTGCTCTTCTGGCGACACGGTCCTAACTTGGGTGGTTTCTTACATTTCCAGAGCACCTTTACGAACATCTTTTTCTCTGTGCTTCCGCAGCCCTGGGAGGCAGGGGGCGGGTTCCTTTTTTTCTTTTCTTTATTTTTTTTGAGACTGAGTTTTCACTCTTGTTGCCCAGGCTGGAGTGCAGTGGCACGATCTCGGCTCACTGCAACCTCTGCCTACCAGGTTCAAGAGATTCTCCTGCCTCAGCCTCCCGAGTAGCTGGGATTACAGGCACCCGCCACCACGCCCAGCTAATTTTTTGTATTTTTAGTAGAGATGGGGTTTCACCGTGTTAGCCAGGATGGTCTCGAACTCCTGACCTCAGGTGATCTACCTGCCTTGGCCTCCCAAAGTGCTGGGATTACGGGCGTGAGCCACTGCGCCTGGCAGGAGTGGGTTCTGTCTCATCCCTGGGACCATTAGCCTGTGAGGGTGTCTCAGCAGCCCTGAGCCCTGAACCCGAGTCTGCTACCCAGTCCTGGCTCTTTGGTGGAGCAGGCTCATTGCACAGGGCACAGCTTTGTCATCGGCAGCTGGCCTGTCCAGGGTTCACCCTGAGCATGGGCACACACGGCTTTGTCGTCGGCGGCTGGCCTGTCCGGGGTTCACCCTGAGCATTGGCACACACGGCTTTGTCGTCGGCGGCTGGCCTGTCCAGGGTTCACCCTGAGCATGGGCACACAACAGCTTTGTCGTCAGCGGCTGGCCTGCCCGGGGTTCACCCTGAGCATGGGCACACACGGCTTTGTCGTCGGCGGCTGGCCTGCCCGGGGTTCACCCTGAGCATGGGCACACACGGCTTTGTCGTCGGCGGCTGGCCTGCCCGGGGTTCACCCTGAGCATGGGCACACACGGCTTTGTCGTTGGTGGCTGGCCTGTCCGGGGTTCACCCTGAGCATGGGCACACACGGCTTTGTCATCGGCAGCTGGCCTGTCCGGGGTTCACCCTGAGCACACACATGACATAGTGTTCAATGGCTCAGCCCTGTATTTTGGCGTTACAGAAGATACCTGAGGTCCTAGAATTCACTCCGTCTTCAGTCTCAGCTGATGACTGTTCATCTGGGGCAGCAGCGGTGCCTCCTGTCAGATGCCTCTTCTGTCCACTGTGGTTCACGTGGGTACTTAGGGGGCCCGGGAGGTGTCAGCACCGGCCCAAAGATTTCATATAAACCGTGGCTCTTCTGCCCCTGGTCCCACAGGCCGGGGCTTGGTGTCAGGCACCTCTCCTGGCAGCACCACGGGAAGGAGGGTCTTGAGAGGCCTCGCTTCGCCACACACGCATCAGAGGAGAGCGGCCGGTGAGCTGAGCTCCTGCGTGAGAGCGGGAGCTGCCACCTGTGAGACCCGCAGGGGCACACTGTCCCGGGGAGAGAGGTGTGTGAGCTGCACACACAGGACGCAGCCTCCAGGAGACAGTGAGCGATGGGCTGGGGTCCTTGTGTCCCTCACTGGGGCACATTCAGCGTCCACTCAAGGAAAGGGCGTGTGTCCCCAGGATCCGCCTGGGCTGAGTAGCTTGGTCGCCTCCGGCCCCTGTCCTTGTGGTTTCTGGCTGGCACCGGGCCTGGCCCTTCTCGGTGTTGTCTTTCTGCTCTCGGTGAAGTCGTCCAGGGCATTCTGGGCTTTCAGGCTGGCCTCCACCCCGTGCCGTTCAGGAAGCAGCCCACTCATCAGGCAGGCAGACACCCCAGTCACCCGTCACTCTCATTTTCAACATAAGAGACATTGACATCAGCTGGACATGGTGGCACGTGCCTGTGGTCCCAGTTGCTCAGGAGGCTGAGGTGGGAGGATGGCTTGAGCCCAGGAGTTCAAGGCTGCAGTGAGCTGCAATCGCACCACTGCACTCCAGCCTGGGTGACAAGGCCAGACCCCGTCTTGTTAAAGAAAAAAAAAGAGAGAGATGCTCACGTGGTGCTGGCTCTATTAGATCTCTTCAAGCCATAGCACTAACTCAGGAAGTGGGTGTGTTTACACATGGAGAAACTGAGGCACAGGGGGACGCTCAGAGAGTAAGTGGATGTTCAGATAGTAATTGCTGCTGCAGCATTCGGACCTGGGAGGTGTGCCCCGCCCTGGGAAGAGGGGTTCTAGCTTGGCCTCCTCCCAGGTGGAAGCCTAGTCCAGCCTTGTTACAGGACAGAAGCCGGAGGGGCCTCATCACCTGTCATCAGGGTGGATTGGGATGGCAGCCTGCTTCCTCAGCAGAGGGTCAGCCTGCTCCGCACCCCTGGGGCCTGGTGCCTGCTGAGCTCCCCGTCCCACCCCGGCAGCCATCCTCAGGCAGCTCACCAGCCTGATGGGTACCGGACCCCCATGTCCTCAGGAGGCTGGTGGCCAGCACCTCCCTTCCAGTAGGACCCTCGCCCATACCCTACAGAGTGGGCTCAACGCCCTGGAGCCCAGGAAGGAGTGGTTCCCAGGCTAGGAGGGCGGAGGGCAGGGGAGTGGACACCATGAGCCAACAGGACTGGAGGCCACCATGGTGTCACCAGCCCCGCCCGGCCCTGCCCTGCCCTAATGCACTTTGCTGCTCAGCCTAAGAACTAAGGGGCCCTGGGACTGGAGAAGGTTCCCTGTGAAGATGACCTGCTGCAGCTCAGGACGCCTGCTGGGATTGCTAGAATGAATGCCCTGTAGTCTGAGTCCCTGATGTTCTGCATGGTGATTTCAACAGCAGCAACCAACCACAGCTGCTCCAGCCCTTCTCGTGGACCTGGCCTTGGGGTGCAGGAAGCGTTGGGGCCTTGGTTGTGACCTGGCTCTGCACCTTCAGGGAGCAGCCCCAGGAAAGAAGCCAAAGGCTTCCTGAACATGGCTGGGATTCGGTATGTATTTCCAGAGTGGCCTCCCTGATTCCACTTGGGTTTTTCCCAAGATACAGTGTCCCTCGTCCCAGGGGTCCGTGGAGGTGGCACCATGGTCTTCACGCTGTCTTGCTGCTTTCCTCTTACTGTTTACTGGAACCTTTCGTATGGGCTCCATTCAGGACAGCGTGTTCAGGCCAGGCACAGTGGCTCATGCCTGTAATCCCAGCACTTTGAGAGGCCAAGGTGAGCGGATCACCTGAGGTCAGGAGTTTGAGACCAGCCCGGCCAACATGGTGAAAGTCCGTCTCTACTAAAAATATAAAAATTAGCCCGGCATGGAGGCGCATGCCTGTAGTCCCAGCTTCTCAGGAGGCTGAGGCAGGAGGATCACTTGAACGCGGGAGGCAGAGGTTGCGGTGAGCCGAGATCGCACCACTGTACTTCAGCCTGGGTGGTAGAGCAAGACTCTGTCTAAAAAAAAAAAAAAAAAAAAAAAAAAGAATAGCATGTTCCTTCATACAGCAGGCTCCTCCTGACCTTAACGTCAGATGGAAACTTCTAGTGAGGAAGAGAAAGTATCATTTACCTGGATGAATGGAGCTGGGAGGTTTGGTTCTGTTGTTTGTGTCTGAGCACGGGGTAAACCTCTTATGTAAGCTGAACACACGCTCCACAGGCTCAGGACCACGCCCTCCGGTCACTCCTGATGGAAAGGCTTGTGTGGGCCAAGCATCAGGTGCCCGCAGGTGAAGCAGGCAGCTAGGGACCCCACCGTTCATGCCAGCTTGTTGGGCGTCCACAGCCCGGTGTGATGGCAAGCTCACTCTGGGGCCAATTCTGAGCCCTCTGGGGACTGGGTTCTGGAACAACGGCTGCAGACTGGAGGACGCAGGCCTTGGCCTTGGACTGTGGATGACCGAGCGCCCGTGGACCCAGCAGAGGGGAGCTCAGAGCCAGCTTCCTTTCCAGGCCCCAGGGGTGCAGTGAGGAGACGCACCAGCTGTGACCCAGGCCACAAGTGTCCACAGGCAGAGAGGGCTGGCTGGGCCACAGGCAGAACGGCCGTGGTGGCAGCTCCAGGAAGCCAGGTTGGGAAGGCGTCTGAGGCTCCTTGTCTCAAAGGTGTGCCATGGGGCTGCTCTGTCCCCGGGGCAGGTCCCCTCACCCCTGAGCCTCAGGTCCTGTTGAGTGTGGGTTCTAATCCCACAGCCCCGTTGGGTAGACGAGGCTATGACAAGGTGACGGCAAGGTCGTTCCCAGAGCAGTGACTGGCGCCCAGGAGCTCAGGAACCGCAGCTGGCCAGGGTGCTGGAGATGACCCCTGGCCCTGACGGAACCTGGGAATTGGGGAGGCCCTGCAGTTGCGAGACCCTCATCATCACCGCCCCTGGCTGAGTAAGGAATTTAACACAAGGCAGATGAGGCCTAACCCAGGTGGGCAGGTGCCTGGAGGTGCCCGCCCAGGAGACAGCATCAGGGTGGGCTCAGAACTTTCAGCAGGGCCAGGGTCCCATGATGAGTTTCCTGGCCAAGGTCGGTTCAAGGGCAGATTCTCAGGGCTGCCTGGGGCCCAGGGAAAGGGTGAGTGTCAGGGGGAAGCTGAGCCCTAGGGCCTCTGCCTCCTGTTGAAGAGAATCCTCCTGGGACCAGATGGGACAGGGTCTGCGTCGACATGGGGACCGTGTGAGGATGGAGGCAGAGATCAGGACGATGCGTCTCCCGGGCAAGGAGCACTGAGGATTGCTTGGAGCACCAGAAACCCCTAGGGGGCCTGGAGTGGACCCTCCCTCAGATCCTCCAGCAGGAACCGGCCCTGTCCACACCTTGAGTCTGGGCAAGAAGAACTAACTGCTCTTTCAGATCCCCATCCCCCAGTATGTGGTCATTTGATTGGGCAGCCACGGGAATGGCACACAGACCTGTAGAGGCCCGGCGTGGATGGCCAGGGGAGGGTGGCTCCGTGGTGGGGGTGTGGCCAGGTCCCCCAGCCTGCAGCGACCATTCTGGGTGAGCTCTGCAGTCTGTGGCCTCAGAGGCCCAGGAAGCTGGGAGGGGTTTGAATTGGATACAGGGAATAGGGAGCCACAGATGGTTCTTGAGCTGTGGAGTGGCAAAGTGATATGGCTGCATAGAGGAAGGAAGCCGGCAAGTGGGGTGGGAAGGCCTCTGGCCGAGGCTGACAGCCCCTCCAGGTCGTGCACAGAGGGCGCCCCACTCTCCCGAGACACAAGGAAGGGTGGGGATTTGGGGGCACTGTCTGGTGGCCTGGATGTCCCTCACAGCACTGAGGATGAGCTCTTCGTTTCAGGCCCTCCAGGAGGCCGGCTGGCAGGAGCCGGGGAGGGAAGAGGAGCCTGTGTTCCCTGTGGCCCTGGGCAGCGTCTGTAGGAGGCTCACCCTCTCTCTCTCTTTGCTCCTCAGGTCTCCTGACAAACACAGCCCCTGAGGGGCCCCGGGAGTGGCCTTGGCTCCCTGGAGAGCCCACGCCTCAGCCACAGTTCTCCACTCGCCTCGGACTTCACCCATTCTCTGCCGCCCGCCCACTCCGTTTCCCTGTGGTCCGTGAAGGACGGCCTCAGGCCTCGGCATCCTGAGCTTCGGTCTGTCCAGCCGACCCGAGGAGGCCGGACTTGGACACACAGGCGGGGGGCGGCACCTGGCATCAGCAATACGCAGTCTGTGGGAGCCCGGCCGCGCCCAGCCCCCGCCGACCGTGGCGTTGGCCCTGCTGTCCTCAGAGGAGGAGGAGGAGGAGGCAGCTCCGGCAGCCACAGAAGGCTGCAGCCCAGCCCGCCTGAGACACGACGCCTGCCCCAGGGGACTGTCAGGCACAGAAGCGGCCTCCTCCCGTGCCCCAGACTGTCTGAATTGCTTTTATTTTCTTATACTTTCAGTATACTCCATAGACCAAAGAGCAAAATCTATCTGAACGTGGACGCACCCTCACTGTCAGGGTCCCTGGGGTCGCTTGTGCGTGCGGGAGGGCAATGGTGGCAGAGACATGCTGGTGGCCCCGGCGGAGCGGAGAGGGCGGCCGTGGTGGAGGCCTCCACCCCAGGAGCACCCCGCGCACCCTCGGAGGACGGGCTTCGGCTGCGCGGAGGCCGTGGCACCCCTGTGGGAGGCAGCCGGGGCGCGGCCGGCAATGGCCCCCACGCAGACGCCGGGAACGCAGGCCGCTTTATTCCTCTGTACTTAGATCAACTTGACCGTACTAAAATCACTTTCTGTTTTAACCAGTTAAACATGCCTCTTCTACAGCTCCATTTTTGATAGTTGGATAATCCAGTATCTGCCAAGAGCATGTTGGGTCTCCCGTGACTGCTGCCTCATCGATACCCCATTTAGCTCCAGAAAGCAAAGAAAACTCGAGTAACACTTGTTTGAAAGAGATCATTAAATGTATTTTGCAAAGCCTAAAGTTATATATTTAACAGTTTTTATATGTTGTATATTTGTAGAAAATCCTATTTAACAATTAACGTGGCAGTCCCGGCCGTCCTGAGAGTCGGGCCGAGCCCCGTGTGTTTCTGAAGACTCTGGGGGTGGGACACGGCGGGCAGGTGGTGCCCCGCGGACCCCGGGGTGCCAGGCATGGAAGGCGGGACTCTGGGAGAAGCGTGCGGAGGACCGTGGTGTCGGCGTCCCAGATGTATCGGTCGTGCCCGGGGAGGCCGGGTTCCCTTCGCTGCGGGCCAGGCTTGGCGGCTCCTGATTCCCCCTCTGGTCTCTGTATTGGTCAACACTTGAGTGTACAATATTTTGAACATGCTTCTTCCAATGGGTTTTGTTTTCCGTTTCCTGCCCCTTTCGCCACTCACGGACCTTGAGGCCAGTTGGCGGCCCTTCTCCCCACGTCTGTGTCCCCGCGTTCTGAGAAGTCCTCTGTCTTCGTGTCAGTAGGTCCAGAAAGTCACGCCGGGCAGAGGCGCAGGCGGGGCCGGCAGGGCCGAGGAATAAGACAATTCTGGTTTTTCTCCCCTGGCCGTCGTTCGCCAGCCTCCTTCATTTTCCTGAGTTCCCGCTGAAGTATATACTACCTATGAGTCCAATTAACATGAGTATTATGCTAGTTCTATCCTACTAAAAAAAACGTAAAAAAATAACTATATAGAAGCTGTTCCAGCAACCATAGACTAAAGATACGAAAGAAAATCCATGTATTTAAGACCTGTTCCAGTATCCATGAGGACTTAATTTACCTTTCAGTCACCACAAATTTATAGGCATTTGTATCCTGGACTAAAAGAAGGGGCTGAGGTTGGATTTGTCATCACAGAGGGGGTGGGCCTGGAAAGGGTCCTTCCCAAGCTGCCCCGGCTCCGGCGGCCCGGGCCCGCAGCCTCTGCCAGCCAGTGTCCTCACGGCCTCCCCCTCGCCTGTTTCTTTTGAAAGCAAGTGTAGACACCTTCGAGGGCAGAGATCGGGAGATTTAAGATGTTACAGCATATTTTTTTTTCTTGTTTTACAGTATTCAATTTTGTGTTGATTCAGCTAAATTATGAAAAATAAAGAAAAACTCCTTTGATAAGCATGGCTTTTGTTCCCTGGGCGTGGTGTCCTGGGAGAGGGGCTGTGGCTGGTGAGGCTGGTGGGGATGACAGGTTTGGGCCAGCACAGGGACCCCCAGGGTCAGAGCAGACAGTGCCTGCAGCCCTCACGGCATAGCCGGTGCCGCCTGTGAGCCCCTGGGTTCTTCTGCACCCACAAGGATGGCCTCTGAAGCCCAGCCCCAGACGAGTGGGCAGTGCCTGTCTGCAGCCCTCTGGGGGGCTGTCATCCCTGCCTAAATATCGCTGCCCCACACAGACACTGCGCCCTGAGTCCCTCCACGGATCTGACGTGCGGCCGCCTGAGTGTGGCAGGCATCGGCTCTCCTTCATTCCTCCCCTGGCCGGTGGGGAAGCCCAGGCTGTCAGTAGGGAGGCTGGCCCCAGGTTCTCGTGAGCTGGCCCCACACAGGTGCCAGACACAGAGCTCCCCAAGGAGGCCCAGGTCTGAAGCACCCCCTTTGCAGAGACATCCACTTAGAGCAGGTTGGAGCCCAGAGCCTCCTTGCTGCCCACACCTGAGGCCACCTGGGTGGGACCACCAGGTACCCCCCAGCTGCTCTTCATAGGGCATCTCGGACTGGGCAGCTGGGCTGGGGGGCTGCGCCACGGGCTGCCTGGCCGTCTGTGCTTCCTTCCAAGGAGACGTCACTGGTCTTTGGAGCCATCAAGGTGGACAGACAAGGCCTCAGCTTTTCCCATAAGGGGCCGGGTTTCTCCTGGGAGGGAGGGCAGGAGGCGGAGCTACAGTGGCTGCAGGAGCACCTGGGCTGGCCTCTTCTCCATCGGGTGCCCTGGTGCCTGGGCTGGAGGGTCCTCCGTTCCCTCCCAAAGAGGAGAGGCACGGCCTGAAGTATGTGGTCTGTGGCTTTGTGGTCAGCACAGTGAGACAGGATGGGGCAGCCTGGCCAGGAGAGGGGCCACCAGCCCGTTCCTGTATCACAGTGAGAGCTGGGAGGAGAGGCGTCAGTGTGCTGGGAGGAAAGCAGCCCCCACCATTGATACCTGAGGAGCAGCCCCACGCCCAGAGGCTGAGCAGAAGGGCCTGAACCCTGGCCTGTCCTCCTGCTATGAGCCCCATGCGGACTCCTGGGGGTGTTCCTCCCAGGAAGCTCCCTGCTGCCTCGGTCAGGAGGCACCGGGAACCCCAGCGCTGGCTGCCCAAGCTGCCTCTGCTCCCCATGCACTGAGGGAAGGAGGTCGCTGCCTTGCCTAACTCAGGCTGCTGGGAACAATACCTGCCCCGTCCAAGGGGAGAACCGGCTCCGTCCCCAAGGTGAAGGGTCCGGGGAGAGCCCTTTGCAGGTGTGGATGTCCACAGATGGGCCCCATCCATTAGTGTTCTAGGGGTGGTCACAGCCTCCTGTGCGCCTGAGAGCCGCCTTCCCAGGGCCCTGGGCCAGCTGAGCCACCAGTGGAGTCTGCAAATTAGACACTCAGAGATAGTCCTCAGCCTCCCAGAACCCTCTGCCCAGGGCCCCCACTGGCCACCCTGTGCAGCCCCAGCAGGACAACAAGAGCAGGCAGAGGCCACACCCCAAGGGCACGACCTTGGTTAGGGGCAGCCCTGGCCACTGCTGCCTAAGGGGCAGGGCCAAGTGTCTCCATCCTCTCTGTCCCAGGCAGTAGAGCAGTGTCATGAAGGCCTGGCTGGAAGCCACACTGCGCGGCATTCCACACAACGGCCTGAAGCCGGCCATGCTTCCTCTCCGAGCCTCAGTTTCCCCATCGATAGAATAAAGAGAACCTCGCCAAGCTCACGAGGAGTCAGGAGGTGGAGGGTGACCAGCACTCGAGGTGAAGGTGCTTGTGGTCCTGATCGAAGCCTTGCACTTCCTTCCCAGGCCCCGTGTCACCCTTGAGGGGTGACCCTGGGCACTGGTGCTCGCCCGCCACACCCACCTCATGGAACCTGTCCCAGCTCCCCGTTCAGTGCTGGCCTTCAGAGATGCTGTCTGGGCCAAGCTCTGTCTCTCCCTCTAGTGAGGTCTGTGACCTGGGACACATCGCTTCTCTGAGCTTCAGCTGCTAGATCACAAAGTGGAGACCCCACGAGCCTCTGCCCTCCTGAGGCCCTGGGGCCAGGGTAGGCATCTCCTATGTGGGGCTTCCTGCTGCCGTCCCTGTCTCAGCCGTGAGGTGCCCCTCCAGACTGGCCAGTTCAGACTGTGGATGGGATCCACGTCCCAGGGGCATGGATCCACATGGGGGCACGTGTGGGTAGGAACAGGGCAGGAGGCAGTGGGCTGGCATGGGTAGGGATGACCCAGCAGCAGCAGGGAGCAGGCCAAAGGGCCCTGTCGGAGAGCGTGTGCGTGTGAATGTGTGTGTGCCTGTGGTGTGTTTGTGTGGTTTATGTGCATGTGCAGTGTGTGTGCATATGGGTGTGTATGTGTGTACGTGTGTGTGCATGTGTGGGTGGGCATGTGTGTGCACGTGGGTGTGCATATGTGTGTGCCCGTGTGTGCGTGTGCATGCACGTGTGTGCACGCGTGTGTGTGCATGTGTGTGCATATGTGTGTGCATGTGTGCATGTGTGTGCCCGTGTGTGTGCATGTGTGCGTGCACGTGTGTGTGTGTGCATATGTGTGCTTATTTTCACCAGCACCCTCATGTGCTGAGCACTTTCTGAGTCAAGGGTCCAGGGAGGAACCCTGAAGGATTCCTGAGTTTAAGGAGCCCTCAGGAATGGGGAGTGGTCCCCAAGGTCAAGGAACCCCCAAGGTCAAGCAGCCCTCAAGGTCATGCCCAGAGCGCCTGTCGGAAGGCAGCTGAGACAGGCTGTCCCGGGACCTTTGGAGCCCACCCAGTGTCCCCAGGTCCTGCACTGCCCCTGTCCCCACTCGAGTTCTGCACTGCCTGTGTTCCCCCCGCCCGGGTCCTGCGCTGCCCACATCCCCCCTCGGGTCCTCCTTCCCTTCTTGAGTTCCCTCCCAGGGTCCTGCACTGCCCATGTCCCCACCCCAGGGTCCTGCATTGCCCACGTTCCCCGCTGGGTCCTGCACTGCCCGCGTCCCCCCTCAGGTCCTCCTTCACTGCCCAAGGTCCCCCCCAGGGTCCTGCACTGCCCATGTTCCCCACCCCAGGGTCCTGCATTGCCCACGTCCCCCGCTGGGTCCTGCACTGCCTGCGTCCTCCCCTGCCTAGTGTTTTAGATGCCACAGTGACACGTGGCCTTGGCATTCAGGGCGTGACCACTCTGCTGTTCTGGTCGTGAGCTGACTGTCAGCTTGAGAAGTCAGTGCCCCCACAGAATGTAAGGAACCGAAATCCCAGAGACCCTGGCACTCCTCTCAGCAGGCGGAGGTGGGGCCCCTGCTCTTGCTCCCAGGCAGGGAGTCACTAGGCAGAAACTGGGCAGAGGCCTCCAGCAGCCCCCAGCCCCAGCCTAGACTCTCCCCTGGGAGCCTGAGAGAGGCCCATGGGCCACTGCCCTGCTGCCTTAGAGGGCCCAGGCGAGCCTGTCCCAGGAGAAGCCACACTGGGCTGGAGGAGGGTCCAGGGGAGGTGGCCCATGCGTGCGTCTTGCCGGGATGAGGAATGGGGCTGGGTGGGCACCAGGCTGATCGGGGGAGCCAGGATCTCAGGACAGCAGGGACAGCAAGGACAGCAGCCTTCCCTGCACCCTGGGTGCCAGCGCCCTCATTTGAGCATCTGTCCCAACCGCCCAGGGCTGCCTCCCTGTCCCCCCGCTCCTGGGAGGCTGCGTGCCCTGTGGAGATGGGGGACATGGATGTGGGGGCGTGGCCAGGCCCGGCACCTCCTGCACAGCCTGGGTCTGGCCCACTGCAGATGCTGCCTGCATTGGTGGCCTCTCCGGGTTATCAGTGAGCTCTGGGCCTGCTTCCAGAGGTCTAGGTCCTTCGGTGTCTCAGCCATCCCAGGCCTCAGATGCAGCCTCTGACCACGCAGCACGGGCCTTGCCGTGACACCGCATCCCCTACTCCGGCAGGTCCCTAGCTTGAGGGGGTCACCCCTTCCGCAGCAGTGCTCTGCTCAGCCCTCACACTGGGGGACCTCTTAGTTCCCAAGGGCTGTCCTCTGCTCCTTCCACGCACTGGCCTGTCACGCTGTGGCCCCGTGTGCCTTCTCCACTGGGCTGTTGGCTTCCGTAGAGGACATCCTGCGTCTTAAGTATCGTATTTCTTCCCTCTGCGCCCAGAGTCACGGAATTACTCTGAAATAATAGCCACATTTATTTTCTCCTTTTACGAATGTCACCTCATTTGTTCCTCCTGCCAATGCTGCAGGGAGGGGATTAGTCTCTTCCTCGGGTGGGCGGTGAGGTGGCCAGGCTGGCACCACGTGGGTCAGCTTGGGATGCAGCCCCTCCTCCTCCGTGGACACTCACTCAGAGGGCTTCCTTCTGGGGTAAAGGGAGGGGGAACCTGGTTCCTGCAGGCCAGTGCCACTCAGTCCTGTCTCGAAGCGGGAAGACAAAGGCTGAGGAAGGAGCATCTGATCCCACCCAGGGAAGGGCGCTGAGGAAAAGGCCATTTTGACACCTGCGAAATCGGCAAGGAGGACCTCATCAGCACCGCTGCCACAGGGGCCAGGACTGAGGACGTGGCGTGAGATGGGCTCAGCTCCAACCCACTGGCCACAGCGGGAGCTCCACTGCGCAGTGGGGCTGCGTGGATGGGAAGAGACTAAGCAGAGGCACGGGGACCCAGAGACGCAGAGACCTGGAGACACAGAGACCTGGAGACGCAGGGATCCAGAGATGCAGGGGCCAGCCCGGAGGCTTAGTGGGCTGGCGGGATTCTCAAGGAGGGCAGGCAGAAGACGCAGACATAGAAGGTGGGAGAGGAGGGACCTGCCCAGCTACAAGGGTGGTCGCCTCCCTACGCTGACCCAGCAGTAGTTTTGCTAACGCTGGACTCGGCAAGGACGGGCAGAAGCCCCAGGCTGTGGCCTCGTGGAGACAAAGGCTCAGAGGGGCCCAGTCAAGGCTTGGTCAGAAGGAGAGCCTTGGTCCTGAGCCTCCCGACCAAACCAGTGCCCTGCAGTCAGCCACCTCTCCCAGGAGAGCGGCAATGGGCCCGGCTCTGCAGCAACAGAAAAGGAGAAAGAAACTCCCAGGGAGGTAGCATGCCTCTTGCTTTGTGAGGAAATCAGAAGGCCCTGGTACAGGCCTGGCTGGGTGTGGTCACAGCAGGACTTGGAGGACTCTTTGGAGAGAGGCAAGGAGGAGGAGAAGGGAGGAGGAGGGATAGAGGATGGGAAGGAGGAGGAGAAGGAAGGAGGAGGGATAGAGGATGGGAAGGAAGAGGAGGAGGAAGGAGAAGGGATAGAGGATGAGAAGGAGGAGGAGAAGGAAGGAGGAGGGATAGAGGATGGGAAGGAGGAGGAGGGATAGAGGATGGGAAGGAGGAGGAGGAGGGATAGAGGATGGGAAGGAGGAGGAGGGATAGAGGATGGGAAGGAGGAGGAGGGATAGAGGATGGGAAGGAGGAGGAGGAGGGATAGAGGATGGGAAGGAGGAGGAGAAGGAAGGAGGAGGGATAGAGGATGGGAAGGAGGAGGGATAGAGGATGGGAAGGAGGAGGAGAAGGAAGGAGGAGGGATAGAGGATGGGAAGGAGGAGGGATAGAGGATGGGAAGGAGGAGGAGAAGGAAGGAGGAGGGATAGAGGATGGGAAGGAGGAGGAGGAGGGATAGAGGATGGGAAGGAGGAGGAGAAGGAAGGAGGAGGGATAGAGGATGGGAAGGAGGAGGGATAGAGGATGGGAAGGAGGAGGAGGAGGGATAGAGGATGGGAAGGAGGAGGAGAAGGAAGGAGGAGGGATAGAGGATGGGAAGGAAGAGGGATAGAGGATGGGAAGGAGGAGGAGGGATAGAGGATGGGAAGGAGGAGGAGAAGGAAGGAGGAGGGATAGAGGATGGGAAGGAGGAGGAGGGATAGAGGATGGGAAGGAGGAGGAGAAGGAAGGAGGAGGGATAGAGGATGGGAAGGAGGAGGAGGGATAGAGGATGGGAAGGAGGAGGAGAAGGAAGGAGGAGGGATAGAGGATGGGAAGGAGGAGGAGAAGGAAGGAGGAGGGATAGAGGATGGGAAGGAGGAGGGATAGAGGATGGGAAGGAGGAGGAGGAGGGATAGAGGATGGGAAGGAGGAGGAGAAGGAAGGAGGAGGGATAGAGGATGGGAAGGAGGAGGGATAGAGGATGGGAAGGAGGAAGAGGAGGGATAGAGGATGGGAAGGAGGAGGAGGGATAGAGGATGGGAAGGAGGAGGAGAAGGAAGGAGGAGGGATAGAGGATGGGAAGGAGGAGGAGGAGGGATAGAGGATGGGAAGGAGGAGGAGAAGGAAGGAGGAGGGATAGAGGATGGGAAGGAGGAAGGATAGAGGATGGGAAGGAGGAGGGATAGAGGATGGGAAGGAGGAGGAGGAGGGATAGAGGATGGGAAGGAGGAGGAGAAGGAAGGAGGAGGGATAGAGGATGGGAAGGAGGAGGGATAGAGGATGGGGAGGAGGAGGAGGGATAGAGGATGGGAAGGAGGAGGAGGGATAGAGGATGGGAAGGAGGAGGAGAAGGAAGGAGGAGGGATAGAGGATGGGAAGGAGGAGGGATAGAGGATGGGAAGGAGGAGGAGGAGGGATAGAGGATGGGAAGGAGGAGGAGGGAGGAGGAGGGATAGAGGATGGAAAGGAGGAGGAGGAGGGATAGAGGATGGGAAGGAGGAGGAGGAGGGATAGAGGATGGGAAGGAGGAGGAGGAGGGATAGAGGATGGGGAGGAGGAGGGATAGAGGATGGGAAGGAGGAGGAGGGATAGAGGATGGGAAGGAGGAGGAGAAGGAAGGAGGAGGGATAGAGGATGGGAAGGAGGAGGGATAGAGGATGGGAAGGAGGAGGAGGGATAGAGGATGGGAAGGAGGAGGAGAAGGAAGGAGGAGGGATAGAGGATGGGAAGGAGGAGGGATAGAGGATGGGAAGGAGGAGGAGGAGGGATAGAGGATGGGAAGGAGGAGGAGGAGGGATAGAGGATGGGAAGGAGGAGGAGGAGGGATAGAGGA
This sequence comes from Pan paniscus, assembly GCF_029289425.2. Classification (NCBI taxonomy): domain Eukaryota; kingdom Metazoa; phylum Chordata; class Mammalia; order Primates; family Hominidae; genus Pan; species Pan paniscus. The sequence goes on from NC_085927.1 coordinate 58,632,581, forward strand.
TGGGAAGGAGGAGGAGGGATAGAGGATGGGAAGGAGGAGGAGGAGGGATAGAGGATGGGAAGGAGGAGGAGAAGGAAGGAGGAGGGATAGAGGATGGGAAGGAGGAGGGATAGAGGATGGGAAGGAGGAGGGATAGAGGATGGGAAGGAGGAGGAGGAGGGATAGAGGATGGGAAGGAGGAGGAGAAGGAAGGAGGAGGGATAGAGGATGGGAAGGAGGAGGGATAGAGGATGGGAAGGAGGAGGAGGAGGGATAGAGGATGGGAAGGAGGAGGAGGGATAGAGGATGGGAAGGAGGAGGAGAAGGAAGGAGGAGGGATAGAGGATGGGAAGGAGGAGGGATAGAGGATGGGGAGGAGGAGGAGGGATAGAGCATGGGAAGGAGGAGGAGGAGGGAGGAGGAGGGATAGAGGATGGGAAGGAGGAGGAGGAGGGATAGAGGATGGGAAGGAGGAGGAGGAGGGATAGAGGATGGGAAGGAGGAGGAGGAGGGATAGAGGATGGGAAGGAGGAGGAGGAGGGATAGAGGATGGGAAGGAGGAGGAGGGATAGAGGATGGGAAGGAGGAGGAGAAGGAAGGAGGAGGGATAGAGGATGGGAAGGAGGAGGGATAGAGGATGGGAAGGAGGAGGAGGAGGGATAGAGGATGGGAAGGAGGAGGAGGAGGGATAGAGGATGGGAAGGAGGAGGAGGGATAGAGGATGGGAAGGAGGAGGAGGAGGGATAGAGGATGGGAAGGAGGAGGAGAAGGAAGGAGGAGGGATAGAGGATGGGAAGGAGGAGGGATAGAGGATGGGAAGGAGGAGGGATAGAGGATGGGAAGGAGGAGGAGGAGGGATAGAGGATGGGAAGGAGGAGGAGAAGGAAGGAGGAGGGATAGAGGATGGGAAGGAGGAGGGATAGAGGATGGGAAGGAGGAGGAGGAGGGATAGAGGATGGGAAGGAGGAGGAGGGATAGAGGATGGGAAGGAGGAGGAGAAGGAAGGAGGAGGGATAGAGGATGGGAAGGAGGAGGGATAGAGGATGGGGAGGAGGAGGAGGGATAGAGCATGGGAAGGAGGAGGAGGAGGGAGGAGGAGGGATAGAGGATGGGAAGGAGGAGGAGGAGGGATAGAGGATGGGAAGGAGGAGGAGGAGGGATAGAGGATGGGAAGGAGGAGGAGGAGGGATAGAGGATGGGAAGGAGGAGGAGGAGGGATAGAGGATGGGAAGGAGGAGGAGGGATAGAGGATGGGAAGGAGGAGGAGAAGGAAGGAGGAGGGATAGAGGATGGGAAGGAGGAGGGATAGAGGATGGGAAGGAGGAGGAGGAGGGATAGAGGATGGGAAGGAGGAGGAGGGATAGAGGATGGGGAGGAGGAGGAGGAGGGAGGAGGAGGGATAGAGGATGGGAAGGAGGAGGAGGGATAGAGGATGGGGAGGAGGAGGAGGAGGGATAGAGGATGGGAAGGAGGAGGAGGGATAGAGGATGGGAAGGAGGAGGAGGGATAGAGGATGGGAAGGAGGAGGAGAAGGAAGGAGGAGGGATAGAGGATGGGAAGGAGGAGGAGCAGGGATAGAGGATGGGAAGGAGGAGGAGAAGGAAGGAGGAGGGATAGAGGATGGGAAGGAGGGGGAGGAGGGATAGAGGATGGGAAGGAGGAGGGATAGAGGATGGGAAGGAGGAGGAGGAGGGATAGAGGATGGGAAGGAGGAGGAGGAGGGATAGAGGATGGGAAGGAGGAGGGATAGAGGATGGGAAGGAGGAGGAGGGGGGAGGAGGGGGAGGAGGAGGGGAGAAGAGGAGGGGAGAGGAGGAGGATTAGAGGATGGGGAGGAAGAGGATGGAGGAGGAGGGGAAGAGGGGGAAAAGGAGGAGGAGGGGAGGAGTTAGGAGGAGAAGGAGGGGAGGAAAGGGAAGAGGATGGGAGGAGGGGAAGGAGGAAGGGAGGAGAGGGGGAAGAGGAGGGGAAGGAGGAAGGGAGGAGAGGGGGAAGAGGAGGGAGAGGAGGAGGAGGAGGGGAGGAGGACTGCTGAAAGCTGCTTCCAATACCACAAACCTGCTTCGTCTGTCCATAAACGTCTGAGTGCCCCTTTCTGGGAGACAGAAAGTGCCGTCCTTGGGGTTTGCCAGGGGCTGACCTTGGGGCTGGCCCAGCAGTCACCGGAGCCTGTTACACACGCACAGACCCAGCCTTTGGCTCCAGAGCCAGCCTCGCATCGTGACCGTGCCTCGTTCCTTCACTCCCTGTGTCCACAGATGTTGAACTCTGGAAGAGAGAACAGTTGCGAGTCGGCTTTGTGGCTGCTGGTGGTCACTGGCCAGGGCTGGTGGAGGACAGGATGGGCAGGTTCCCTGGGACTGGGGTCTCTGGGGGAGTGGACGGCCCTGGGGCAGCCAGTCACTGGGGTCTGTGTGTGGGGCATGCGATGGCTGTAGAGGGGGCTCCGCTGGCTTCAGGAGCCTGACCGCAGCCCCACTGGGCAAGTCTTGGCCTCTGTCTGTTGCTGTGCCGTCTGTGGGCCTTTCTTCCTTTGAAGCATTGAGGTGTTCGTCACAAGCGTCCTCACACTACTCGACACATTGTCCACCTTACCGGGCATAAATTATGATGCTGGAGTGGCAGCTCGCCATGCACACAGCAGCACCCAGGACGGTGCCCAGACCTCCTGTTCCAACTGGCAGCTCCGGCCGTGGCTGCCTGTCATCCCCATTGGGTATCTCCCCTTTCATTTTTACATGTTGGAACAAAATTATGCCACTATCAAGGGACGCACAATGGAAGAAAATACCCACTGCCTCCACACCCCGGCATGGCACACACATGCATGTTTGTGTGCTTGTAACTGGAACTAGCCTTTCCACCTGCTCTTTCTCCTGGCCATGCCCCCTCTTGTTGCCTGTCAGTCACTTGTGCAGCCTGGAGGTCTCAGTCATGTTCCATCCATGGATCGAGCCATCCATCATGCTCCCATGTTGGGAGGACAGTGGTTTATGGTCGTCAAGACCCGGCGCTCTCATCCCGGCCCTGTTGGCCTGGACCTCGGCCTTCGGACTTGCTTGAGCAGTGCAGGATGAGCGGCAGTGATTTCAAGGGCCTCTGAGCAGAAGTTTTTACAGCCATCAAGCTCTACTGCTGTCTTGTATTTTTTCTTTTCCCATTGCCACCAAACAGGCATGTCCTAAACAGGGGCCGCTTGGCCAAAGCCAGAGCATGGGTGGCAGGGCCCAGTTGGCCACCTGCCACAGACGGAAATGAGGGAAAGAGCAGACCATTTTTGTTGAAACCTCTAGGATTCGGGTGTCACCACCTGCCACAGCATAACTTATCCTAATCCAACTGTGGCAGACCATAGCCTGGAGTCGTCTGCTTAGGACATGTTGGAGGTAGAATTTTGAGCTCTTGTTTGCTTTCCTGTCCTGTTGAGCTTTTTGGAAATCCTGTCTACACCTGCATTCTCATTCTGTGTGGATCTCTGTGTGGCCACCAGCATCTCTGCCCACAGGCCGCTGCAGCAGTGTCACCAGGGCCCAGGGTCCAGCTCCCAGGGGAATCTCAGGTGTGGGTTCCCTTGGCTGTGCTCCAGGGCCCGGGCCCTGTGGACACTGCCTCCCTTCCCTCCAGGCCACAGGCGGGACACACGACAGGTGAATCAAGACCCACATATGCAAGGAGCAACTCGGAGTGTGTGGGCATCTGTCAAAGATGGCTGGAGACAGCCCAAGGTGATTTGGCAGAAATAAGAGGACCATTCATGTCACCTCCTGGACACTGTTCAATCATTTCCTGGCTCTACAAACCAAAGGCTAACCTGCCTGAAATGAGAGAAATTCAAAGAGAAGTCCTCTCTCCTACCTCCGGAGAGACAGGCCCGAACCAGATCACGGGCCAGGTGGCAGATGAGAATAGTGCACGGCTCTGCAAGGATCACAGTGACCACAGACCCCGGAGGGCCCCGGGCCGAGGACCTACCTTCTGAGGAAGGTGGGTGGCATAGACGGGTCCGTGTGAGTCAACCTGTGTCCTGTCCATTCCAAGCCTAGAAGTCTGATGTACAGCAGGAGGACCAACCAAGTTAATAACATTGTCCTGCATACAGAAAATGGGCTGAGATTGTCAATTTTAGGTCCTCTTACCACACACATACACACACACACACAGACACACACACACATACACACACACATACACATACGCGAACACACACACATACACACACACAGACGCACACATACACAGATGCACACACACACATACACAGACGCACACACAGACGCACACACAGACGCACACACACAGACGCACACACACAGACACACACATGCACGCACACACATACGCAGACGCACACACACAACAGACGCACACACACAGACGTGCACACACACAGGTGCCCAGGAAGTGTGACTGTGGAGGTCATGAGTATGTTAATTCCTATGTAGTAATCATTTCTCTCTTTCTGTGTATCAAAACAAACACCATATTGTACAAGTTAAATATATAAACTAAAAATAAATTTTAAAAAAAATTGCAAAAGAGCCTTTAAAAACAAGAACGTGGGGGAGCTCCCAGAGAGCAAGAGAGCCGGGAAATGCCACCCCAGCACAGCAGGAGGAAGGCTCGGGCCCAACACCGGATCCAATGAATGTCAGCTTCCTTTATACCCATCTTCCCTCGAACGTCTCAGATTAATTCCCTCCTACTTCATCTCTCTTCAGACGCTCCCTGGACGTTACAACCTTCCCTATCTCATGGTCTAAATTCAACCTGATTTCTTGGTGTAAATTCCATTTTTGGCTTTTCAGGGAAAGGCTCTTGCTCCAGCCTCTTGAATGTTGATGCCATGAGGATTCTCTTCTCCTTCCTCGTCTCTGTCTGTCCAGCTTCATAGAGGCGCTATGTCCTCAAGTCTTTCTTCTTCACCAGGAGATAAGGGTCTTGCAAGAAGGTGCTACGGCGGCTTTCTTTGTCTTTCCAGAGCCTGGTGTCGATTTGTTAAGGGAATGCTCAAATGTTTATTGGAATAAACTTTCAATAGGCAAGGATTTAGGTGTTGTGCTTTGTGCACGATGGGTGGGGTGCTAGGTTTTCATGAAGGTTCCATTTGAAGAGCTATAGGACAGCTGGGTTCCGTGTCCCAAAATCTCAGAGCTGAGCTCCCTGGAGGGGTTACAGCAGCCCACTGACAGGGCTCTGGGTGAAGGAGGGTCAGCTGTGTGTGCAACATGATGAGCTCCTCTGCAATCACATGGCCTCCTGCCTGCCCAGAGTGTGGGATCCGGGAGGTTCCATGGGTGCATGTACCGTGGGGCATATTGGCATGAGTTATGGAGCCATGTAGCATGGCTGCACCACCCTGGACCCTTGCAGACAAACGATGAGCCAGGCATATGAGGAGACCAGGTGGGACTACAGACCAGAGGGTGATGGCCTAATTGGAGGAGTGTTTGGAAATGGGAGTGGTTGGCGCCAAGTGTTCCATGGCAGATTGTCGCTGTGACAGCCGCTTTGGCGCACATCTCCCAGTGTCGTCCCACACCGCTTCTGAGCTTGCGTGGCTTCCTCGGTCCAATCAAACAATAGCAAATGGGATGCAGGCAGACATTTTTACAGTCCTGGCTCATTAGAGTGTCCTCCTGCTGGATGGCCTCAGGCCCTGCCACGCAGTGAACCAGCCTGGGTGAGGCTGCATGAGGAAGGAACACAGGAAGGGGCCAGCCACCCCAGCCCTCCCAGTGGAGCTGTCAAAAACCAGCCAGTTCCCGGCCCAGCCACCAGTAGACGGCCATCAGCGAGCTCCCCAGGATCAGCCAAAGAAACTCCCAGTCAAGCTCAGTCCAAATTGCAGACTCAGGGAACAAACGCTAAGCACAGGAGTGTTTCCAGATGACTGATGGGCACTGAGAGCCAGACAGCAGCAGAGCAGCTGGAAAGTTCCGGGTAGAAAAAAAATCAACATTTTTGAGTTAAAACTTCACCTCTGCAAAGATATACTTTTAAAACGAGGGTAAAATAAAGATACGTACTTGCAGAAAAATGAAAATGGAGAGAAAAAGATTCCAAAAAGGGTCTTACTCAAGGAAATACTGAAAAATGAGACAGAAAAAAAATAAAATCCTAGGTGGACTCTTGGAGGTTCAGGAAGGAATGAGCAGGGGAAGGTGAGGACGATGAGGCAGGAGATCCACTCAGCCAACAACAGTAACATCCAAACACGATGATCCAAAGCAACCATTTGGAAGCACTGGAACATGAACAAGGGCAGGAAGAAACTAGAAGTGATTTTGGAAGGGATGCATCCACGTCAGGTAAGGACGCCCGGTTTGTGGCTTCTTGCTGGAGGTGGCTCCTAAAACCCCACCTGTAGTGATAGGAAAACCACCGGCTCTGCAGCTTCAGGGGGCGGACGACACAGAGCAGCTGGAAGTGCACGGAGAAGATCGTAAGCAAGAAAGCGCAGATGGGCTGAGACCTCAAGTCGGAGTCAAACTTTGCCCAAATCCCTGGCTGACTCCTAAACAGCAAATGAGCACGGGGGACCTGGAGGAATGAGGCGGAAATTAGACGGAAAAGGCTTCTGATGATATTCAGAAGAATTCTGTACCCTTGGCAGAGTTCATTCCCCAGCCTACACTGGTCCCTGTTACTGAAAGAGGAAGCTGTTCTACCTTAAAGCAGGAAGAAACTGGGGATGGCAGAGCAACTAAGAATTAAGGGGTAGTTTCAGCAGCAAGGCTCTTAGAGAGGGGGTGAGCCCCCAAATCTGAGTACGTACACTGCCCGAATACATAGCTGATCGCTAAACCACACAGTTGTAGGATTAATACATGGGACCAGGATAAAAAATAAACACAGTCACACGCTCCCTCTCTCTCACAAAACAGCAACAACGAAGACAAGCAGAGGCCACCTGCTGCATTTTTTAGGGAAGACAGCTTTGAAAGCAGGCGGATTAGCTGCCTAGGGTAACACAGAAACAACGCTTAGAAGAATAAAAGACATTTCAGAGCATCTACAAAATATTACTTCCATTGGCAAGCCTGCCTCCAACGTGTACTAGACATGCAGAGAAACAGTCAAATGTGAAAAAAAATCAGGCATGGAAACCCACTCTGAGACAGCTTTTATGTTGGATTTTGCAAAGACGTCAAAGGAGCTAATATAAATGTGTATAAATCATTAAAGAAACGTGTGGTATTAATGAGTTAATAGGTAGAACATTTCAACAGAGAAATGAAAACTATTTTTTTAAATTGTAGTTCTAGAGGTGAAAAATACAATATCAGAAAATAAATTGAAAAACGTACCAGATGGATTCAATGAGCAGATCAGAAACAGCAGAAGAAAGAATCAGTGAACCTTAAGATAGATCCATAAAAATGGTCCAATCTGAGAAACAGAGAGAAACTGATTGAGAAGACATTTAAAAGCTTCGGCGACCTTGAGAACAATATCGGGGAGTCCAACATGGGTGAAATAAAAGCCCCAGAAAGAGAAAAGAGAAAATACAGTAGACAATTTAAAGAAAATTGAGGAAATAAGGCCAGCACTTCCCAAACCGGTGAGAATATTTATAGAACTATTCACATCAACAAACCAAAGTAGGATAAACGTAAGAAACCACAACTAGATTATATGATAGTCAAATCTCTGAAATACAAAGTGAGGAAAGGAGAAATTCTTGAAAGCAGCAAGAGAAAAATGGCCCATTTCATAGAGAGGAACAATGATATGATTAATGGCTGGCTTTTCATCCAAAACAGTGGAGGCCACAGATGTTGAGGAGACATGAAATTGTGGAAGAAGGGAAATATCCGTCATCCAAAGATTCTATATCTAGAAAAACTATTCTTCAAAGATGAAGGCGAAATACAGACAAAATAAAAGTGAGAAAAATTACTTATTATTAATAGGATTTTACTGCAAGAAATGCTGAAGTATGATATAAAGATAGATACATGTGTACGTAATCTTATAATTTCTATAGAACACACATGGCTGTTTAAAATAAAAATTATAACACTATTGTAGGGTTAAAATTGACAGAGGTTTAATATATCTCTGTATTACACTGTGTAGCCCAAAGGATAGGTGGTAAAATAGAACATAGTCCCTTGAAAGTGTCCTCATTTGTTCAGAAATCATTTAATATTAACTAACTTTAAGGTGGTTGTGCTGACATGATATGATCCTTAGCAGAACCACTAGAAAATACTGCAAAGAAATTTTACCTAGAAATGGAATTGAATGGTTTGCTTAAAACATTTGATGGCCACAAGCAAAGACATAAAAGGAATAATATAGGAAGGAAAATGAGAAAATAGAAAAGAAATAGCAAAGTGGCACTTAAGTCCAAACATATCAATAGTTAAATTAAAAATATTTCTACTAAAAATATAAAAAATTAGCCAGGCGTGGTGGTGGGCGCTGGTAGTCCCAGCTACTCGGGATGCTGAGGCAGGAGAATGGTGTGAACCCAGGAGGCGGAGCTTGCAGTGAGCCGAGATCGTGCCACTGCACCCCAGCCTGGGCGACAGTGTGAGACTCTGTCTCAAACAATAAATAAATAAATAAATAAATAAATAAATAAATATAAACATTCCAATAAAAACTCAAGAAATGACTGATGGAATAAAATAAAAAGAAGAAAATATGTGCTTTAAACAGAAAAACTTTACTACAGAGACACAGATAGGTTGAAAGTAAAAGGGTAGCCAGGCACGGTGGCTCACACCTGTAATCCCAGCACTTTGGGAGGCCGAGGCAGGCCAATCACCTGAGGTCGGGAGTTCGAGACCAGCCTGACCAATATGGAGAAATCCCATCTCTACTAAAAATACAAAATTAGCTAGTCCTGGTGGCACATGCCTGTAATCCCAGCTACTCAGGAGGCTGAGGCAGGAGAATCACTTGAACCCGGGAAGTGGAGGTTGCGGTGAGCCGAGATCTTGCCATTGCACTCCATCCTGGGCAACAAGAGCGACACTCCATTTCAAAAAAAAGAAAGTAAAAGGATGGAAAAGACATATCATGAAAACAGTAAAGCATAAGAAATCTGGAGTGCATTTGTTGATATTAAATGCAGTATACTTTTAGACAAAGAATATTACTATAGACAAAAAGAACATTTAACAATAATAAAGTGTCAATATAGCAGGAAAAAAATCATAAATGCATATGTGCCTGATAATAAAGTTCCAAAATACGTGAAGCAAAAGCTGACAGAACTGAGAGGAAAAATCAACAATTTAACCATGATAAATGGAGATTTTATTTCTTCTTTGTTAGTAATCAATAGGACAAAGAGATAGAAAACCGTCAAGTATGTCGAAGACTTGGACATCAGTCAGTATGTAATCAACACTCGCAGAAACAGCAAATAGAGCACCCCTAGGCATGGGACAGCTGAATCATATATGGGTGTGCTTATATGTTTTAAAATTGCCAAACTGTATTCAAAAGTGGTTGTAATATATCTGATCAGTGTTCATTAATTTTAGCCATCTTAATAGATGTAAGGTGTTAACTCTACACAAAATCTTTCCAAGACATACTGAAGATGAATCAAAATAGACCAAATATTAGACAATCAAGCAAATCTTTAAAAAAAATCCAGACTGAAAATCAAACAGTATATGTTCTCTGATCACGATAGAATTAAATTGGCAATCAATAAGAATATCTGAAAAATTCTGAAATTTGGAAATACCAGACTTGGTTAGAATAACCAAACCACGGGTTAAGAAAAAAAGGGAAATTTAAATTGTATATATTTAATTGAAAACATTTGAATATTTTTATTTGAATGATAACAAAAGGACAATTTATGAAAATCTCTGCAATGTTGCTAATGAAGTGCTTAAAGAAAATGTATAGCTTTAGAAGCTTCTATTAGAAAGGAGGGAAAAGTCTAGAATGTAAGCTTCCACCTTAAAGAGCTAGAAAATGAAGAGCAGAATGAATCCAAATAACAAAGAGCAGACACCAATAAGAGAGAAAATAAATAAGTAATAGAGAAAATCAATGAAACCAAAAGCTCACTAAAAAAATCAAAAGGTGGCTTTTTAGGGGTATGGTTAGCATGTAACTGACTGCACACATTTAAAGTGTACCACGTGGTAAGTCTGATATATATATCCCCTTGAAACAATCACTATCTTGATTTGCTTGAGCTGTAATAAAATACCTGACTGGATGATTTAAACAACAGGAATTCATTTCTCATAGTTCTGGAGGCTGGGAAGTCCAAGATCAAGGTGCTGGCCAACTTGGTTCCTGATGAGGGCTCTCTCGCTGGCTCGCAGATGGCAGCCTCCTTGCTGCATGCTCACATGGCTGTCCTTGATGTGTGCACACAGCATGAGAGCAAGTGCTGTAATATCTCTTCTTATAAAGGCACTAATCCCATCAAACCAGGGCCCCACCCTCATGACCTCGTCTAACCCTAATTACCTCCCAAAGTCCCATTTCCAAACACAATCGCATTGGGGCTTTGGGCTTCTATATATGAATTGTGGGGGGCACATAAACATTTCATCCATAATAGCGGCAATCAATATAATGAACATATCTGCCATTCCTCAATGTATCCTTCTATCCCTCCTCACCCCACACCTGTCTCTTTTCTATTTCGTTGATCTATGTTCTTACCTTTATTATTTTCTTCTTTCTGTAATACTTTGGGTTTACTCTACCCTTTTTCTAGCTTATTAAGATGAAAACTTTTGTGTTTCATTTTTCTTTTCTTATTTTTTAAATAAAACTCAACTTTTTAATCTGGAGATACATATAATATATGTAAATTATATATAATATATAGAATACATACTATATAATTGTTATATAGTGTATATTATCATATTATTAACAATATATTATAATATATATTGTATATAATTTCATATATTTATGTAGCTATTAAATATAATGATATATATTTCCAGATTAAAGTTGAGTTTTATTTAAAAAAAGAATAAATAGAGTAATAAGCAAATAGAATAAACACTCCAATAAAAACTCAGGAATTGACCAGTATCAATCAATATCAAACAATATTATTTGAGGCCCTGGTGTGTGTATATACATACACGCAAATAATATTGTTTCATTTTAATGTTTCTTTTGGTTTTATTTTATTTATTTATTTATTTTTAACTTGTAAGTTCAGGGATACATGTGCAGGATGTGCAGGTTTGCTACACAGTTTGTTGTACCAATTATTTCGTCACCCAGACATTAAGCCTAGTATCCATTAATATCAGCATTTAAAGCTGTAAGTTTCACTCTAAAGCATTGGTTTTTCTGCATCGCACAACTTTTGATCTGTTGTATTTTCATTATTGTTCAGTTAATCTAATTTCCTTGGTTATTTCTTTTTGACCCATGAATTGTCCTAATTTCTAAATATTTCTATATTTTCTAAATGTTTAGTGTTATTAATCTCTAAATTAATTCCATTGCAATCAGAGAAAGTATTCTGTATAATTTTAATACTTTTAAATTTATTGAAGCTAAAAGTTTTATGGCCAATTACATTTCCTATCATGGCGAATCATAAATGCATTATACTAACTGGAAATAGATATGCCTTTTATAAATGTTGGGTATAATGTTTTATAAATATCAAATAGGGGAAAGTAGTTGATAATGCTGTTCAAATATTCCGTACTGAATTTTTGTCAAGTTTTTTAATGAATTGCTGAAAATTGTTAAAATCTATTATAATGTGAAATTCTCCATTTTTATTTTAATTCTGAAAATTTTTTCTTAATGCTTCTAAATATCAATTAGTTGAAAATGTTTGGTATGCATGTTCAAATCCTGCGTATCTTCCCTGTTCTTTGTTTAATTCCTTTAGGATTCTGAAAGACGGTGTTAAAGTCTCCTACTTCGAATTGTATATTCTTCCCTTTAATTTTATTAATGTTTGCTTCATGTATTTAAAGGCTCTGTTGTAATTAGCCTCCAGTTTTGTCATTCTTTTCTTTTCCTGAGAAATTAACCCTTTTATCCTCATGAAATGTCCCTCTTAACTGTGGTAAAATAATACTGAAGTGTATTTTATCTGATACTAATATAGTCAGCCCAGTTATCTTATGCTTACTCGTTACATGCTATATATTTTTTTTCTATCCATTTACTTTCCACCTGTCTGTGTCTTTAGATTTAAAATATATTTCTTATAGGCATAATATAGTTACATACTGATTTTTAAAATCTGGTGATCTCTGTTTTTTAAATGGGAGTTTTTGACCATTATCATGTAATGTAATGATTGATAATATACCTATATATTTAAGTCTACCATTCAATTGTTTTTTGTTTTTTGTACCCTCTTTTCATTTCTTCTTCTGCTCCAGCATTCTTTTATATTAAAAAATATTTTTTATAATTTTATTTCAACTATCCTTTAGCATCTAACCATTCATCTTTGTCTTATTTCTTTTTAGAGGTTGCTGTATGGATTAGAGTATACATGTTTAATATCTCACAATCTACTCCAAGTCAATGTTGGACCACTTCACATAAAATCTAGGCACCTTGCAGCCATATGGATTCCCTTTTCTCATCCGCTACATTCATTTACCTTATAGCTGACTTATGTGTTACATCTTCAAACATTACAAACCCCTTCAGACATTGTACTAATTTTGGCTTTATATAGTTATACAAATTCATTTAACAGAAAAATGATCTTTTAAATATTTACCCAGATATTTATCATTTCAAATGATCTTCATTCATCCCTGGAAAAATCTAAATTTCCCTCTGATATCATTTCACATTAGCCCAAGATCTCCCTTTAGCATTTCTTATAACGAAGGTCTACTGGCAACAAATTACCTTCGTTTCCTTTAGCTGAAGATGCTGCTATGTTACCTTCATTACTGAAGGATATTTTCGGAGGCCATGGATTTCTAGGTTGATAATTTTTTTTTCTTTTCTCTCACTCTAAGCACTTTAATGATGTTGATACGTGATTTTCTGGCCTCCACTTTCCTGATGAGAAAGGCATAGTCTCTTGAATTGTTTTTATCCAGTGTCCGATGCATCATTTTTCTCTCAGCCACTTAAAAAATTTCCCTAAAAGCAATTTTATTTACTATGTCTAAACATAGTTTTATTTGGATTTATTCTAGTTGGAGTTTGCTGAGATTCTTGAATCAGTAAATTCATTTCTTTCACCAATTTTGGGATGTTTTTGGCCATTGAATCTTAAAATACTATTTTCTGCCCAAATTTATCTCTGTTCTCTTTCTGGAACTCCAAGGATATGTATATTAGATGTTTTGATATTATTTTCAAGTTTCTGAGGCTCTGTTAATTTTATAAAAATCTTTTATATATCTCTTCTTAGTTTCTGTTGATTTAACCAATTTCCTCTGTCATCTTCTGTCTGCTACAGAGCTCAGTCCAGTGATTTATTTATTTCATATATTGTATTTTTCTGCCCTAGATTTTACACTTGTTTCTTTTTTATATTTTCTGTGTCTCTGCTAAGATTTACTATCTTTTGATTTATTTCAAATATATTTTTCTTTACTTTTAAGTGTAGATATAATAGTAGGTTTCAAGTTATTTTCTGATAATTCAGACATCTCGTTTATCTCAGGGCATTAAGACTGTTGATTTTACTGTCCCTTGATAATTTGTCACATTTTTCTATTTTGTTTTGCATATATGTCAATTTGTTTTGGATTTCATTCTGTACACTTTGTTCATTCTGCATTCTGATATATTCCTCTGAAGAGTGTTGATTTTTTTAAGCTATTAATCCAGTAAGATTCAGACTCTTAGCCCTGAACCACCTTTTGAAGATGGAGGTTTACATTTCAGTTGAATTTTCTAAAATTTTAGTGTGCTGCTTTAATCCTGTCCTCTGCCTGCCTGGTCTAAGGGTCTACCTGAGACATGTGTGGGACTCATACATGGAAATAGAGGCTCTCCCTCTCTGACTCTCTTTCCTCCAGTTTTACCTGCTTACTGTTCACCAGTGGAAATCTCCCAGAACTCCTTCCCTCCATCTCAGGCCAGACAGAGTTCCAGCTGTTTGCTGTGCACCTTTCCTTGACTGTGGTCCACACTCGGTGAAGCCACCAACAAGGAGAAACTCACTCCCTAGTCAATTGCTTCTCCAAGTTTTGGTGCCACTCCACAGTCTGCCTTCTTTTGGTGTATTCATTAGTTTACTTAGGTAGTTGGATTTTGCACTCTGTCTGTTGTTTATAGTTATTATTAGCAATAGGACGGTTCTGTGGAGGCTCACACTGCTATACCGGAAGAGTAAACCCACAAAGTTGTGATATGTAGTGTCTATATTGTAAATCAGTTATGGATCCTTTTACATTTTAATTCTTTTAATTATTTTGAACCCAGGAGTTGTTTAGTAATGGTGTTTCAATTTCTAAATATGTGGGTGATTTTTAACTTGTCTTTTTGTTTTAAAAGCTTCATTGCATGGTGGTCAGAGATCTTGTTCTGCACACGCACACACACAGACACACAAAGAGATGCTCTTCAACTTAAGATGGAGTTATGTCTCAATAAGCCCATTAAAAATTGAAAATATTGTAAGTCAAAAATACATTTAATAGTACACACACCTAATTTACTCAACATTGTAGCTTAGCCTAGCCTACCTTAAATATGGTCAGAATACTTACATTAGCCTACAGTTGTGCTAAATCATCTAAAAGAAAGCCCATTTTGTAATAAAGTATTGTATGTCTTGTACACTTTATTAAATGCTGTACTGAAAGTGAAAATGGAATCGTTTTTGCACCATCATAAAGTCAACAAAATCGTTAGATGGAAGCATGGTAAGTCAGGGAGGGTCTGTATTTAGACATACACAGAGACGTATGACCTCATGCACAATCGATTTTTGTATATTTTTATATGTATACTTGGAAAAAATATTCTTTATCTGTTGGTTGCCTAACTCTAATTATTTCCCTGTAAGTTACCCTTGCAGATTCTTCCTCTGCTTGACCTATACATAGAATGTGTTGAAATATCCCACTAGAATACTATTGTTTACATCTAATTTATGGATTAGAGTATAGATATTGGATTACTTTTTCCCTGTAAGTCTATTTATTTCTTTCTGTATATGTTTGGAGGCTATTTTGCTAAGAGTAGGCATGGTAAATATTGCTATATCTTAATGTGAAATTAAAATATTTATATCTGTGTCATAACCCTCTTTATGAAAAATAATATTTTGGTCTTAAGGTTTATTGAATGTTATTAAGGTAGTCATACCAAGTTTCTTTTGGTAAGCATTTTTCTGAAAGGTCATTTTTCCATCCTTTCACTTTTAGTCTTTGCAGGTCTGTAAGTTTGAGGAATGACTCTTCTAATTAGCACATATTGAACATATACATTTTAATTTCAGTTTGTCTAGTTCCATAAAAAGTCTTGTAAGAATTTTGATGAGAATTGCATTGAATTTATGAATTAAAGTGGGACAACTGACATTTTAAAGATGTTGAACATAATATATCTCCGTCTTCATTTATGCCTTCACATAAATGAACATAATAGATCTTTGCCTTTATTTGGGTCTTCTCACTGTCCTTCAGCAACACTTTATTATTTTCTTTTTAACAGACTTTTGTACCTTAAATTTTTGTTTCTTTTGTTTTTACACACAGAGACTTTGGGAAACTTTTATTAATTTGAATAATATGTCCGTTGATGCAATGAAACTGGCATTAATGTCATTTTTTTTCCTTTTTATACCTTTTATTTATTGCTCTTGTTTTACTCTACTGGATTCAAGTATCCTTGGATTGTTCCAGATTTTAAAAGACAAGGTGTCTGGAGGTTGTATCCTGAAGTACTGCATTTGCTGTGAATTTTTTTAGATAACCTATATCAAGTTTTAAAAGTTCTTTCCCATTTATAGCTTTCTCAGAGCTTTTATTAAAAATTGAGTTAAATTTTTGAAATGTACTTTTTGTATCTATTTCAATAGTTGCATGATTTTTATGTAGTGAATTATAGCATGTGGTGTTAATGTATTCTTTTACTCCTAACAAAATCCAATTTGGTCGTGAGTGATTTTTTTTTAGTGGGTTACCACATTTGAATTGTTAATATTTTGAATGACTTTTAAAAATCTATGCTCGTAAATTATATCGACCTACAATTTTCCCTTTTTATACTGTCCTTCCCTGGCTTGGAATCAAAATTAAACTCACCTCATAAAATGAGTTCTTTCATTTTTTATTGTGTGGAAAATTCTTTATGAAATTGGAATGATCTATTCATTGACTGGCTGGTAGAAGTCACCCATAAAACCACGCATGCCTCTTTTTAAAATCGAACATGTACTATGGGTGGGCTTTAAAATATGGATCCAGTTTCCTCAATGTTATAGGTCTATTTATGCTTGCTATTTCTTTTTGGGTCATCTTTTGACGTTATGTTTTTTCCAGGAATGTTTTCAGTTTAACTAAGTCTTCACATTTATCGGTCTTCACATGTTTATTTGTAAAGTTCTCATGTTTGATGTCTTTACTATGAAATTTATCATGCATTCAGAATTGTATATGAACTGTTTAAATAACAGCAAAAATGAAACACTCTCTCTTCCAACACCTGTGTTAAGAATCAAATCCCGACCAACACTTTCGAAGCCCCCATGTCCTCAGCCCACCCATCTCTTCTAATTTTATGTCCCCAGAGTTACCGTTGTTCTGAATATGTACAAGTATGTTCTTATATTTCTTTGTGCATCTGTAAACATTATATTATTTAGTTTAAAACGTGAGTATTAAGGACAAAACTAGCTTCCTAAGGAAAGAGTCATATTACAGCTGTTTAGATGAAGGCACTGGAGGAAGGCAAGCTAAGGGAGCTGATAGGCAAAAGCACAGTCTCAGCCTCTTGGAGAGTTTACCGGAGCCTCCTGTGGAATTCCGTGGAACCTGAGGACCTCTGCAGCTGGCGAGGGAGGGGGGCAGGGGTGGGGATGGGGGCCATGTCCTGACTCAGGGCTGTATGTCCCAGAGGAACGCAGGCAGGGAAATGTGTCTCTGGCTTGCCGAGTCCTCCGGCTCTCAGGATTCGGTCAAAGCAGAACAACAGTGCAGGTTAGGACGCAGGCCCTCCGCTGGCCCAAAATTCAGGTCATGCAGAGGAGAGTGAAGAACTCATTGGCACACGGCCAAGGGAAGCCCACAGCAAAGAGTCTATGGCACAACGGCGATGAGGCTGGGGTTCACCTGAAGGTGCTGTTTCTGGGGGTATGCTCCCATCTGGGCAGGTGAACTCCTGCATGTGGTGAAGAGCTGTTCCTGTCCCTGCCGACATCTCTCACCATCCTGCATCAGGCCAGGTGTCCCCTGGGTCCTGGGGCAGCCTCCCCACGGGTTACTCTCCATTCAGTGGGGTGCTTCCTCTGGAGCTTCGAGAAGAGTTCAAAGGAGGCAAGCGTTTGGGATCCCGCCCATCCAAAGTGGGTTTCATGTTCCTCAGATACATACTGATGGGTCTGGCCAGGTAAAGGATTTGTGTTTGGAAGCTACCTTCCTTCCACCTTCTGAACGTGGTGCTCCATTGGGTCAATGACTCCCGTGTTGCTATTGAGAAGCCCTAAGTCTTTTTGATTCCCAGTCCCTTTATCCAACTCTTGTCTATATACAAGATTGTAGAATACAGTCTGTGCTCTGGTTTGAAATTTCACCACAATGAATCTTGGTGTGGGTCTATTTTCATTCATGTGCTGGCTTCTTTTTTTTTTTTTTTTAAACAGGGTCTCACTCTGTTGCCCAGGCTGGAGTGCAGTGGTGCAATCCTAGGTCACTGTAGCCTTGACCTGGGCTAGTCAAGCAATCCTCCCACCTCAGCCTCCCAAGTAGCTGATGTACCACCACGCCTGACTAATCTTTTTTATTTTTTGTAGAGACAGGGTCTCACTATGTCACTCAGGCTGGTCTCAAACTCCTGGGCTCAAGTCATCTGACCACCTTGACCTACCAACCTGCTGGAATTACAGGCGTGAGCCAGTGTGTGGGACCCACATGCTGGATTCTTATTGAGCTCTCTCTCTTTTTTTTTTTTTTTGAGATGGAGCCTCATTCTGTCACCCAGGCTAGAGTGCAATGGCACGATCTTGGCTCATGGCAACCTCCACCTCCTGGGTTCAAGTGATTCTCCTGCCTCAGCCTCCTGAGTAGCTGGGATTACAGGCATGAGCCACCACGCCTGGCTCATTTTTGTATTTTTAGTAGAGACACGGTTTCCCCATGTTGACCAGGCTGGTCTCGAACTCCTGACATCAGATGATCTACCTGCCTCGCCCTTCCAAAGTACTGGGATTACAGGCCTGTGCCACTGTGCCCAGCCCTTATCGAGCCTTCTTGATCTATCATCTCATGTCCTTTCTTAGCATTCTCCCCTGTCACTTTTCTTATTTGGATGTTTGGCCTTCTAAACTGGTGTAATTTCATTTGTTAGTTTTTCATCTTTGTCTCTTTATCTCTGCTAACCTTTAGTAAGATTGTGAAATAGCCTCAGCTTTATCTTCCAGACCTTCCTATCGAGTTTTCATTTGGGCTGCTATGTTTTTAATTTCCATCAGCTATTTTGCTATTGTTCTCTCAATGTTCCTCGTGTGTAGATAGCTTCTTGCTCTCCTTTTATTATTGCAATATTTTTCTTATTTCTCTGGAGTATTGGATGCTTTCTGGAAAGTTTCTTCACTCTGTTAAGTCCCCGTTTTCTCCCAGTGAGTCTGCTTTGATTCTGGGCTGTGGCCTCCATCTTCATGTTGCAGGCCTTCCTTACACTTGACCATCCTGACTGGTTGAGAGCAGTGGTCCTCAAAGCTGTTTGGAAGCTCTTTGTGTGTGGGCAAAATGCATTGACTTTTGATTTTACTGCCAGGTGGTTTGCAGGAGCCCTTGGCTGGGAAATCCCCAGCTTGTCAGTTTTTGTATAACTGTTTTCTTTTTTTGGAGATGGAGACTTGCTCTGTTGCCCAGGCTGGAGTGCAGTGGTATGATCTCGGATCACTGCAAACCTCTGCCTCCTGGGTTCAAGCAACTCTCCTGCCTCAGGCTCCCAAGTAGCTGGGACTAGAGGCGCACACCGTCACGCCTGGCTAATTTTTTTTTTTTTTTTTTTTTGTATTTTAGTAGAGACGGGGTTTCACCATGTTGCCCAGGCTGGTCTCAAACTCCTGAGCTCAGGCAATCTGCCCACCTCAGCCTCCCAAAGTGCTAGGATTACAGGTGTGAGCCAATGCGCCCGGCGTTTTTATAGAGCTTTCATCTGCAGTTTTGTCTGATTATCTAAATATAAGTATCATACAGCTCCCACTTCTGTGCATTCTTTAAACCAAAGTTAATTTTCAAGTTTTAATGTAGAGAATTTTTAGTTGAAATTTCTATTAAGATAATTGTAGATTCACATGCAGTTGTAGGAAATTATACAGAGAGAGCCCATGTACACTCCCCCACCCCGTCCCCAGTACAAATGTTATGTAAAACTCTAGTACAGTAGCACAACCCAGTGACAGAAGCCACTGAGCTGATTAAGGTTTCCTCAGTTTTACCTGTGCTCATTTGTGTGTGCGTGTGTGTGTGTGTGTGCGATGAGTTCTATACAATTTTATCCTCTTTGTAGGTTCATGTACCCAACACCACCATCAAGATACCTAACAGTTCCAACCCCACAGAGATCCCATCGATTACCTTCCTCTGTCATAGCCACTCTCCTCCCATTCCTCCTCCCCTGCAACCTGGGCAACCACTATCCTCTTCTCCATTTCTAAAACTCTGTCATTTAAAAAATTGTATATAAGTGCAATCATCCACGATGTAACCTTTAGAGATTGACTTTCTGTGTGTCACACAATTGCCCGGAGATTCACCCAGACTGTTGCCTGTATTAACAGCATGTTTCTTTATATTGCTGAGTGGCGTTCCATGGTATGGACATACCACAGTCTGTTTAACCATTTCATTAATAACTGTGTGTTGCTAACTTACCTGTGTGTCATTAGCTTACAATGTAGTTATGTTCATAAAATATACTCTGTTTAATGGTAATACTTTATTTGGAACTATGTTGAGATTTGACTTACGTTCTAATACAGGTAAATTTTCATGAGTGTTCTGTGTATACATATAAAGAATATCCTGCAATTTTGAGGTACAGGATTCTATAGTTTATATTTTCATCTGATCTATTTGTTAATTGTGTTGTTTCCATTTTTATATGCTTATAAATAGTTTTGCTGTCTTGATTTACTGAGAAAGCTGTATGAAAATCTTCCAGTATGGGCATGGATTTATCTACTTCTCCTTGCAGTTGTATTAACTTTGGCATTATAAAATTTGGGACTATACCATGTGCACGCAAAGTGTTCTCCTGATGGATTTGACTTTTTTATTGTAAAATAGCCTTCCTCACCCCTAGAACTTTCATTCTGCTTTGAATATAGCTACACCAAGGCAGCTTTGATTTTCATTTGCTTCCAAGGCTCTGTCCTCTTTACTTTCAATATTTTTTTGTTATATTTTAGGTATGTTACATACTTAGTATATGACCATTTTTTAAAAATGAAATCTTTACACTTGCTATAACTAGTTATATTTGAATATTATCTATGTATACACAACTTTATGATATTTTTTCTGCCTTATCTGAGTTTCTTTGCTTTCTCCACCTCCTTTCTTGCTTTTTATCAAAAGCAAGTTTTCTCTCTCTCTCTCTCTTCCTCTCTCTCTGTTTCTCTCTCTGTCTGTGTGAATTTAATGTAGGAAGAGCCAGCACTTAGGCCAAATGACTACTAGGACAGAGGGGTTACTGGAACCTGGAAAATAAAAGTGATGGATAAAGCAGCCACCTTGAGAGGGGCAGTGACCTTCTGTCAATGGACACAGCAGCTCTGGGACATTAAGGGAGTGAACCTGGGGAGTGAACTCCCTCACCTCACTCTCTTCCATCTCTTTGATCTCTCATTGCGTCTCCCCCTTGGCCAAGTCTTGCTACAAACCAGGGGGCTGGAGAGCCTGGGGTCAGCATGCACTGTGTGGTACTGCTGGCTCCATCATGATCCTCACATACTTTACTGGCCATCTTTATGTTCTTATACAATACAATCATCCATCTTTTATATGATTTGTGCACTTTACACCACAACTGCTGACCTCCTGTACTAAGAACGATGATGAAATCTGCTTATTCAGCCTCTAGCTTGCCTTTTTCATCCACCCACTGCTTAGTTATTTAATTATTTCTGTATTACTAGGGCTTAGAACAGTTATCACTCCATAACCATCATTTTCACAGTCTTAGCTTTAGTATTAACTTACAAGTCTTCATACAAACCTCACTACCAATTTATTTTCCATAGACTATTTCTTAAGCTCTTAGCTGGATGACTTTTGTCTGTTAGCAATGTCTTCAATAAAGTTTATGGGACTTCTTGCATATATATATATATATATATCTTTACTTTATACCGGAATAATAGTTTAGCAAGGTATAAAATTATTGAATGACTTTTTTTTAATGAAGTCTTTACGGAAACTGCTTCACACACTTCTGAAATCTATGAAAAAGCCCTTTGACAGCTTTAGGGGGTGTGAATTCCCTCAGTATTATTTCTGTATCTTTCAAGACCAGTAATTTCATTTCCTCTTCTTCAGGGCTAACCGTTATATATATTTTGGAAATCTTCCTTGTCTTTTATCGCTATTGTATTTTTTTTATATTTAAAAACTAAAATTATTTCATTTGCTCAAGTTTTTTAAGCCTATTTTTCCCCTGGGTATGGCTGTTCCAGCCTTATGATGCTTCAAATATAGCCTTCTCTGTGATGGCTTTCTTGATCTTTGTCATTTCCTCCCAAGGTGTGCCAAATTATTTTTATCCTTTTCTTCTGTTTTATTATTGCCTCCATGAGCTCTTGTGTCTCTGCTTTTAAGGCTTTTATTTCCTGACTTATTATAACTTAAAAAAAAAACCATCATCTTTAAATCCATGTGATGCTATTTTTTCTTCATAATATTTTTCAGTCCTCTCCCTGACCAAATTTTTCTGTAATATATTTTTAGTTTCCTCCTCTACATTATTCCTATTTTTTCTTGTTATTTTTACTTGTGTTTGAATGAGGAGAGCTATTTTCAGGCCAGGTATCTGCAGAAAGACCGTGTGGAGAAGGGGCCAAAGTATGTACTTGGTCAGCACATGCACGTCTTCTCTCTGGCTCCCAGTTAAGCACTGAGTGATACAGGGTGTGCGTCTGTGTCTGTGCTGACAGACATGTTGTATTCCATATGAGATCGGTCTGGTCTTAGCCTCCACGTGTTGTATCAGCAGTTCAAAGCTGCTTCCTGTCCACACGAGTCCTTGTTTCCATCACATGTGGGACCCACTGTCTCCTGTAAAGATGGCAGGTCATGCATTCTTCGTTCCCTCCCAGCTTCGTGGCGCTTCGTGGTGTCACTGGTTTTCAGGAGTCCCCTGTAGCCTGTGCACACACTTCTTTCTGTTTTTTCACACGTACAGCTGTTGGTTCCGGTTCCCAGGGTGAGCCAGCTGCTTTGGAAACCAAGTGAGTGTGGCTGATTCTCTTGAGGCCTGTGGAAGTGACCCTGGCTTCTCTGCCCCTATCTAATTGTGACCCCTTAGCATTTTGATTTTACAAGTATATTAAAGTCCAGAGTAAGAAATGCCCCTCACTGCGGGTGGCTGCTGTTCCCAGCTTTTTATTCTCCTGGTGTTCACTGGCATCAGGAGAGGAGAGACAGCACACTGTCACAGTGGTTCACGGTGCAGCAAATTTCTAACAAGCTCTTCTGCGTCCCAGGGAGGTGAAGCTACCTGAGCAGGGTCTCACGGAGCTCGGGATTCGGGAGGTGAGAACCCAGAGCTGCCCTTCCCGTGCCTGTTATGGGTACCAAGGATGTAGCACTCATTACACAGACCCAAACAAGCCCTTTCCTGAAGTTACCGTGTAAACTATGTTAGACGCAAGAGGCACCATGGGGAAAAGTGAAACGGGCAAGGAGGGGTGTCAGGGTGGAGTGCTGGGTTTGGGGGTGCTGGATCAAGGATTCTGTTTCCAGTGGGAGGCCAGGGAAGGCCACACAGGTTATGGGTGTTTAAGCAAAGACCTGAAGGGGGCGAGGAAGAGCCCTGAGTGCAGCTGGGGAAGGAGGTGGCCGCAGCGCGTGCAGCTGGGGAAGGAGGTGGCCGCAGCTGCAGAGGCCTCGGCAGTGGGCCTTCTTCATGCTCCAGGCACAGGAGGAGAGGGAAGTGGAGGGATGCAGGGCCCTAGGGAGGAGTGGCAGGAGGTAGGGTCAGAGAGCGATGGGAGTGGAGACTCTGGAGGGTTCAGGCCCTGAGGGACTCTGCTGTTCTTCCAGGAGCAGGGCCACTGCACGGTCTGAGCAGAGAAGGACATGCTGTGACCCAGAAGATGCAGCTCCCCTGGCTGCTGTGGGGTCATCGGCCTTTGGGGAGGCAAGGGCAGAAGTGGGGAGGCAGGCAGAGCTGGGACCAGCATGGCGGCAGGGCGTGGGGCTAACAGGTACTTGTTGAATGTCCTGGAAGCCTGTTCCCTGAGACATTGCCAGGGACACCAGCCCACCAGGGACGCAAAGCCCATGAAAGACAGATAAAGGGAGCCGCTCCCTGAGCCAGGAACCTACACACGGGAGATTAATCCATCCATTTCCGCGGCGAGGTGCCTGCTTCCCACGTGTGACTAACTGATGTAAAATCATAAAATGGACCATTTGCCTTTATTTTCGTGTAACCTTGGACTTTGCAAAACTCTGAGCAACTTACTTGAAATTTAACCGAACGTCAGCAGAGAGCCTGGCTCCATAGTTCCCACTGACCCCGCGAGTCCGGGCTGGCCCCATTCAGCCCTTGCTGTCGAGTCCTGCAAGACACACAGCCGGGGCCACGGTACCCACCGCCTTCCCTTCTCGCCTCTAAGGCAACAGAGGAGATCCCGTCCTGCCTGCCTGGCCCTGCTGGCACGCACAGCGTGGCTGGACTTGTTGCTCATGTCACTTAAACCCTATGACACCCTTCCAAGCAGGCCTCCCTCAGATCCCTGTGTTTGAGAAGGAGAAACAGGTTTCAAGAGGTGCCCTGGTCTCACGGAGCCCTGCAGCGGCGCGGAGCACCGGCGGTTCTGCAGCCAGGCTGCCTGGACTGTGCAGGGACTGGGTCTTTACACCCCAGAGCTTTCACGTAGCCGGTGCAGCCCATACCTTCACCCGAGGGAACCGGGGCTGGTGGCAAAACCCCACATTGGCCTGAATGACCGAGTAGCTGCAGGGGCCCACTGGGATTTGAGGAGCAAAAGAAAGAAGAAAATAGGGAAAAAATCAACCTTTTTGAGCCAAAGCAGAATGAGTTTACTGAGAGTTAGACTGAGCTTGAAGGAGACGCAGTGCAGGTTTGCGGGCCGGCCCAGACTCCTGAAACAAAGCATCACACCCCACACCGGCGGCAAACACAACAGACATTGGTTCTCGCAGGCTCTGCAGGCTGGAAGTTCCAGATTAAGGTGTGGCCAGGGCCGGTTCCTCCTGAGGCCTCTCCTCGGGTTTAAGGTGGCGTCTTCTCCCTGAGGCCTCTCTTGGGCGTCCCTCTGTGCCTGTCTGCGTTCTCTTCTCTTCTATAATGACTCTTCTTCCCGTTTCCTATTGGATTAGGGCCCGCCCGATAACTTCCTTTTAACCTCATCACTTCTATAAAGGCCTTCTCTCCGAATACAGCCTCTTTCTGAGGCATTGGAGGTTAGGGCTTCCACACGTGGACTTTAGGGGTGCAGTTCAGCCCCGACAGTGGGTTTGTGAAAGAGGGGCCACAGTCGCCAACGTTGCTGCCATGGAGATGGCGGGGACCCAGGAGCACGGGCTCTTCACTGAGTCCTGAGCTGAAACTGGGTCCCAGTCTTCACAGTTGGTTTCTGACACGTGGACCTGGCTGGGACGATGTGGCTTGAGCAGCTTAATTCACTGGGTGGCTTCTGTCCTAGGCTGGCTCTGGGTCATTGAGATGAGAGGGCACAGTTCTCTCTTAAGAGGCTGGCCCCGTGCAGGCAGAATTCACACACTGGGGGTTGGGACAGAGCAAGACACACAGTTCTGGAGCCCAAGGCGGTGGCTCCGACGTGCACCACTGCGCTGGGGAAAAGGTGCATGCCTGGGACCCTATGCAGAACGTGGAGCCCTGTGTACAGGCCTCTGTCCATCCGCCCTTTGTCGTGGCTTTAATATTTTTCCCAAATGAAAGTGGTTTTGTTTTGATGACAACAGCAATCATAGCAAGCCTGCACCCAGTACTGAACTCACACCAGGCCCGGCTGAGCCCCGTAATGGAAGCGGCTCATTGAATCCCCGGTGAGGACCCCAGGCCCAGAGTCCCGCAGGGACGGGACGGTGGCTGTCTGCCTGGATGCCAGGCCCAAGCTTTCCAACATGAGACCACGCTGCTGTCTCTCTCCCACTGGCTTACACCATTCCAAAATAATCTAATTATTTAAACAATACATGTTCGAATGTGTAAGCGTTCTATAAAGTGCAGAGGGGAAAATTGAGTTAAGCCCGATGCAGCCCCATTGGGAACCGGTCTGACCTTTTCTAGGGAGGAGGGGGCTGTGCTCACGGTGCGGATGGGACCCCCCCGACCTGGGGTGCACCCCAGCATCTCACCCCCATCCTGCGGGACCCACAGCACAGCGGCCTCAGCAGCAGGTCTCATTTCAGCCCCCAATGGGAGCAAGCCAAAGCCACTTCAGCAGCAAAATGAATCAATGGACTGTCGTAAGTTCAGTGACAGGAAGGAAGGAACCCCAGATCTACGAAAAGCAGGATGAATCCCCAAACCTGTGATGCTGAGTGGAGGAAGGCAGGCAGCAAAAGGGTAATGAAATATGCTTCCATTTTTATGAAGTTCACAGAGACTAAACTGTGCTTTGCTTTTCAGGGATGTAGATGTGGCAGTGAAACTGAAAAGAAAAACAAGGAATTTATGGCCAGAAAATGAGAGATTGGTTATCTCTAGGAGCAGTAAGGGGCCATGCTTGGGGAGGGGGAGGAGAGATGCGTGGTGGGGATGGGGGCATCCTCACCTCCAAATCGCACCCTCCCGAAGCTACACAGCAGCCTGAGGATGTCTTCAGGGCTGCTCTGAGCTCTGGGGTCCCCAGGGACTGAGGGTTAGGACCCCGACCCACCTGCCCACTGTGGGCCCCAGCGTTGGGTGAGTCCTGGAACCTCCCGTCTGTGAAGTGGGGCTGCAGTGCTGCGTTGCTCATGGGTTTGCTCTGGAGGCTAAAGGGATTTTCCGCATGCAGGGCTGGGTGCGTAGCAGGACGGCTTTTACCCATAATGACCGTCGAGTGTGGGTTAATTCCAACCCCCAAAAGATACGTCCAAGTCCTGACCCCCAGTGCCTGTGAATGGGACCTTCTTTGGAAATAGAGCATTTGCAGATGTGATGAAGTTAAGATGCCTTCATTCTGGATTAGGGTGGTTCCTAAATCCAAGGACTGGTGTCGTTACATGAAGAGGAAAATTTGGGAAATGAGCCTCCTAGAAGGAGGCGTGATGACGGAGACAGAGATTGGAGTGGTGCAGCCACATGCCAAGAAAGGCCTGCAGCCACCAGGAGCTGTGAGAGGAAGAAAGATCCTGCCCACAGCCTTCAGCGAGAGCAAGGCCCTGCCCGTCGCCGGACACAGGACCTCTGGTGTCAGGTCTTCTGGTTTGTGGTAACGTGTTACAGTGGCCGTTGGAGATTAATACATTGTCTTTCTGTACTTGCTTCTTGTGGGCAAAAAGCTTAGTTGGCTTATGTCTGCTGGAAGCTTCAGCACCTATAATTTTTTAGGCACATAGCAGTCACCCCGCTCACACTTGTATGAATGGGGAGTTCTATGTAGAGGGCTCTGGACCCTGCTCCCTTCCTGAACCCTGTAGTACTAAGCCATTTTTCCATGTCGATAATAGCAATGTGCCCTGTTCTTTAGGGTATGGCAGAGCCGGGGGCTCTCCAAGAATGGCGTGTCCTCCTCTTGCTCACATTTCTGGGCCCCCTTCTTGTTGTGATGACTGATGCTGTGATTTCTCCAGCGTGTCACCCTTGCCATCTCACTTAATCATTTCTTTATGACAAACCCTCGGCAGCGGCGTTGTTAGGTGAAGAGGCATAAAAAGTCTCTGCATTTTAGCATGTGCTGCAGGTTGCTAAATTCCCCCTCCCGGAAAGCGGAAGCTTTTGACAAGCCCACCAGCTGGAGAGGAGAGTGCCCAACTATTCCCACACTGGTACCCAAATCAGGGATTATCGTTCTTTTTAATCTTTGCCAATTTGCTAAACAGAGAAAGGTATCAATCTCTGTTGCTTTAATTTGCATGTCTTTGATTACTATTGAGTTTGAACATCTTTTCATATGTTTATTGGCCATTTATGTAAATACAGTCTTCACAGTTATGCAGCCATTTAAAATGCCAGGCACTGAGAACAGAGGGCAGGGGTGGGAGGAAGAGAGAGGCTCCAGCCCAGGGCTGTGGCCAGGATGCCTCCGGCCTCTGGGTTCCCCACTTCCTCTGCGCTCTCAGACAGGCCTCCCTCTGGGGTACACAGTCCTCAGGATGCAGGATGGCGGCTCGGCAAGATCTCAGCTCCAGGAAATTTGCATTTCAAAAGGGAACTCTGCTCCAGATCAAATAATTAAAGACTGCAACCTGAACAGCTGGGAGCTCAGCACTGGAGCCTTTAAAGCTAAGCCAACCATCAACAAATACGGTGGCCAACAGCTTGGTCGACTCTTTCGAATATGTCTCCACCCACTCTCTTCCACTAGAGGGCACACTTTTGGGGTGGAAGCACGGAGACTCTGCCCATCCCTGGAATTCCCTCCTGGGTGGGACAGCTGTGCACATTTGACAACGGGATGGACCCATAAGTGAAACCCCCAAGGTGCCTATGGCCTGTCACCTCCTGCCCCACTCTTGGAGGCTGCAGGGCTGCGGGTACTGGCCAGCTCCCGGCCAGCAGGACCACGCCTTCCAGGTGTCCACCTCTGGACATGCCGCACTGCTCCTGGCCACCTTTTGCCCTCCCCAAAGCTTCCCTCGCCCCAAACCATCTCCAAGGTCAACTCCAGGAAAACCTAGCCCATCTAAGTTTAATGTGCTACTCTTTTTCTTCATTTCTCATTTTACAGGCTAAATCATTCTACTTTATACGTTTTATTTTCTGATTAGTCACACAGAGCTCATTAAATGGAAGACAGAGCTTTTCATAAAATATGTAGAGGAATCTTGGATTATTAATTTCAAAATTAAAAAAATAATAATCCCAGCAATGAAATGCACTGTCTGTTCATAAAACTCGCCAAGTGTCCAAGGATGAAAGGTTTGCAACAGAGGGGACCCAGAGGACAAGTCTCTCTGGAACTGACAGCGGCCGTCTTGCTGAGCCCTTGGGCCGTCCTGGGGCTGGGGCGTGGCCGGCTTGTGGACCTTGCTCCAGATAAGGGAACTTGAAGGTTCCAGGTACAAGTCAGGCCCTGCTAGCTCCATTAAGATACTTCCAGGGACATCGGTCATGAGCACAGTTCACAACACCCTGGTTAAACCAACATCAAGCTTCAGACCAAAGTGCAGGCGAAGCCGGTGGTTCTCAAAATTCCCTGCGCTGGAGAATCAACAGGAAGTCTCATAAAACACTGAGCCGGGGGCCCTGACCCCAGAACCTCCCGTTCCCTGAGCCTGCGGGGGCCTGGAACTCTGCATCTGCAAGGGGCCTCCAGGCCGTGACCATGAGGGTGGCCCGTCTGTGGCCTGGATTTTTGGAAAAGATGGGGTGGGGAATGTAAATGATTAATACAATTTTTTGATGTTGTGAAAATATCTAGAAATCGCAAATAATCAAGCAGATAACAGCCAGGAAGGGACAGCAGCCCAGGGCCTGGGTCCCAGTCAGGCCATGGCATCGTCTTCCTGGCCTCCTTTGGGGCATGGCGTGGCTCCACCATGGACCACAGGTCAGAAGAGAGCCCGGGGCCATGTGGGATGTCCCAAGGTGCTAACTGTGCCTTGGTTAAGAGACAGGATTTCCTGATTTTTGGAAATTTTTATCTTCACACTGGGAAGAATTTAAGGGTGGTTCACTCTTGGATCAGGAAACAGTGTGTGTGTACACGAGAGAGAGGGACAGAGAGAGGGGGGACATGTGGAGTGCACTGGAACCACCATAACCCCCATGAAGGCGGCACCGGAGTTATTGGCATTATTTGTGCAACTCTTCTTCATGCTTGACGTCGTTTCAAAATAAAGAGTGAGCTGAGCAAATCAACTCAGCAAGGCACATTTTGTGCTGGGAAGATATGGGACGTGGGGTGGCCACACAGCTTAGCTCCCAGGTCCCTCCCAGTATAGGGCTGATGGGCCCCTTGACCCCCTGAACTCTCCCCAAACTTCCCCCTGGGTGGTCTGCAGGAGGACCCTCCTCAGCGGACATCTGCAGCCCCCTCCTGCCCTCTGCAGCCTGCTATGGACTGAATTATGTGGCCCAAATTCATAGGTTGAAGCCCTAGCCCCCAGTGTGACCGTATTTGGAGATGGGGCCTGTGAGGAGGTGATTAGGGTTAAATGAGGTTGTAGGAGGGAGGGCCTGATCCCACAGGACTGGTGGCCTCATGAGAAGAGGCCACAGAGGGCTCCGTCTCTGCTGTGTGAAGACACCGTGAGAAGGTGGCCATATGCCCTCCAGGAAGAGGCCTCCCCAGGCGCCAGCCCTGCCGACACCTTACTCTCGGACTCCCAGCCTCCAGGGCTGTGCAGACTCAGGGCCGTTGTGTCAGCCGTGCGGGCTGTGGGTTCCGTTAAGGCTGAATGTGGCCGAGCTAATGGCGACGGTGCCCATGACCCCCTGCCCCCGGGATTTAGTCCTGGGTTCCTTTCCCTTCTCACTCTGCTCCCCAACTTCTCACCCTGGAGCATGGACAGCAGGAGCATGAAGGGCCTTTGGGGGCTGCGGTGGTTTGAAGGAGTCCCCGCAAAAGCCTGAGTTGGAAACCTGACCCCCAATGTGGCAGTGCTGTGAGGTGGGGCTTTCGTGACCTAATACATTTCTGTTTATTAAAAATTGGCCGGGCACGGTGGCTCACACCTGGAATCCCAGCACTTTGGGAGGCCGAGGCGGGTGAATCACCTGAAGTCAGGAGTTGGAGACCAGCCTGGCCAACATGGCGAAACCGCGTCTCTACTAAAAATACAAAAATTAGCCCGGCGTGGTGGTAGGCACCTGTAATCTCAGCTGCTCGGGAGGCTGAGGCAGAAGAATCGCTTGAACCGAGGAGGCGGAGGTTGCGCCACTGCACTCCAGCCTCAGCAACAGAGCGAGACTCTGCCTCAAAAAAATGAATAAAATAAAAATAAATAAATACATAAAAATTACCCAGTCTGTGATATTTTATTGTAGCAGTACAAACAGACAGGCCAAGGATCCCCTGAAAGTGTAAACAAAATTGGGGTGTCATGGGGTGGGGCTGACAGCGTTTGCTACATTCTTCAGGCCCCTTCACCACACACCCGAGGGCCAACCTCTCTCCTTCTCGGGGATGTCACTCTCCTGCTGCAAACATCACAGACCCAAGGGAGCCTCAACTCAGTTCCAGGGAATCCCAAACAGCTCCCCGCTTACCCCACACCTGCCCTGCCAGCTGCGACCCCATGTCCCAGGCTGGGTGCTGGAGCCACCGTGAGCCTTTTTGGAGCTTATCAGCACCCAGCATGAGCCCTTCCTGAGATGTTCCCGAGAGATGGGGCTCAGCCCAGCCTTCTTTCCTCTCTGCTGTCTGCTGAGGGATCCCTGTGTCTGGGTCACCATGTGACGTCCACTCAGCGCCTGTCCTATCCTCACAGAGCCACCCTCTGGGGGGACACAGTTATAGTGAGGGCTGGTCTGCAGGGAGGGCAGGGCCGCCTAGCAGATGAGGGAGGGAGGCCTCTGGAAGCAAGTCTCTCCCAGGCAAAGGCTCAAAAACAGCAGCCCACTGGCAAGGAGGGGACAGTGAGCCAGGCAGGGGCTGGGGGTGCAGGAGCCGCCACTTGTGAGCCAGGCTGAGGCCCCAGGGGTCTGGCTGGTTGAGAGCAAGGTCCCAGGAGGGAGGAGGGGCTCACTGACCACAGGTCCTAAGCCCTGTCCCTGAAGCAGCACCTGCTCCTGCCTCACTACGGACAAGGGATTTGAGTTTCCTCCAGACTCACAGCCTTGGGGCTAGCAAGGTCCTTTCCACCTGTGGCTTTTCTGGCTGGTCACTCAGCAAGGCTTACATGCAAGGGCAGGTGGCCTGGGTAGTCATGGGGTTTCAGTTGTTCTGGGCACCACTGAGTGAGACCAGGGACCCTGTGGGTTTCCCGCTCCCAGGCTCCCTAGGCCTGGCCCCTCTGGGCAGCCCTCTGTGGGGTCCACCCTGTGGTGGGCTGTCCCTGAATGTGCCCCATCTCCCTTTATCTGAAACTCCTGGAGGGCAGGGCTGAGCCTGCATCCTCTGGGCCCAGGTTCCCAGGTCCGGCTTGGGGTTCTGCATGTGCCGGAGATTCAGAGAGGCATATATTTATTTGACATGCTGATTTCAACTCCTTCGGATACACACTAAAAGTAAGATTGCTGGATCATACAGTAGTTCTATTTTTAGGTTTTTGAGGAAGCTCCATACAGTCGTCCATAAGAGCTGTGCTAATTTACATTCCCACCAACTGTGTAGTTAGTACAGTTTAGTACGGGGCCGCCTCTACTGCATGGCCTCGCCAACACTCAGCGTCCTTCATCCTTTTGATAATAGTGTCATTCTGACAGGTGTGAGTGGATATCTCATTGTGATTTTAAGTTACTTTTCCTAAATGATTAGTGATATTGAGCATGTTTTCATATATGTGTTGGCCATTGGTATGTTGGCTTTTAGGAATTGTCTATTGGATCCCAAGCCAGTTTTTAAAATTGGTTCATTTATTTTCTTGCTATTGAGTTGTTTGAGTCCCTTATACATTTTGGGTATTAACCCCGTATTTAGATGTACAGCTTGCAAATGTTTTCTCCCTATCCACAGGTTGTCTTTTGACTGTTAATTGTTTCTGTGGCTGTGCAGAAGCCTTATAGTTGGATATAATCCCATTTGTCTATTTTTGTTGTTGTTATGTTTTGTTTTGGCAGCATTATTTACAATAGACAAGTTATGGAGTCAACCTAAGAGTTTCTCAATGAATGAATGGATTAAGAAACGTTTTATATATATATATATACACACACACACACACATATACACATAAAGATTATTTATATATACACACATCTATACACACATACATATATATTATATATACATATATATTATATACATATATACACATATGTATTATATATACATATATTATATATACACATATATATTATATATACATATATTATATATACACATATACACACATATATTTTATATAACACATATATAATATATACACACATATAATATATACACACATATAATATATAGACACACACATATATATACACATAAAGATTATATATACACACATATATACACACATACACACATATATATTATATATACACATATATACATATATTATATATACACATATATTATATATACATATATTATATATACACATATATTATATATACATATATTATATATACACATACATATTATATATACGTATATTATATATACACATATATATTATATATACATATATACACATATACACACATATTTTATATAACACATATATAATATATACACACATATATATTATATATACACACATATTTTATATATACACACATACATATTTATATATACACACATACACATATAATATATACACACATATTATATATACGCATATATAGACACACATATATAGACACACACACATATATTTTATATATATACACACACAGACACATAAAATAGAATACTATTAAGCCTTAAAAGAGAAGTGTTCTGTATTTTGTGACAACATGGATTGATCTGGAAGACATTAGGCTAAATGAAAAAAGCCAGGCATAGAAGGACAAATACCACATTTTCTCACTTATTTTTTATTTTTTTATTTTTTTGAGGCAGAGTCTCGCTCTGTCACCCAGGCTGGAGTGCAGTGGTGCAATCTCAGCTCACTGCAAGCTCCGCCTCCTGGGTTCATGCCATTCTTCTGCCTCAGCCTCCCAAGTAGCTGGGACTACAGGTGCCCGCCACCACGCCTGGCTAATTTTTTGTATTTTTAGTAGAGACGGGGTTTCACCACGTTAGCCAGGATGGTCTTGATCTCCTGTCCTCGTGATCTGTCCACCTTGGCCTCCCAAAGTGCTATGATTACAGGCGTGAGCCACCACTCCCAGCCACATTTTCTCACTTATAAGTGGAATCTAAAACAATCCATTCCACTTAAAAGTGGAATCAAAAAGTGGCCTTTATAGGCCACTTTACAAAATAAAATAGGCAATAATCACATACGTATTTTTGCAAGCATAAACACTCAGTAAACTAAGGACAGACACATGTCCATAACAGTTATAAGAAGATGAGCTGGCCGGGCACGGTGGCTCATGCCTGTCATTCCAGCACTTTGGGAGGCCGAGGAGGGCGGATCACAAAGTCAGGAGTTCAAGACCAGCTTGGCCAACATGGCAAAACCTGTCTCTACTAAAAATACAAAAAAATTAGCTGGGCGTGGTGGCGGGTGCCTGTAGTCCCAACTACTCGGGAGGCTGAGGCAGGAGAATGGTGTGAACCCGGGAAGTGGAGCTTGCAGTGAGCCAAGATTGCACCACTGCACTCCAGCCGGGGAGACAGAGCAAGACTCCCCTTCAAAAATAAAGAAAGAAAAGTTGAGCTGTGTCTGTGATGAAACAGGACAGGTGGCTCACACCTGCCATCCAGCCACTCGGGAAGCTGAGGCAGGAGGATCCATTGAGCTAGGATCACGCCACTGCACTCCAGCCTGAGTGACAGAGTGAAACCTCATCTTTAAAAAAAGGGAAAGAAAAGAAACTGGTGAAAAAGGGAAATGTATAAACACATACCACAATGGCTGGTAATTGTTAGCACCCAGCTCACTAACTGCAGTCATCTGAGATACTGCAAGGAACAACCTAAGTATTTTAAGAAGTTCTGTCAAAAACTGTGATGGGTCACCATGATGGTGACCAAAGAGCCGAGATCCCAAGAAATTTCATTTTTCATACATGCAGATGTACAAAAAAGACATCTCTCCATTTACTGAGGAAGTTTCAAAGTTTGTACGTACGTGGGCAATACTTATACAAAATGTCAATATTGTGATAACGTGCTTTTGTAGAGTCAAATTTGCAAAAAAAAAAAAAAAAGGCATAAAACTAATTAGAACTGTAAAGTCTCAGCACAATTTACACCTCCAGTATTGGAAATGATGCGGAAGTGATAAAATTCATAGCACAGAAAATTGTAAGAAAAAAAAATCTGACCACTTAAAATAGTAAAAACAAACTAAATAAGTTAAAATAAAACTAAAAAGAAAATTTGACGTATGAAACGTATATTACAGGGATGGATTACAGGCAATTGCACGAAGGTGTCCATAAGAGCTGGCCCTTGTTCACGACCATTAACTATATTTTGGAGTCTTGCATGATAAATGAAAAGCTGCTTTCTTTCTCTCTCAGGATATGACTCTCTCTGTCAAGAAAGTTCACATTCTTTTTTTTTTTTTAATTCTGAGACAGAGACTCATTCTGTCCACCAGGTTGGAATGCAGTGACTTGATCTTGGCTCACTGCAACCTCCACCTCTCGGGTTCAAGCGATTCTTCTCCTGACTCAGCCTCCCGAGTAGCTGGGATTACAGGCGCCACCACCACACCTGACTAATTTTTGTATTTTTAGTAGAGACGGGGTTTCACCATGTTTGGCCAGGCTGGTCTTGAACTCCTGAGCTCAAGCGATCCACCCGCCTCAGCCTCCCACAGTGTTGAGATCACAGGCATGAGCCACCGTGCCCGGCCTACGTTAATTTTCTATATAGTATTGCTGTTCCTCTTTTGAAATTGTTCTGTGACTTGATAAACAGTGACTTGAGTGTTCCCTATTAAATTTTCCCAACTTTCGTTTAGAGATTTTGATCTTTTGGGATTTCAACATTCAAGATTATGGAGTTTGGGATTGCATCTTTTGGGGATTATGATCCAAACCTGTTGTAACAAATGCACAGTGTCATATGCTCCGCCATGACAGCATCATGCAGAATAGTTTCACTGCCCTAAGAGTCCTTGCTGTTTCATCGTCCAGCCCTCCTCCCTCCCCTTCCAATCTCTGGTGACCGCTGGTCTTTTTACTATCTCTATAGTTTTGCCTTTTCTCACATGCTTGAAAATATTGTTATCACAGAGTGTGAGTAGCCATTTTTGGACTGACTTTTTTCACATGAAAAATATGCACTCAAGGTGCAAGCATTGGTGATTCCTTCCTCTCTCTGCATGGCTTGGTAGCTCATCTCTGTCACTAATTATGCTCCATTGTGTGAAAGGACCGCCATTTGTTTATCTAGTTACCTTTTGAATGACATTTTGGTTGCTTTCAGTTTTTGGAGATTATGGATAAAATGGCTATAAATATTTGCATGTAGGTTTTTGTGTAGACATAAGTATTCAAATCAGTTGGATAAATATGTGGGAGTGTGATTGGTGGATCATATGGTGAGACTATATTTAACTTCCCAAGAAACTGTCAAGCTCTCTTCCTGAATGGCTGTGCCATTTTGCTCGTGCTCCAGCAATGGACCAGAGGTTGCCTGGCTCTGCCTTCTTGCCTGCGTTGGGTGTTGTCAGGGTTTCAGCTGTGAACCATTCTAATAGGTGTGCAGTGGGATCACATTACTGTTTAAATTGGCAATATCTTAATGACCACTGATCTTGAGGATTCCTTTGTGTGCTTATTTGCCCTCTGTATATATTCTTCCGTGAGGCATCTCTTCAGTTCTTTGGCCCATTTTTTAACTGGGTTGTTCCCTTGTTGTTGAATTTCAAGAATTCTTTGTATATTTTGGTACAAGCTCTTTACCAGACATGTGTTTTGCAAATGTTTCCTCCCAGCGTGCGGCTTGTCTTCAGCATCCTCCCAGCATCGTTCACAGAGCAGAGGTATCATCTGAATAAAGTCTAAGCCTTTTATGCCTTCAAGGTCTGTGTTTTCAGTGTCATATCTAAAAACTCATCACCAAGCACAAAGCCATCTTGATTTCCTCCTGTTTCTTTCTAGAAGCTTTGCGATGTTTTTCATTTTACCTGTAGGTTAGATTTTTGAGAGGTATCCTAAACAAGAGGTGGACCGTGTGGAGAGTGGAGTGAGGTAGGTTTGAGGAGCTTTTGGGGCCTCTGATTCTTTTCTGTGAAAATATTTAACCCAAGAATAACGCAGTCAATGGAATGACCCATTCCTAGGCCTTGATAATAGGTCCTGGCCGGATGAGTTTCTGGGAGGAAACACACCCATGTAATGGCTGAATGGGAGTGACCATTTCCAGCCCCCAATGGCTCCTCTTCCTCCTTCCCAGATGGCACCTCCCATGTAGGTCAGCGGTGTCCTGATCTCGAACGCCTAGTTTAGTTCTGCCTCCTCCTAAATGTTGTTTACGTGCAATTATAAAGCAGCTTCTCTTTCATGTCTGTCTCCTTCTGCTCAATGCTATGTGAAGTTCATCCGCGTGTGTGCAGCTCTAGTCGTGTTCCTTACAAGGTAACATTTCATGGCATACTGAAGTTTTCATTCATTCTGTTGAGATTGTGTTGAAATCAGTGCTGCTATGCATGATCCTGGATGAATTCTTTGTTTGTTTGTTTGTTTGTTTTGAGACGAAGTCTCGCTTTGTCACCCAGGCTGGAGGGCAGTGGCGCAATCTCAGCTCACTGCAAGCTCCGCCTCCCACGTTCACACCATTCTCCTGCCTCAGCCTCCTGAGTAGCTCGGACTACAGGCATCCGCCACCTTGCCCGGCTAATTTTTTGTATTTTTAGTAGAGATGGGGTTTCACCATGTTAGCCAGGATGGTCTCAATCTCCTGACCTCATGATCCACCCACCTTGGCCTCCCAAAGTGCTGGGATTACATTCGTGATGGATGAATTCTTTTGTCAACACTTCATGCATTTCTTTTGCATCTGTTTCTAGGAGTTCGATTGCTGGGCCGCGTGCTCTGCACAAAGCTTTGGTGGACAGGACGTTTCCTAGGGCTGCAGTAATGAATCACCCGACGGATTAAAACAACAGAAATCGATTCTCTCTGTTTTGGAAGGCAGATGTCCTGAATCAAGTTGTCAGCAGGGCCAAGCACCCTCTGAAGCCTCCGGGGTGGGAACACTCCTTGCCTCTTCCAACTTCTCGCGGCCCCCAGCATTCCTTGGCTGGTGGGAGCATCGCTTCGCCTCTGCCTCTGGTCATCTCCCCTCTATGTGTTCTGTGTCTTTACACAGTGCCTTCCATGTGTGTCTGCATCTGTGTCTCCCAGTGTCCCCTCCCAATCTTAAAATGCTGCTGTCGTACTCGCTTTGAGCCTGCAGTGATCCTGTACACACCCAGTGCCCGTGTAAATAGAATCATTTAACATTTTCATTATTTCTCATTTTTTTTGCTGGTAGATAGTAATAGAATTATTCACATTGAACATAGATTTACTTAATAGTTCCTCTAGTTTATCTACAGATTCTTTTTCATATTCCACATATATAATAATGTTTATAGTGAAAAATAAAATGTTACTTATCCTTTCTAATCGCATACGTAAAATACACATTTATACCCACACACATGGGGGACAGCTGCCCTGGCTGGGGAGCTCCAGGGCAACATTGAACAGAATGCAGAGAGGGGGTGTCCTTGTCTCTTTGAAGATACATGTTGATGTATTTCTCTTCAAATTTATTGTCTTTCCTCTAGTTTTTTATTTGTCCATTCTGATTTTTTTTTCTTTTTTTCCCATTTTTGGCTTCTTTTTGATTAATTAATAATTGCATTTCCGATTTCTCTATCAGTCTCAATTTTACATCTTTAAGTATTCTTTTAGTTACCCCAGAGATTAAAAAATTACCTTTGGTACATTTCGTGTCTACATTTATTTCTTTTACCATTTCCAAGTTAGTGCAAGGATTTTAAAACACTTCTTCGATATTTACTCTCTTCCTTCACCCTTTCTGATAGTCTTGTTAAATTTACCAAAAATTTAACCCAGCTACACATTATTACTATTATTTTGAAAAAAAAAATGACGTTTATTTAGATAGACTCATATATTCTCACTTCCCTGTGCAGTGTTCCTCCCATATCACCGTGCGTCTAGCAATACCTGGATGGCTTCTTACAGGATGCCTCTGCTTGCAGTGAATCCATCTTCTCAGTTTTTCTTTATCAGAAATTTTTTTTCGCTTTTGTTTATTACAGATATTTTACTATGGAGTTCCAAGTTGGCAATTATTTTTCTCTCAGCATTCTAAAGACACCGTTCTACTGCCTTCCATCTTTTTATCTTGTTTTTTTGTTTCCTTTTAAAGTAAGCTCTGTTTCACTGTTGATTCCTTATAGTGTGTGTGTGCGTGTGTGCGCGTGTGCGTGCGTGTGTGCGCGTGTGCGTGTGTGGGCATGTATGTGCGTGTCTGCGTGTGCGTGCATGTGTGCGTGTGTGCGTGCGTGTGCGTATGTGCGTGCACGTGTGTGTGCGTGTGCGTGCCTGCGTGTGCGTGTGCGTGCGTGTGCGTGTGCACATGCACTTTTTACATTTCTAGCTGCTCTTAGAATTTTTTGCTTTGTCTTCTCAGTCCTTGGGGGAGCTTTTCACATTTGTTTTGCTTGGAATCTGCAGAGATGTTTGAATCTATAAGCTGATTCCAAAGTTTCCGCACTTCTAAACAAATGAACTGGCCTTGCTTTTTTTCCAAGACTGCTTCTGTGCCCCTGTTATTCTCTGCCCTCGTATGGGTGCAATTACGCATATGTAGATTTTTCACCTTCACCCCACATATCTCCTCCATTCTTTCCTGCCTTTCTATCCTTTTACCTGCCGTGTGTTAATCTAGACAGGCTCTACTGCCTTCTCTCCCATTTCAATGTTCTGTCTTCTGCTCTACGTCATCTGCTGCTAAGCCCTTAGAGTGAATATTTAATTTTAATTATTTCACTTTAAAATTTTGCAGTTTCCATTTGATAATTTTGGTTCATTTCCAGTTCTCTCAGAAAGTTTTCATTTTTCAGCTATTTTCTGGTCTGTATTATTAGTAGTTATTTTAACTAAGATATTGAAAGACTCCAAACTCTGAATCACTCCTAAGTCAGTTTTTGTTTTGCTCGTAGTTTCTGCTCATTTGGTCCTGTCTCCGAGAATGCCTGGTAATTATTTTATTGACAGTTGAACATGTTGCATGAGAGACTTCAGAGGCTTCCTTGAGGACCCTCTTCCCAGGAAAGGATGGAATCCACGCCCACCCAGCACGGGAGTCAGATAGGAGCAGATACCTTGGAGGCAACTGCAGGACTGACCCATTTCTTCCCTATGCCCAGTCTTGGGGCTCAGCCTCACCAGAGCTCTGCTAGCGGCCTGGCTTGTTTGCGGGGGCCCCCCTCTGTAAGGTGCAGGAACTCTAGTCTTCTTTTCCTTAGCCTTGCAGGGCAGCTGACACCGCCACTCAACTTTCCAGCCTCCTTCACTGTTGACTCCATTTACTTGCTTAGCCTTGAATCCAGGTGCATCTAAGTTTGAGATCAGGACCCTTGAGGGGATGCTGTGTGTGGAATGCCAGGCCTACTTCCTCCAGTTCTTACTTCGCTGGGATTTTTATTTTATTTATATTTATTTATTTTCAACTTTTATTTTAGATTCAGGGGCTACATGTGCAGGTTTATTATCTGGGTATACTGTGTGATGCTGAGGTTAGGGATGAATGATCCTGTCACACAGTTACTGAGCACAGTATGCAACAGTTCGCTTTTCAACCCCTGCCCCTTCCTCCTTCTACCAAAAAGCAACATGCATCTGCATGAACACTGCAGCAGTATTCGCTGGCATTTTTAAACCCCCAACCCTGGCATCCTGAGAGCCCTGAGTTCCAACTTTCTTGTCCCAGCCCAGGGAGACGCTGGCAAGGCCTTGGGCTGCACTCTCTCATCTTCCTGCCCTTGTGGGTGGGACAGAAGCTGCCCCATGGAGAAAAAGCAGTGGCCGGTGTGGGGGAGGGGCTGCCTCCCAAGCTGTGCCCATTTCTGGGAAGGTTCTGGATTGGCTCTGGGGAGGTTCTGGGCAGGCTCTTAACTTCTCAGATCCTGGCTGCCTGGGCTGCTCTCTGATGTCTTCAAGCTGTGTTTTGTTTTTTTTCTTTTTGAAATTTCATCAAGCTATCACAGTTGTTCTTGGCAGGATGGTGAGTCTGACATAAGCTGCCTCAACATAGACAGATGTGTGAGCTCAGGTTTCTGAATTGTGTGTCTCTTGTTCATGGTATCCCCAGCTCCTAGAACAGTGCCTGCAAATAGCAGGAACTCTGCAAATATTTCTTTAGGAACGGGTCTGTGGGTGGATGAATTTGAGGCCATGATACCACAACCAGGCCAGTAGCTGAAACGCCGAACACGGGAGGCCTGCTTTGTGAGCAGAAGCTGATTTTTTTCCTCCCACCTGTGGGATGTGAGAGACCATGAGACAACAGGTGGAGACGCCAAGCAAGTAATTAAAAACTTTTCTCAGGAGCTCGGGAGAGAGCTCTGGGCTGTCCTTAGTTGAGTGGGGGTTGGAAAAGCCTATGCCAGAAATATGCCACATCCCCCTAATTGCGTGGAATCCAGAGCCCCTCCATCCCGGTGCGCCTGGACAATGGAGTGTGAACGTCCATCTGCCTTCTCTTCATGCCTGGAGAGGGCCATGCCAGAGACACAGGGTGGGTGTTGCGTGGGAGTGACTCAAGCTGATTCATCCTGCTGGGGAGGGAGCTGGAGTGGAGACTCCCATGAGATCTGGACCCTGAAACTAAGGCCATGTGAATTCACTCACTGCAATGAGGGCTGTGAGTAGGGCTATTGCCTTCTTCATTTGTTGCAAAGACTCCCCCAGAAACTTACTGTCATGGAAACATACTTGGATAGAGAAATGCATTCCTCAGAATGATGCAACCGCACCTGAGAAAAAAGCCTCAACAGGGGACAAGCCTGCGGCAGACAGGGTGAAGCTCTCCCATTCCACGGGGGCCTTCTCGTTTCTTGGTTGTTACTGTCAGGAACCACCTGGGTCTCTGAATGGTGCCTCCCAGCCCAGCGGCCTCAGAATCACCTGGGCTCTTACAAATAAATACAAACACCTGGTCTGCATTCCAGGCGCAGGGAATCAGGGCCTTGGAGTTGGAGCAGGGACGGGAGTGGACTGAGCGTCTATGGGATGAGAGCTTTGGAGGAGACGGGTGCTCAGGTCAATCGGCTGATGGAGTTTGCATGCCTTGGGAATTGTACATTACATCAAGGTATCTTATTTATTTTATCTATTTTTATTATCTATTTTATGTATTTACCTGTTTATTTTAATGGTTGCTCCCTCCCTCCCTTCCTCCCTTCCTTGGAGTCTCACTCTGTCACCCAGGCTAGAGTGCAGTGGCACGATCTCGGCTGACAGCAAACTCCTCCTCCCAGGTTCAAGCGATTCTCCTGCTTCAGCCTCCCGAGTAGCTGGGACTACAGGCGCATGCCACCACGCCTGGCTAATTTTTGTATTTTTAGTAGAGACGGGGTTGTGCCATGTTGGCCATGCTGGTCTTGAACTCCTGACCTCCGGTGATCCATCCATCTCGGCCTCCCAAAGTGCTGGGATTACAGGCATGAGCCACTGCACCTGGCCTAATGGTTGCTCTTTCTTTCATGTTGGCCCCAGTTCCCGAGCCCTGGCACTGCGGGGCTGCTGGCTCCAGGACACTCTTAACAGTGAGCCAAGAGGAGCACAGCTGCCTGGCAGGCACAGGCGGTTGTGTGTTCCGGACTCACCTGCATGGTGTGCTGAGGCCTTGCAGTAGGAGTTCAGAGAGCTTCATAGGGAACAGGTGCTTTACACTTCCAGTGGGTTGGTTCCTTCAAGGACGGCACTCTCACACAGCCATGTGCTCCTCCCAGGATGAGACACACTTGGGCACTTCTCTGTCATCTGGAGAAAAGTTTGGTCCAGCAGTGTCTATAAAAAAATACCACAGGCTGGACAGTTTCAACAACAGGAATTGATTACCTCATAGTTCCAGGTTCTGAGATCGAGGTGTTGGCAGGGCTGGGTCCTCCTGCAGCGGTAAGGGGACATCTGTGCCAGGCCTCTCTCCAGCTTCTGGGGTTTGCTGGTGATCTCTGAGGCTCCTTGCCTGTAGAAGCATCACCCCCATCTCTGTCTCCATCTTCACGCGGCCTTTCCCGTATGGGTACATCTGTATGTGCTCAAATGTCCCCTTTGTGTGAGGACACCACTCACACTGAATTAGCGCCACCCTCCTCTGGGATCTTAACCAGTTACATCTGCAAGTACTCTACTTCCGAATAAAGACCACATTCTTACCTCATAGGTGCTTTTTCACATTTGTTCTGCTTGGAATCTGCAGAGATTCTTGAATCTATAACTTGATTCCAAAATTTCCACACTTCCAAAACAATTAATTGGCCTTTATTTTTGTTCCAGTGTTGCTTCTGTGCCACTGTGGTGGTTCCGAATGTGGCCCCTATTCTGAGGTTCTAGGGGCTAGGAGTTTCATGTGATTTTTGGGAGGGGATGCAACTCAACCCACCAATTTGGAATCAGAGTGAGACCCCAGCAGGAGTTACCTAGTCCCAGCAGGCATGAGAGGGACGCTCTGCTTCTGTGGGGCCCCGGGGCTGAAGGGGAGGCCCCAAAGCCAGCGCGCCCCGGAGCTGCCTAACGTTGGGGTTCCTCCCATGAGGAGCGGGTCTGATGCCCCGGGAGCTGCCTAACGTTGG
Source organism: Pan paniscus (assembly GCF_029289425.2). NCBI lineage: Eukaryota > Metazoa > Chordata > Mammalia > Primates > Hominidae > Pan > Pan paniscus. Next base: position 58,675,588 of record NC_085927.1, read on the forward strand.
GGTTCATCCCATGAGGGGCAGTTCTGATGTCATGCAGGGGAGGATCATGCATTCTCCAAGGAGGGCCTCAATAAGGCAACGGTGCACCCCCGTCCAAGGGTCAAGGCCTTCCCCTCTTGGACACCAGACCCCAGGAAGTCAGCCTGCAGGACGATTGTGGATCTTAAAGGGAGGGAGGGAGCTCTCCCTGAAGGAGCTTCGGGGCCAGGGACCCTGTGTGGGGCTGCATCCCGAGGGGGCAGGTCCATGAGTGGGACGTGGAGTTGGAGACAGAGCTTGTCCACATGGAGGCACAATTCCATGTGCAGGGTTGACGGGGGCCAGGACTCCTGGAAACAGGGCTGATGTGGCCAGAATGAACCTGGGACCCCATGCTCAGCTGTTTCTCTTGCGACTCCGCGTAATTTCACGCCCGGTGACTTTGTCTCTTGGCTGCACTCCCGTTTCTGTGGGGCAGCTCCTCCGTGGAGCATCTGTGTTTGTCAAATGTCACAGGCGCTGATCGCTGGGGTCAGGGAGGTGACAGTGCAACAGGCTTGGCTGCCAGTGTGAGAACCGACCTAGAGGTGCCTGGGCATGGATCACAGGCCGGCGTTGAAAGCAGCGCTGTGATTGGTCCGCATGATGGTGCCCACAAGACACCTGTGTTGTGATTTGTTGAGGGAGAGTGGGCGGCACAGTCTGCGCTCTGTGCCATTATCAGGGTTGATAGCCCTGGTACCTGCAATCCCACCTATGCAATTGGAGACCGACGTTGTTTAACAAGCGTGCAGTAGGAACTGTGTGCACATCCTAAGTGGGTGACCATGAGTCACCGCCGTTCCTCTCATGCGTAGAATACACGGGTCCGGGGCCCCAGGCGTGGCTAGGATTCCCACTTGTGATCCTGCTCAGTGGTCTGCTTGGGTGATTTTGCTTTCTGTTCCCACAAATACATGCTTGGCAGGTTGGAGGTCCTGTTTCTAAGAATAAACGGTTCCGCACATATCCCAATCGACTTTCACCCGTGTCTTCAGGCGCCCTGCTCCCAGTGCCCAGCAGGCAAGGATAAGAGTTTGGCTCATGGCAGGGGTGGCTGACCCTGCTCCTGGAGGAGGTGGATGCTGGAGACCCTGGCCTCCAGGAAGAACAGGCTGGGCGCGGTCTTAGCCTCTCCGGGCTGCTATAACAAGATAACACAAACTGGGGGCTTGTGAACAACAGAAAGTTGCTTCTCGAAGTTCTGCAGGCTGGGAAGTTCAGGTCAAGGTGATGGCCAGGGCTCATTCCTCAGAGACGGTGCCGTCTCCCTGTGTCCTCATATGTTAGGGGGGACTGCAGCTCTCTGGGGTCTCATGTGTTAGGGCACTAATCTCTTGGCCTCATCACCTCTCAAAGGCCCCATCTCCGAATACCATCCTACTGGGGATTAGGTGACAAGGGAAGAATTTTGAGGGGTCACAAACATTCCATTTGTAGCAGGGTCCCAGGTCACCCACCCGAGTCTGTCTGACTCCTTCCTCCCTTCCAGTTTTGATGCCACATGGGGAGCTGCCTCAGACCCGTTAATTGCAACAGGAGACCCTGAGAGGCCCTGTGGGTGGAGGGTACATGCCCAGGGACTCTCGTGGGGAGGGAGACCCTTCTTTCCTGCAGCAGCCGGGAGCAGTGGTGGTGACGGCTCCCAGCCGAGCTGCTCTTTGGGAATTGCCCTCCTGGGAAGAGACGGTTGCCACATGCAGGGGTGTGCCCTCTCCCAGGGCAGCCCACGCATCCAGTGGCTGGTTGATCTGGGTAACGGCCGTACCTTCGTGCCTCAGGGTGGGCCAGCTCTGCCGGGGATGCAGTTCCAGCACTCCCTGTGGGACTCACAGCTTCCCTGGCTCCTGAATCACAGCTCAGTGCCCCCCTCAACCCAGGCCTCCCTCCTGTGCTTCCCCACAGGCAAGACCCCGAAGGCAAGCCCCACAAACTCCTCGAATGCAAATCTGTCTCCTGGGGAACCCACCTGAGGGAGGCGGGCAGGCTCAGGACGCTCCTGGTGTCTGGTGCTGAGCAACGGGGTGTTCCCATCTCCCCTGCGCCTTCACTTTGCAGACCCCTCAGAGTTCCAACCCAGGTGGAGCGAGGTGAGCCGTGTGGCTGCGGCACCTGCCTAGAACCGGCATGACAGAGATGCCTCATGGTGGTCAGTGCCAGCAGACACAGGTGGCTGGAGGACGGCGTCTTGGCTGAACGGGGAGGGTGGGGTGCCCAGCCTCAGAAGGGTGAGAGGAGCCCCTCTGGCAGAGAACCCCTGAGCCCAGGCGTGGAGGTGAAGGAGGCTCCACGTGGCACTGGCCCCACTCAGGGGAGTGGCCTGGGGCCGTCCCATCCTAGCGCCCATGTTGAGGAGGGCCTCAGTTGGGGCTGAGGGTTCCAGACCAGGACATGCAAATAGAGCAAGAAGCAAAGGAAGCAGGAACAGTGCAGGGAAGGAGCAGGGAGGGTGGTGTGGGTCTGGGTGTCCTTCAGCCGGGTCATGGGATGGAGCCGGAACGTCCCTCCACAGCAGAGTTGGGCCAGGGACTGAGGAGGGGGCCAGGACCTGAGGCACAGTCTCCTGGAGCAGTGGGCCCTGACACGCATGTGCATGCCTCATATCATCCCCACCACACACAGGCACACAAGCCCATGTACACACACATATGCACACACACACACAGTTATGTAACCCCATGTGACACCACACGCCCCAACTCCACACCCACACTCATACACACCACACTTCCACACATCACAAAGACACACATACATACATACATGCACACAGGCACACAGGCATGTAGCCCCATGCAACACCACACCCCCCAACTCCACGCCCATATCACCAACACATATACATACCATGCTTCCACATATCACACTCGAAAGCCACAGACACACATACATACATGCACACATGCACATATGCATGTAGCTCCACGTGACACCACACCCCCAACTCTACCCCATGTCACAAACACACACACCACGCTTCCACACATTACATAAACCACACAGACACACATGCATACATACAGACACACAGGCATGTAGCCCCACGCTACACCCCACCCCTGTGAAAGGAAAATACATCTTGGGCCCCCCCAAATCACTAAGCTAAAGGGAAAAGTCAAGCTGAGAACTGCTCAGGGCAAACCTGCCTCCCATTCTATGTAAAGTCACCGCGTGCTCCAGGAGATAAATGCCTATCTGATTGCTTCCTTTGGAGAGGCTCACCAGAAACTCAAAAGAATGCAACCGATTGTCTCTCACTGACCTGTGGCCTAGGACCCCCTCCCCGCTTCCAGTTGTCCCGCCTTCACCTCGAGTTGTCCCACCTTTCCAGGCTGAACCAATGTTCATCTTGCATACGGTGATTGATGGCTCATATCTCCCTAAAATGCATAAAACCAAACTGTGCTCTGAGCACCCTGGGCACCAGGACCTCCTGAGTCTGTGTCGCGGGTACGCGTCCTCAACCTTGGCAAAATAAACTTTCTACATTAACTGAGACCTGTCTTAGATTATCAGGGTTCACACTCCCCAACTCTAACCCTGCATTACACACACACAGAGACACACACAACACAATTCCACATGTCGCACTCACAAACCACACAGACAGACCGACATACATCACACATACCAAGCACACACCACACAAAAACCACAAACCAGTCATCACACATCACTCACCACACACCACTCCACATGCAACTTGTCACACCCCGCACACCCCACACAGTCGCCACACATACCACACTACACACACACACACACACACACCCTATAATGGTTCATGCTGAAGCAGAGGCCTCCCCCAGAGCACAGAACTGGGCTCACCCCTCCATGTCAGGCCCCACTGCGGAAAGCTGTTGCGGTGTGGAGAGGGGCCCATCTCTAGGGTGGACACCTGGGCTTGCGGCCTTGGCCATCACTGGGCTGCTCTGGGCCTTGGTTTACTCTCTGGTTGAAGGATGGCACTGGGGGATTTGGGGTTTCATCAGCAGAGCCCTTGATTGTCCCTCCCTCCCCCATCGGGCAGTCACTGCGTGCTCCCTCTGTGCCCACACGCGTCACGTTTCGAGGCAGCCTCCATAATCACGATGATTACCTGAGTTCCTCTCATTCCCACCGCAGCCGGCCTTGCAGGGGAGGAGGATGGAGGAGCCCAGTGACGGGTCTGCCTGACTTGCCCGTCTGTGGCTGCCCCACCCCGCCCCTTGCCGGAGCCTGGACTCAGGTCTGCCTGATTTGCCCACGGCAGCCATGCCACCCTGCCCCACGCCGGGACCCTCTGTGGGGCTTCAGGACTGCAGGTGCCTGTGGGAGAGCGAGGCTGCAGGCTCCCGACGGCCACTCGAGCTCAGCGGTCATGGTCCCCTAATGCTTTGCTCCCAGACGGGGTCTCTGTTCTCCTGGCTGGAGACAGGAAGCTGGTGCTGTGTGCCACTGCCTAGGGAGACGCCCTCCCTCCCTGAGCCTGCGGTCACCCCCTCAGCTCACTGGCCTTCATCAATCATTCTGTATTTGCTCCCTGAGACATTCATGTTGAGAGGAAGTGAATGTGATGGCACTTTAAGGAGAAGTCCCACTGAAGGAAGCCATGGGATCGTGGATAAGGGAGGGGTGGCTTGGGGATCTGCCAGCCCCTGACAGTCTGGGCTGCAGCAGGACTTCCACCCATCGCTGCTTTCAGCCTCACGGGGATAGTGGCTGCAGAGACCCCCTTTATCACAGGTGCGGATGTGTGTGGGTGGCGGGGTGTGGGTGGCGGGGACACAGCTTCCTCGTTCCCTTTATCCTGGCTGTGCATGGTCAAGAAGTAGGCAGCCGAGTCCCCGGCTCCCTCCAGGCATCCAGAGGCTGGTGGAGTTCTCTAAGCAGGGCCTGAGCTGTGGGGCCCGGGCCGTGCTTCAGGGCTTTCTTTCCTTCTGTGGATCAGGGATGCAGAAAGCGCCTTGAAACTGCTGAGGTGCTGCCTGAGAAGGGACAGGTGGACCCTTGGGATCAGAGGGTCTCCTTTAAACAAATCCTGCAGGGTCTCAGGTGTGCAGCCCCAGGAGAGCCCCACTGTTCAGGGCCAGGGGCCTCCTCAGGCGGGAGGCTCTTTGAGGAGGGCAGCTGGGAAGATGGTGGAGGGAGGTGATTCTGCACCCTTGAGGCGGTCCTGGGAGAGCGGGTCCTGACCAGCACACTGGCCACTGGCCGGGAAATGTCCAGGCACAGGCCAGGTCTGAGCTGAGGCGGTCCTGGGGGAGCAGGTCCTGACCAGCACACTGGCCGCTGGCCAGGAAATGTCCAGGCACAGGCCGGGTCTGAGCTGAGACTCGAATGCTAAGCTCCACAGCTCTGGGGCCAGCCTGGGACACCCTGGCCAAGCCTGACTGTGTGGGAGGGCACGTCCTGATCCTTCAACGCAAGGCACATGGGGACCAGCTGGAGATCCTGAGTCCTCCTTGCGGGGCTGTCTGTGCTCCTGTGTTTCTTTTCCTCTCGATGCCTCTTTTCTGCCTTGCTAGAGCCTCCCCAGGGATGGGACGCCACAGATAGCAGGAGGCCTTCCCCAAGGTATGGGTGCAGGGCTGTGGACCACAGCACAGGCCCTTCCTTCTCCTCACCGCCCACCCTGCTGGCCCAGCTCTCCTGGGTGAGGTCACCTCTGCCGCCACCACGTCACTCCAGCACCGCCCAAACCTCTTGCTCTCTTCAAGCGCACCTGTCCCAAGTAGAACTGCCACACAGGTGGCCCCTTGCTCCTCCCAGGGCCCTGGGGACTATGTCTGAGGATGCTGGGGCTCAGGAAATGGAGACTCCTGTATTCCCCGGCCTCACCACAGTGTCCAGCAGGACTCTGGCCCGGAGTGACTCACAGCACCATGAGGACAACACAGCCCCCTGTCAGCCGGCGCCTCAGCAGCACAAGAGCTCGGCATGATGACCTTGGCACGGCACAGGCCAGGGGCCTCCTGTGCCCTTTGGGAGCATCCGGAGGACCCAAGGAGGTTGGGTGGCTTTTCCAAAGCTGCTCAGCCATGAAGCCATGCAGAGGGACTGTGGCCACATCCTCGGGGCCTGTCCCCTTCCCAGGACAGGGCTGGCCTCTGCTGCCTCACACCCACCTATCTGGCCACCAGGGTGATAGTCCCCCCTTTGGCCTAGGCTGACGATTGTCCTGGAGGACCACAGGCTGGGGCAGCCAAGCACAGGCCTGACTCTGGGACATGGCAGATGTCCCCCTCCTGGTGACAAGAAAGCATGACTGCCAGTCAGACCACATTGTTCCTAGACAACTAGATCCTCAAAACACTCCGGGCACCTTCAGGAAGGCTGTCGTCTGCAGCGAGTGGGGGGGCCTGCACAGCCTCGTCCCATCCGCCTTGACCAGCCTGCAAAGTGACCCCCAGACAATCAGGGCCTGGCTGGCTCTCATCCGGGCCGGAACAGGCCCATTCAGTCGGGCAGGTGAACAATGCCGGCCCCCGTGACAAATGGGCTCATTAAGGAGATGGATGGCCGTGGCCCACCGCGCTGGCCTGCTTCCTGGGCAGGGCGGGCAGGCTGGCGTCTTCTCCTGGGCGAAGGCCAAGTACATGCAGCTCTCCAGCCAGTGGATGTGGCGAGAAGGGGTCTCCGGGCCTCCTGGATGGCAGTGCTGGCCTCTCAGGGAGGGGCAGCCTGTGTCCCAGGCCTGTGGGCGCCCAGCCCCCATGAGGGCAGTGATGGCCGGCAGCGCCTGGACGCTCAGGACAGCCATGCCTGAGGCAGGTTAGCAAGGAGAAAACGGGGGCTCAGAGACAAGGGGAGGGGCCTAAGGTCACATAGCAGCCAGCATTTCTGGGCTGGAAACGTTCGTGAGCAGAGTTGGGTGACAAGAGTGAGCAACAGAGCAAACTCCAGCCTGGCGACAGAGAGAGACTCTGCCTCAAAAAAACAAAAACAAAAACAAAAACAAAAACAGCAGCCTGTCTTCCGAAACAGAGAGAGGACCTGAAACCTACACACTCGTGGAAACAGTAAATACTCGGGTGCCGCAGACCCTCGATACCCTGACTCTATCATGACACAGTCCAGACATGCAGCAAGAGGACACAAGCACCCCATAAATATGTACAAATACAGCACATCAGCCGTTTAAAACATTCCGACAAAAATGTTTAGATCTGCCATTTTATGTTAAGTTAGGGAAAAAAATGCAGTGGTTTCAAGCCTCAGCCCGCGCTGCTGTCCCTGGAGTCACACTCTTGGTTGGTGTCTGCAAGGCTGGTCTCCCTCACCAACCAGCCCGGGGCCCCCCGGAGCAGTCACCACATCAGTCATCCTGGTGTTCTGGGCTCCCCTCAATGGGCAAACTCACGCAGCTGCCCGGTGAACAAAGGGACACATGGTATATTCTGAAATAACTTGAAGAGTGTAGTTGGGTTGCTTTTAACTCAAACCCCCCCATTCTCCACGATGTGCTTAGTTCATGTTGCATCCCTGTATCAAAACGTCTCCTGTACCCCATACTTAGATACGCCTACTATGTATTCACAAAAAAGTGGATGCATGAACCCCCCAGTGACCTGAAAGAGGAGGGGTGGGAGAGAGCCCAGGGGGTCATCTGGGAGACAGGACCCCGAGAGCCCCTTCCCAGAGGCAGGACTGATGGAGGGTGCTGGTCTGGGGAGTTCAGGGCCCACAGAAAGCTCTTGGTCCTGACCCCTCAGCTCTGGGACCCTCCTTTGGGGCACCCACTCTCAGCCCCACTGCCTGTCTCAAAGCCTCCCTGGCCTGTGCTCAGTAGCTCCTTCCTCACTTGGTCCTACCGGGAACTCCAAGCCACCTCCCTGACTCCAGGGCGCACCACCCTGCTGGAAGTAAACAATGAAGGGGCCCCTGGGGCTGGGGTGGGTGTAAGCCTCACCATGGACTAGTGGGGGTTGGTGAGACGCCCAGTCCTGGTCTGAGCCACTGCCGGACCCCAGGGATTCCTGCCAGGACAGCCAGGGGCAGAGGGACAGGCTGGCCTCATCTTGTGGAGGTGTCACAGCTCCCTGTGTTGTGCAGTGTAGCGCTCAGATGTCTGCTCTGGCCCCTCGCCAGTGACTGTCGTGCTCCAGCCAACCTCGCTGCTGGCGGGAGACACTGCAGGCAAGGACAGGTCCAGTTCTGATCCCTGCTCCCGGGCTCCGGGCCCTGCCTGACTGGGGCAGGTAGTGGTGACAAGCAGGATACCGGGTAGGAAAGAGGCAGGCCCCAGTTTGAATGCCTGCTCACTGAACTGACTGAAACTCATTTCCCTGTTCACACAGTCGGGAGAGAGTCCGGACTTCTTGGGAGGGGCCCCTCCCAGCCCCAGCTGGTGGGACCCTGCCTTGGGGCACAGTGGTCCTGATCAGTTATCCTCTGTCAGACCTGGGCTCTTGGTGTCTGGATTTCTTGCTTTTCTGCAGAGGAACTTTTCTGCCCCGGACCCACAATTCTTTCCTCCACTCCAGCTGGGACGCACTGACGCCCCCCAGGACCCTGAGAGCCACCTCGGGCTGCAGGCTCTGTACCCCGAGAGTCAAGCCTGTCTTGTCCTCGCCTCCAAAGAGCCAGATTTAGGCCTGCAGGGCCTCCCTCCAGAGCCCACCGCAAAACCATGTAATCAGACATCCTTCTAAACGGAGGATAAGCAGGGATTTGACTCCTCAGGTGTATTAATAAAGAGCGGTTCCCGTGGAGGCCTCTTGGAAAACATTAAAAGATTATCCACTCCTGGAGATGCCCATTAACATCCATCAGGGCTCCCGGCTGCAGCCTTGAGCCAGGAAACAACGGCGCTTGTGGAATCAGAAGTGGAAAAATAAAGGGCTCTGACGCACCGCATTGTCTGGAGAGTGCCTCAGTGGCCGCCAAGAACAGAGCACGCAGGCCTTGAAGCCAGACACACACACCCCCGCGCCGTGCTGGCTTATCCTCACAGGCCGCTTTCACATAGCCCGGTGTGGCCCGGGGGTCTGCCTGGCTCCCTGTCCTTCAGCCCACACTCAGCCTAGCGTAGATGGGCCTCTGGGTTCCACCTGGAGTAGAGGGATGGGTCAGGGGGCCATGTTCTTGCTGGAGTACAAGCCCTGGTATACCTTTCCAGGGCCCTCTTTCAGGGATAGACTCGGAGGTGGGTTTAGATATTTGGGCCAAATGCAGGGACCTGGGAAGGCTGGGGTGAAGCTGGCCCCTGCACACAGGGGTGAGTTAGGTGAGGGACCACGGGGTGTGCTGAAGATCTATGGGGGCACAGACACAAGGTGTGTGCATGAGCCTGCCACTGGGAAGGGCTGCCAATGGCTGTGGCTTCTGCTCTTAGCAAAATTAGGAAGCAGACCCAGACTCATCTCACAAATTCAGTCCCCGGCTGTTGACCAGGCACCAGCTGTGCTGCAGAACTGCTCTGCCTGCTCCGTGCAGGGAGGAATGTTCTAGAAGCTGGTGCTGTACTCTTGGGGACGAGGGCCAGGCTATCGGGAGGATCCAGGCAGTGCCACAAGAGCAGAACAGAGGAGGTTTCAGACCCGGCCACACAGACGTGGCTTCCGTGACTCCAGCTAGGGTCTCAGCAGCATGGTAGGTCCAATGGGGGTCCATCGTCCTTAGAGCAGAGGAAAAGCAGGGGGCTGGCTGTAGCAGAACACTCTAGAATCTAGAGCCCCGATGGAGGAAGCAGGCCTTCAATTTTGTGCCTCTGGCTCTGGAGGTGGTTTGCCAAAGACTCCAGTGAGGACGCCTTGGCCATTGCTCAATGAAGCTGCAGAAGCCGCGGAGATGGCTGGGCATTGGCCCAGACCTGCCAGGAGGCACCAACTGGGCTCGGGCCTCCTGGAGGTTCACAGAACAGCAGGAGTCTCTGGTCTGGACAGACAGCTTGATCCATGAACCCCACCTTTTCCCTCTCTCCTCTGGGAATTCTTTGTTCGTGCACTCCGGGAGTGGGGAGAGGGAGGGTGGGCTGGGGATGGGAAAGAAGAGGTTGCTGAACCTCTGCCTCAAATGGGGTGAGGGTGCACATATGCTCTCCCAGTGGCCTCTCCCCAACACGTGGGCCAGGGAGACATGGGATGGCAGGGCTTCCATCCTCTTCCAGGCCCAGGGGGGTGGGAAAGCCCCAGCTGGGAAGCCCAGGAGGATAGCGGAGGCAGGGCCCATACACCAGCCTTGCAGCCTCCTTGGCCAGAACCCCAGTGTGTTCTCCTCAGCTAGGTCTCTGGCCAGGGCTTCTCTGGAGCCATCTGGGACTGCTTTCTTCTGTCATTGCTCTTTTCTTTGTCTTTTTTCCTCTGAATGATGAAGGTTGGATCATCATTCTTATTCTTTCCCCCACTGTGCAATCACCCAGCCACCCCATGCCCTGGTCTCCCTCTGGGCAGAGTGAGCTTTTCTGCCTCTTGCCACAGGGCTTGGGCCTGTGACTCACTTGGGACAATGAGATGATAGGAAACATGATGTGAGCAGATGTGGAGGTGTTTGTGTGGATGGGCTGGGCTTCCCGAGGTTCTGCCCTCAGCATCAGGAGAACATACCTGGGTGGCTATTTCTGCTCCTGCCGGTGCCACAGAACAAGTCAGGCAGGACGGGGTCACGCCAGCTGACCTGCTGATCAGACCTGCAACCTGAAGCACACCCACCCTAGTTAACTTTCAGACGCTTGAATAACAAAACATTTTTGTTGCTATAAATGATTGCAATTTTTGGTTGTCTGTTACACAGCAAAAGCTGACAGTTTTCTCGCCTCTGAAGTTCTTTTATATTATTAACTGCTTTTTACTGGTGGTTGATTTGTTTGAGCAACATGGTGATTTATCGTGTCCAATGCCTCACATTCCAGCATTGGCTGATGTCTTTCTTGCGGTGATGTTTTGCATGTTCTTCTGTTCCCTGTAGGTAGATCTAGAAGTATACTGATGTTCGAGTTCATTGCATCCTCAGATACACAATGTCTCATCCCACATTTAATAATAATAAGACACTTTGCTCTTCAACCATTTGGTCACTCTGAAATCGAGAGTTTGCAGAAAAGGCAGCAAAATTATTTGGATTCTTTCATTTATCAATTTTTAGAAGCAATGAGTTGATACCCTGGCAACCTCCAAAATGACCATGGGCTTTGTTATTTTTAAGTAATGTCATGAACTCATGGGTTTTACATATTTGATGTATGTCAATCTATGGCAGTTACTATTCTGTTGATGTCCAAATTATGTCATGTCAGGTTGGTGGAAACCCTTTAAGTTGACTCCTGTGTCTTTTTTTTTTTTTTCTTTGAGACAGAGTCTCACTCTGTCTCCCAGGCTGGAGTGCAGTGGTGTGATCTTGGCTCACTGCAACCTCCACCTCCTGGGTTCAAGTGATTCTCCTGCCCCAGCCTCCCGAATAGCTAGGATTACAGGCACACACAACCATGCCCGGCTAATTTTGTATTTTTAGTAGAGATGGAGTTTCACCATATTGGTCTGGATGGTCTCGAACTCCCGACCTCAGGTGATCTGCCCACCTCAGCCTTCCAAAGTGCTGGGATTACAGGCATGAGCCACCATGCCTGGCCCGACTCCTGCGTCTTTTGATGCCATCTCATTAAGCTTTAATAGCTGCCTTGCTTTCTGACCTTCCACTGTCCATTTTCCCCTAGAGTTAGCCATTCCTCTATGGAGTCCTGTTTCTTTCAGAAGGAAATGGTGTTTAGAGAGAAGTGTCTGGGCATCAGGATGCCTGTCGATGCTGGACTTTCAGAAGGTAAAACCATCATGCTGAGACTTCCAACTTAAATGCATGGTTATATCTGCCTCTTTTCACTGCTTAGGTTGAATATATTTGCTTTTTGCTACAACACATATATAATAGTTCAAAATCCCAGTACCCATTGCACTGCTCAGCACACTGACTCTAAAGGCTGTTGGTGGTGGCTCCACCTGGCATCCTTTGCCGTTTCCATTAGGAATGTGTGGTCAAAACCTTGTGTTTTGAATTTATGTGAAACTGATCTACTTTATATGGGTATGCCACCTACTTGTCATACAGCATCATTTTTTTTCCAGCTTGCTTCCAAATGATTGGTGACATTTTCCTTTTTTGCTTTAATATTGTCTGTTATTATATAGAATATTTATCTGGTTCTGTAGTCAAAACAAAGAATGAGGCACAATCAGAGTTCCCCCTTCCATTCTGTTCTCTTCTACCCTGACACCTCCCTTTCTCTTAGGTAACTCCTTTACAATTAGCTTTTACTTTATTATTGCATTGCTCCTTTTAAAAAATATAAGCAAATGTGTACGTAGATTTGTATTATCTTTTTAGTTGCACAATAATTAACATTTCATAAATACTGTTCTGAGCCTTGCTTTACTAACTTAAAAATATATTTAATATATTGTAGGCTGGGGTGGTGGCTCATGCCCGTAATCCCAGCACTTTAGAACGCTGAGGTGGGCAGATCACTTAAACCCAGGAGTTTGAAACTAGCCTGGGCAACATGGCAAGACCCCTTCTCTACAGAAAAATATAAAATTTAGCTGGGCATGGTGGTGTGCACCTGGGGTCCCAGCTACTCTAGAGGCTGAGGTAGGAGGGTAGCTTAAGCCTGGGAGGTTGAGGTTGCAGTGAGCCAAGATCATGCCACTGCACTCCAGCACTCTCTCACCAATTCTCTTGTCTAGCATGGGTGAGAGAGTGAGACTCTGTCTTAAATATATATATATGTATGTGTATATATATGTGTGTATATATATATATGTATGTGTGTATATATATATATATAATCACTCTGTAGTAAAATATTAATAATTTCCTCATTTCCACACTTTGTTTTACCATAGTGGACAGTGGTGAGTGCTAGTAAATGTTTAGAACTGGCGCTCTGGAAAAATGTGATTAGATTTTTATCTATCTATCATCTCTCTCTCTCTCTCTATCATCTATTTATCTATGTATCTAATCTATGTATCTATGTATCTATCTATGTGTGTATATAACTATCTATGTATCTATCTGTGTCTCTATGTATCTATCTATGTATCTATCTATCTATCTATCTATCTATCTATCTATCTATCTACCTACCTACCTGCATAGCTACCTATCTCGCTTTCTAGCTATCTAATGATATAAAGGATGGTAAGCATAGTTTTACAAACAATAATGAAATGTGCAATAGTCTTTATTGTTAATTCCACGTGAACAATTCTCATAGAATGTTTCTGTTGATTTTGGCCAAACTCTAGAACCTGTAGCCCATATATGGTTGCAATTTAACCCTAAGTTGTCAAAATCAGTCTATGAATCAATGTTTGTTGTTACCCAATAGAGCAAAGAAGCCATCTCGGTCCCTGGCAAATGAGCATAGTTCTGAGAGGGATGGCGGTTGATGTTTCCATTTGCCTTAATGGGAACCATGAAAGTGTAATAATGAGATGTGTGGCACGTCTTCACCTGCTCCTGGAAATGAATATCTTGCTCTCAGGTGCTGGAAGGAGCCTGCTGCACACACCAGTGCACCTGCCCTATGCCGTTGTGTGTGTTCTCATCTCTTCCTCCGCTGCCTGCTGCTGGAGAGTCAGTGCCCCATACTGAGTTTTACTGTGAAAAGTGCTGACATGATGAATCAGTGCGTGCACATGCCATTTCATGTGTTGACAGGTGCGTCTTTGGAATAGATCCTTAAAAGTGGGCATGCTGACCTGCTACTTTTTTATATTCTATGATTTTTTTGTCATAGTTTCCACTTATTCTTTTGTGCTTACTAAACATGCAATCATACCACCTGCAAACTGAGATAGCTTATCTCTCTTTTTGGTTATTAATCCTTGAATCGAATTCTCTTGTCTAGCTGCATTAGCTGTTACTTCCACTACAATGTCAAGCAGTAGTGGGAAGAGTGGTCATCATAGTCTTGTTTGTGCATTTAGTGGAAACGCCTACGCCATTTCTCCATTAAGTAAATGCTGGCTTTTGAATTAAAGTATATGACATTTATCAGGTTAAAAAATCCATCAATTATTATTTTACTAAATATTATTTTGTATACGGAATGAGTGTTGAATTTTGTTAAATGACCTTTTACTTTTTATAAATATGACTGGATGATTTTTTCATCTAGACCAATTAATATGATGAATGTATTATATTAATGTTTTTCTTAATATTGAATTATCCCTGCATTCCTGGAATGAACCCCAGTTGTCATGTTATATTTAATTTTTAATGTGATTAGGATTTTGTTTACAAATTATCTACTCTATTATTTGAAAATTTCTAAATATCATATTTGACATTTTGCATTAATGTTCGTAAGTGATATTAATCTGTATTTTTATTGTGCTTGAAAAAGATTCTGATGAATGCCTTTCTTGTTTCACAAATAGGATTTGGAAATTGTCCCCCTTTATCTATGCTTCTAAATATTCCAAGTAGCAGTAAGATTTTTGATATTTGCTAAAATTCCCTTGTGAAATCACTTTGGCTTTTTTTGGCTTGTTTCATGGAAAATAACTATAGTTTCACTTCTTGTAGAAAATTGGCCTTTTTAGATTCCCTACGGGGACTTGAGCCATTTTTCAGTAAACTTTTTTTTCTTGGAAGTTGTCAATTTCAATTAGGTCTTCAATTTATTTGCAAAGAAATGTACACAATTTTTAAATTAAAAATTCTTTCATTTTGACAGCTATTTACTCCTTGTCATTTCCCACTTTGTACATTTGTGCTTTTTGCTTTTTAAAAAATGAAGTTGGTTATTGGGATCCAGTTGCCAATTCCCAGGACAAGGGACAGAGGGACCGGTTGAATGAACTGCATGGCCCAAGTTTTTCAACCGTTTAGCTGTAAGGAAAAGAATGGAGTGGAGGGAACCTGTAGAGTAAAAGTAATGGGAAAAGCATCCTGTTTAAACGTGACCAGAACAAGTGGGTCAGGGGTTTGCCTTTTCCAAAGGCACCGGCTTGATTAATGTAGTCATAACGCAGAGATTTTCTGCATTATGTCATTCTTGTCTTTTTTTTTCTTTTCTCATTATGAATTACTTCCTTCTATTTCTTTCCAGGCACTATATGGATATTTTTCCCATTTTTAAATTCAGAATTTATCTTGTTCATTTTTACGAAAATACTTATTATGAATTTTCCAAAGCTCAGCTATAGATGCATTTCATAGATCTGGGATTCATTTTTTTTAATTATTGTAATTTGCCAAAGTCAGGCACACCTTGTTTTATTACACTTTGTGGAAATTGCATTTTCTGCAAATTGAAGGTTTGTGGCAACCTTGCGTTGAGAAAGTCTATTGGCGCTATTTTTCCAACAGCGAGTGCTCACTTTGTGTCTCTGTGCCACATTTGGATAATTTTCACAATATTCCAATTTCTTTCATTATTATTATATTTGTTTTGGTGATCTGTGATCTTTGATGTTACCATTGTAATTGTTTTGGGGACACCACAGACTGCACCCATATAAGATGGCAAACTTAATAGACAAATGTGTGTGTTCTGATTGCTTCACTGACCATCTATTCCCCATCTCTTTCCCTCTCCTCTGGCCTTCCTATTCCCTGAGACACAACAGCATTGAAATTAGGCCAGTTAAGAACTCTACAATGGCCTCTAACTGTTCAAGTGAAGAGAAGAGTCACAAGTCTCTTGATTTACATCAGAAGCTAGAAGTGGTGGGGCTTGGTCGGGAAGGCAGGTCCAATGCCGAGATGGGCAGAAAGCGAGGCCACTTGTGCCAAACGGTCAGCCACGGTGTGAGTGAAGAGGAAAAGTTCTTGAAGGTAATTAAAAGTGCTACTCCGGCGAACACACAAATGCTAAGAAAGCAAACAGGCGTCTTGCTGATATGGAGAAAGTTTGAGTGGTCTGGATAGAAGATCAAACCAGCCACAACATTCCCTTAAGCCAAAGCCTAATCCAGAGGAAGACCCTAACTCTCTTCAATTCTGTGAAGGGTTGAGAGAAGAGAGGAAGCTGCAGAAGAAAAGTTGGAAGCTAGCAGAGGTTTGTTCATGAAGTTTGAGGAAAGAATTCGTCTCCATAAAAGTGCAAGGTGAAGCAGCAAGTGCTGATGGAGAAGCTGCAGCAAGTTCTCCAGAAGATCTAGCTAAGATCATTGATGAAGGTGGCTACTCTAAACAGATTTTCAATGAAGATAAAACAGCCTTCTACTGGAAGAAGATGCCATCTAGGACTTTCATAGCTAGAGAGGAGAAGTCAATTCCTGACTTCAAGGACAGGCTCTCTTGTGAGGGGCTAGTGCAGCTGGTGACTTTAAGTGCAAGCCAATACTCATTGATCATTCAGAAAATCCTAGGGCCCTTAAGGATTATGCAAAATCTACTCTGCCCGTGACTCTGTAAGTGGAACAACAAAGCGTGGATGAAAGCCCACCTGTTTATGGCATGGTTTACTGAATATTTAAGCCCACTGTCGAGACCTACTGCTCAGAAAAAAAGATTCCTTTCACTATATTACTGCTCATTGATAAGGTATCTCATCACCCAAGAGCTGTGATTGCTCATTGATAAGGTATCTCGTCACCCAAGAGCTGTGATGGAGATGTTCAAGGGAATGAATGTTGTGTTCATGCTGCTAACACAACATCCATTCCGCAGCCCATGGATCAAGGAGTAATTTCAATGTTAATGTCTTATTCTTTAAGAAATACATTTGATAAGGCTATGGCTGCCATAGATTGTGATTCCTCTGATGGACCTGGGCAAAGTCAATTGCAAACCTTGTGGAGAGGATTCACCATTCTAGATTTCATTAAGAGCATTTGTGATTCATGAGAGGAGGTCAAAATATCAACATTGATAGAAGTTTAGGAGAAGTTGGTTCCAGCCCTCAGGAATGGCTTTGAGGAGCTGAAGGTTTCAGTGGAGGGAGTCACTGCAGATGGGTGGAAACAGCAAGAGAACTAGAATTAGAGGTGGCATCTCTATGATTAAATTGCTGCAATCTCATGATAAAGCTTGAACGAATGAAGGGCTGCTTCTTAGGGATGATCAAAGAAAGTAGTTTATTGAAATGGAAACTTCTGGTGAAGGCGATGCGAACATTGTTGGAAACACAGCAAAGGATTTGGAATATTTATTATTTGCAGTTAGTCGATAAAGCAGCAGCAGGGTTTGAGTGGATTGAGTCCAATTTTGAAAGAAGTTCTGGGAGTAAAATGTTATCAAACAGAGTTGCATGCTACAGAAACATCTTTTGTGGAAGGAAGAGTCCATTGATGTGGCAGACTTCACTGTTGTGTTATTTTACAAAATTGCCACAGCCACCCCAACCTTCAGCAACCACCACCCTAATCAGTCATCAGCCACCAACATCCAGGCAAGGCCCTCCACCAACAAAAAGATTATGGCTTGCTGAAGGCTTGGAGGATTGTTACTATTTTTTAGCACTAAAGTATTTTAAAATAAGGGATGCGTATTATATTTTTAGACATAATGCTATTTCATACTTAATAGACTACAATATAGTGTAAACCTAAGTTATATATGTACTAGGAAACTAAAATATGTGTAGAACTCACCTTATTGTGATATTGACTTTTTCGCAGTGGCCTGGAGCTGAACCCACAATATCTCTGAGGTGTACCTGTATTCTATCATTTTGTTTTAAACTTCCTCTTTGATTCATGATGATACCATGTTCAGAATACTAATTGTTTTTATTTTGGCCTAATAATATGGTCAGTGTTTATAGATACATCCTATGCACTTAAAAAAGTAGTTCACAGTTTAAAAATCAGAATCTGTAGGTGGCACCTACGTGTTGTTCAGGCCTAACTGTAACCTGATGCTTTGTCCATTTGATCTATTTTTCTACCGTTAGGTGTATTTTACTGTTTTTAGCAGTGTCTGTCAAAATTTTGTATTTTGTATTCATCAGAATTTGTTATATTTCATAGTTTCTCTTTATCAAACTTTTGTTTGTTATTGAATGCACCAAAATAAAAAAAAATTGATACAGTTGGCACTTAAACAACATGGGTTTGAACTGCATGGGTCATTTTTACGTGAATTTTCTTCTGCCACCGCCACCCCTGAGAGAGCAAGACCAGCCCCTCCTCCTCCCCTCTTCCTCCTCCTCAGCCCACTCAACATGAAGGCCACGAGGATGGAAACCTTTACGATGATCCACTTCCACTTTATGAACAGTAAACACATTTTCTCCACCTTACGATTTTCTTAATAACCTTTTCTTTTCTCTAGCTTACCTTGTTTTAAGAATATGGCATATAATACAGACAACATAAAAATATGTGTTAGTTGATTTTTTATGTTATCAATAAGGCTTCCAGTCAACAGTAGGCTACTAGTAGTAGTGAAGTTTTTGGGGAGTCAAAATTGATATGCAGATCTTTAACTGCACAGGGGGCAGCAGCCCCTAACCCCATGTGGTTCAAGGGTCAATTCTACTTTTGTCGTGAATTCCATCTCCACCCTGTTGATTGCTTTGGTCTGAACCCTTCTTGCCAGAGATCAATCACAGGGACCCTGCTTCCTTTCTAATCGTGCTTTCTTAGCATTTCTTTGCTCATGTTGTTATTTTTATCTTTGTGAATCCCTTCGTCTCACACAGATCTCATGCATGTATCACAGAGGCAGGTCTTTTTTGCTCACATAGCTCTGACCGGGGGAGTTAAGCCTTTGTACGTGCGCCGATACAGCCTGTATGTCTGGCCTCAGCACGCTCATGTGTGGCTTATGATTTTTTAAAATTCTTGGCTTTTTTTGGCTGTATCTGGTGTTTGGGAATATTTGCATGTTTGTTCTGATACAGTTATCCTTGCATTTTTTTTAAATCTCTGCTCTTCTCATGCATGGCTGCTCTGCATTCGTTTCCATAATGAGCAGTTGTGAAATGAGCCAGCAACCTCTTCTCCCTTCCCACCCTTTTCTTCAGCATTTATACAAAGTCATGTCTTGCTGCTCTCAGTCAAGATCTAGGAGGCAATCAGAGCGTTCTCCCACCTTCCACATATCCTGGTTTTCCTGCAAATTAGTTGTAATTGTGTTTTCTCAGCGTACGACAACCCCACACTGTTGTGTATGCTCAGCCCGGGCCTTATGCTGAGGCTTCTGCTGTAATCTCTGGCTTTGTCTGCAGGCCCTTCTGGAGCTGGTTCCCAGGAAGGACCCATAGGGGTTGCAGGGCTTGAGTTCTTATTTGTTCATAACTGTCTGTGGTCTATACCTGAAGGTCAGTTAGGTAGGATACAAAACCCTTGACTTGGCCGGGCACGGTGGATCATGCCTGTAATCTCAGCACTTTGGGAGGCCGAGTCAGGCAGATCACTTGAGGTCAGGAGTTCAAGACCAGCCTGGCCAACATGGTGAAACCCCATCTCTACTAAAAATACAAATATTAGCCGGGTTTGGTGGCGGGCACCTGTAATCCAGCTACTTGGGAGGCTGAGGCACGAGAATCACTTGAATCCGGGAGGCAGAGGTTGCAGTGAGCTGAGATTGCACCACTGCACTCCAGCCTGGGTGACTGAGCAAGATTCCGTCTCAAAAAAAAACAAAAACAAAAACAAAAAAACAAAAAACCAACCTTGACTTGCATTTTGCTTCTTAAATGTTTCCCCATTGTTTTCTGGTACAAAGTTTTGCTGTTGAGAAATCGAACGACAATTTCATTACTTTTCTCTTGCACGCACAGTGGCTGTGTGTCCCTGTTTGCCCAAAACAGTCCCGGTTTATGGCTGTTGTCCATGCGATAGAGCAGATGCAAACATGCTTCCTTTTAGCTCAGAAATTCCCGATTGGCTGAGAGATTCTAGCGTCACCTGCTGATTTCCTCACCTTGCCCAGCAGAAGCCTTCCCTATCTTTAAAGCCCAGTGTTTTATTAGAATATTGTTCAGCATTGACCATTCTGGGTGCTTTAGGGTCCTGGGTACAAGAATGCACTCCTTGGACACATCTTCCTCGAGTTCAGCAATGATGGCTTTCAGGACGTGGCGAGCCTGGCATCTCTCTTCCATTGTCTTCCTCTCCACTTTTGGCCATTTCTGTTCACCTGTATCCAGACCTTCTTTGCTTCTATCCCATAACTGTGAGTTTTTTCTATCATCTTTACTTTGAGATTCCATCCCCCCGATGCCCATTTCTCCTTTCTACCTCTCATTGATTTGACTGTGATCTCTTGGTGTCTGTTCACTCTTACGTTTGTACTGTTTCAATTATTGTTTCTAAAATGTGCCTTTTTCTTTCAAAAAATTTTTCTGCACTCTTTCCGTCTTTTGACTTTCCCTCCTTGTTTAGCCAGCGTATTTCTGAGCTTTTCTATTTTAATTTCTTGTGTTCTTTCATGCATCTGTCATTTCCCTAATTTTGCTCAGTTCATCTATTGCACTGAGCTGGGTTGCATCTGCTCGGAGGCTACATGATCTTAACTAGCTCATAATTCAGTTCCCGTTTACTTTTTATTTTCACAAAGGTGTCTTTGTGTGGAATTTTTCACAGCCCTTTTCTCTTGCTTACTTTTGAATAAGATTGATGCTCCTGTATGTTAGAGGGTGTCCGTGTGCAGGTGGAGAGGCAGGGGCCAAGGTGTTTTTCTTACCCTCACAACCGAGGGTTCTTCCTCTGTTACATCAAAAGTGTTGAAGCCACAGCCTCTGGGTACAGCCGCCTCTATGACACTGAGGGCCGTTGGCCAGCGCATGGCCCAGGACCTGAGCCACACCCTCTTTTCCCACCGTATCCCACCCTTCACAATTTGGAATCTACACCAGAAGGTTTCGCAGGGTGGGGCCTGTCCTTCTGAAGGGTGACTCTGTTGGGGATTTTCTGCATCCTTGAAGGCCTCGGCTGCCCCAGCATTCCCTCATCTTCCCATGGTCCCCCACAGTCTTTTGTGGCCACCTCAGAACGGGGCCGCGGAGCCCTCTCTGGGTGTCATGGTTCTTCTTGAGGAGACACCTGCTCGGAATGTGCGGCTCTGCTTGGGGGAGCCTCTTATTGGGTTCCTATGTCGGGGGCTCTTAGTGGAGGCAAGCGCTCACATCCCTCCATCCCGAGGCGTGCCCACATGGTCCCACTGCAATCTGTGTTCCCAGATGAGCAGGGTTGCCGGGGAAAGGAGAGTTCCTAACGATGCTGTTTTCTGGGGACTTTGGGGACTCTGTCAGCAGCTGTCCTGGTTTTATCTCAGTTTTGTTTTTGTTTTTGTTTTTGTTTTGTGATGGAGTCTCACTCTGTCACCCAGGCTGGAGTGCAGGAGCACCATCTCGGCTCACTGCAACCTCCACCTCCCGGGTTCAAGTGATTCTCCTGCCTCAGCCTCCTAAGTAGCTGGGACTGCAGATGCCTGCCACCAAGCCCGGCTAATTTGTCTCTGTTGTTTGTCTGCATCCACAGGGAATTTGGGAGATGAATAAACAGCACGGCCATGGTGATCTTGCCTGAGCAGTGCTGTTGTTACTGTCACTGCTGTTGTGATTGCTGCACTCTGCCCGTGTTTCTAGGGGCCTGCAGCAGAGAATCTTCAGGTTATTGCATTTTGTCATATTCATGAAAATGGAAGGTCTTGTCTTTTTCTGTCACTTGCTGCCTTTCTGCAACATATCAGGAATTCTGTCTCTTTATGTGACTGAGGAAGCAGCTTAAGCCAGTGGCTGAGCATGTGGGTGCTCAGTCATTCCGCCTGCATCCGTCTCTGCGCTGCCACTCATTAGCCGTGGAGCACGGGGCAGGGAAAGTAAACTCTGTGAGTCCGCGGCCCCCTCCACAACCTTGGGCTGAACCTGGCGCATTTTCCATAGCAGGATTGTGAGTATTTGATAATTCCCCCAATAGTGGACCGTGTCAGGCACGCCGCAAGTGTTCAGCAAATAGCAATTTATCATGGAGTCCACCTGCTTTCTAAACTTTAATTCTAATTGTGCCAACGCACACCTTTTTGAGACTTTGCGGTGATGTTTGCTTTCCTTCAATCTCAGTAATTTTTCACTAGCTCCGTGTTGATAAGCATCTGCATAGTTGCAAGTGGGAGACACCTGTTCAGTGTCACGCTTTGCCTACGGGCCCTGCATGTGCATGTGTGTCGTGGTGCAGGTGAAAGCCACCATCTGCTTACAGAGGGAGGGTGGACTCTGGTGGGTGAGTGGGTGGGAAAGGAGAGGCCTGGAGTTTCACTGCCAGATGTGGCTGTGCTGTGGGCTGCCTGCACCACGGTGGGGGGTTTCAGCCCCTCTCTCGGCACCACACCTGCAGCCTGACTCCATGACATGGCTGAGCCGCCTGTGGGTTGAGGACCCCGGGGCTAACTGAGATGTGGGAGGAGCACAGAAGGTGCAGGGGGGCGCCCGCTCGTCTGCAGAGCCACTGCCCATCCCAACACCAGCCTTCATCCTCTGCACCCCCAGACGTGCCCACTCAGACCTGCTTGCCTGCCAAGACCCATCTCCATGCTCAGGTCATCCTGGTTCTCCCTGACGATGCCCTCCTGGAAGCTCCTCGGCATTGGGCGTTGATCCCTGGAGTTCTGGCTACAAGGTGTTGGCAACAGTGACAATGGACATGGAGGTCCGTGGGCCACAGGGGTCTGCCTTCCCATCCTGGCTCCACACATGCAGGGCTGGCTATGTGCCCTTGATGGTCACTTCCTTCCGAGTCTATACTTCCTCCTCTGTAAATGGAGTTGACACCCCCTTCTGAAGGTCTGTGAGGATTCGGTGAGAGGATGGAAGCCACATCCCAGTGAGCGGTGGGCCAGGTGGGACTGGCAAGCCCAGTGCCCCCCGCCCTTGGTCCCTAGGGTCTCTGTGGCTCCCTGGGAGATGCGGCTTCTGCGAGAAGGGGAAGCAGGGCTTGGCTGTCTTTGGCCGCTCCAAAAGCCTGGCTTTGATGGTGCTTAGACCGTGGTTGGTATTGAGCAGTAAGAACTCGTTAGAGACATGTAGGGCTGAGAGCTCCGTCCTTGGTGGGAGGAGTCCAGCCCCGGGATGGAGCCCTCTGCATTCAAGGGTCTGGGCTGTCGGGTCTGCGGGCTCTGAGGTCCCAGCCCTGGCTTTTCCCTACTGTGGGGGAGGGGCTGCCCAAAGAGCCCCTTGGGGGCGGGGGGTCGCCTCTCTCTCCTGGCCAGCCCCAGCTGGCAGCTCTGCCACTGGACCTCAGCCTCGCTCTAGGACACCCCAAACCTTTCTCAAACCAATCATCTCATGTTGATGGACGAAATTAGTCTCTGAATTCTAATGAGACTGTGCACTCGGGAGACAGACAGCTCATCTGAACATTAAATGAGAAAAATTGCCACTTTTGCTGGTTCCTTTAGAAACTCATTTGCATTCTGTCAGCTTTCATTATGAAAGGGAACTGCAGATATGGTGGGATGTGGGTGGGGGGGGTCCCTCTGGCCTGGCCTGGGGCTGGTGCAGTGTGTGGCAGGGAGGCCGGGCCCTCCTAGCTCCCTCGGGGCCTCTGCTGCTGGCCCCACGGAGGCACTGGGGCTTCCCTCCTGACCTGCACATTGCCCCCCCCATCCTCCTGGGGTGGCGGGGGTTGAGATATACCTTCCTCCTCTCCCTTCCTCGCCGCACTGGAGCGAAATCCAGAAGCTCAGTGTCTTCCCTGCTTAAACTTCCCTGTGCAGGGGTCTGAGCAGGCCCAAAGCCCCTGGTATGGGCACAGCCACAGTCATGGGCAGGTGGTCGCCCTCCTGCACTATTTTCTTTGGCTAGGTGAAAAATCACCCTCAGACTTTGTGGCTTAAGGCAACAGTGGTCCCTCCTCACCACCCTACATCCTGACTGGGCTGTTTTTCTGTTGAGCTGAACTCCTGAGCCTCACCTACAGGACCCACCCACGGGATCCACCCAAGGGACCCACCCAGTGGACCCACCAACAAGACTCACCCATGGGACCCACCCATGAGACCCACCCAGGGGACCCACCCACGGGACTCACCAGAGGACCCACCCATGGGATTCACCCACCGGGCTCACCCACAGGCCCACCCATGGGACACACCAGAGGACCTACTCACGGGATTCACCCACGGGACTCACCAGAGGACCCACCCACGGAATTCACCCACCGGCCTCACCCACAGGCCCACCCATGGGACTCACCCACAGGCCCACCCAGGGAACTCATTTATGGGACCCACCCATGGGACTCACCATCCATGAAGACCCACCCTTGAGGAACGGGAAGGCTGGGACATGGGTGGCCACCATCTTCAAAGACCAAGTGCCAGTCCACATGGGGCCACAGGGAGCCAGGGCCCTTCTCACCTGTCGAAGTGGCTGGTGAGATGTTTCCCCTTCACCCAAGACCCCAAAGACTCCTTCCATTGCAGGAACAGCTTCGGGTCCAGCTGTGGCTTCTCCTGACCTGGGGACGGCAACACCAGCCATGCGGTGAGGACAGGAGGACGACCCTGTGACGGGTGTTT
The DNA here is from genome assembly GCF_029289425.2 of Pan paniscus. Taxonomy (NCBI): domain Eukaryota; kingdom Metazoa; phylum Chordata; class Mammalia; order Primates; family Hominidae; genus Pan; species Pan paniscus. The sequence goes on from NC_085927.1 coordinate 58,700,002, forward strand.
CAGCCAGGACAGGAGGACCCGGAAGTGGGTGGGCAGAGCAGTGCTGACATCCAGCTGGGCACACACACCGCCCCCAGACTCAAGGCCAGGAAATAGCTCTTGACCCACGCCCAGTGCTCTCCTTTTGGGACTGTTCCTTAATCCTGAATCCAAATCTGGCCCACTGCTTGCTTTGTAAATAAAGTTTTATTGGAACACGACAATGCCGATTCATTTATGTGCTGTCTAGGGTTGTTTTTGTGCCCTAGTGGCAGTGTCTATAGCTCCAGAGACCCCAGGACTGGCAAGGCCTGGGCAATTTGTTGTCTGGGCCTTCAGAGAAAGCCTGCCCATCCCTGCTGTCCTCCCTGGCTGTCCTCAGCTTGAGGCTCTGCCCTCTGGGCTCTGGGCTCCACCCATGGAGATGTCTCCCTTTCTCAGAAGTGGCCTGTGTGTCTGGTGGCATTGCCTCCTCAGCTGTCACCTGCCCTCAAGAATTCAGAGGCCTATTGGCTACTCCTAACTCTGAACTGTCTCCCTTCTAGTCCAAGCTAGTGACACTTGCTCTGAAACAGTTCTCTTCAACTGTGAGTTTTCTAAAAAGTGACTCTCACAGGAGTTCCCCCCATGGCCTCAAAGCCACATCCTCCTTTCCTCCTGAGGCAGAGCTCTCCCTGCTGTGAACAGGTCAGGCTGCTTCGGGAAAAGTCACCGTTCTTAGGATGCGCCCTCTTCTCTCCTAGCTCAGAGGCTGTAATGCAGGGCTGTCCAATCTTTGGGCTTCCCTGGGCCACATTGGAAGAAGAAGAATTGTCTTGAGCCACACATAAAATATACACTAACACTAGCAATAGCAAAAAAAAAAAAATCATAAAAATACACACCGTTTAAAGAAAGTTTACAAATTTGTGTTGGGCTGCATTCAAAGGCATCCTGGGTGGCATGCAGCCCACGGGCCAGGTGGGTTGGACAAGCTTGCAGTAACTCTGTGTGTTTAACAAGAAGCCTTAGAGGCTTCTAAAGACAGCCAACCACATGCAGCATCTGGAAAGCCTCGAAGTTCTCAGGGTCTGCGGCTTCCAGCAGCCTTTGAGGGGCTACGCATGGACTTCGTTTCTGGATTTTTGGGAAGGTTGCGGCTTGCCGATGTCCTCTGGCTTTCCCAGTGCTGGGCTGGAAGGGCCATGAGCTGGTCACGGCTTCAGCCCAGGGTGACTTGAGGGTCTTTGGGGGTTTGGCCCAACTCCGCACAAAGCTGTTCTAGGCCCAGGCCAAGACGAGGCGCTCTCTGCAGAGAAGGGCGGGCTCTCAGCTCCTTGAAGACAGGCGGGTGCACAGCAGTCCAAGGCAGAGGAGACCTGTGGAGGACAGAGCCTACTTGGTGCCAAGCAGGTGCTCAACTCAGGCCTGAGCTGAGCCACCCAGGTCTCGAGACAGAAGCATCTGCATCAGGTGTGTGAGCTCCAAGGCCCGTGCGTTTCAAGTTATTTCACTTAACATTCAAATCACTGTTTGCCCCCCGTGACCTCTGCCTTAGAATCTCACGTTGGAGGCATAACACAGGCAGATCATTAAGTCAGTCACCAAAGCTAACAGCTGACATTTGCACTAATTGTAATTAAAAATTAGCATAGAAATGTGCTTTTAGGAGATTAAAATTATTGGTAGGTCCTGACCCGTATGCATCACCCTAAGTGACGGGCAACAAACGAACGTCACATTAAATAAAGTACATCTAATGCGCTTTTGAGGGAGAAAAGATGCAAATTCATTGATTTTCCTTTCTCCTTGATTTACAAATACGCTTTCTGCATAGACAAACACCACGCCCAATGGGGCCGTTGGCACGTCCGCTCTTTTCGGGGCTTCTGGAGGCTGCGTCTTCATCAATTCCGTACAGGTCCACGACCTCGAATAACAGCTTTGTATCGTAAGCACTTTCTATACTCTGGAAATTGCATTACATATTAGAAATATTATCTCCATGCAGCAAACTATCAGTTAATGATTAGTTGAGTGGTAAAACGCCATGTCAGGGAGAGGATGCAGATTTCACGGAGCAATTACAGCCTGGCGTTGTGTTTGCATTCGGAGCGGTATTTACGTCGCGGGCATGGGATCCGGGGAGCTGCTGGCAAAGACAAAGCGAGAGGAAGGCAGAGGTGTCACTGGGGCCCTCGGCAGCCGTGATTGCAGGGTTTCTCGCCTCCTTCCTCCCAGGGTTCTTAGGTGGGGCAGGGGCTCAGGGCCTGAGGTCTCCCTGGAGAGATGGAGGGCAGTGGCCGGCTCCAGTTTGTTGGCACAATGATGAGATGCGCCCTGTGTGGCTCCATGCCAGCCCTCTGTGGGGGCTCAGTTCACTCATTCAACAATCACGCAGGCAGCGCCTCTGACAGGCTCCCCAGAGAAGGGAGTGAGAGGCAGGGCCTGGACTCTCACAGCATCTGGGGGTGAGGGGGAGGTCGGAACCAGCAAGGGAGGGACAAATAAAGGCCAGAATGAAGCTTCATGCTATAAAAAACACAAAGCAGATGGGGATCAGGCACAGCCGGGCAGCTGGCCTAATTGCTGCAATCATGGAAGGCCTCTCTGAGGAGGTGACGGTTGAGAAAAGTCCAGAAGGAAACGGTGGAGTGAGTCATGTGGAGTGGGTGAGAGGAGATAATTGAGGGAGTCACGTGAGGTGGGTGAGAGGAGAGAATCAAGCGAGTCACGCGGGGTGGGTGGGAGAAGAGAATCCTGAACAGAAAAGACTTCAGGCATTGAGCCTGAGGCTTTGGAGGGCTTGCTGTTTTTAGAGGGGTGCGAGAAGCCCAGCCCGGCTGGAGGGGAGCAGGCAGGGAGGAGGGTCCTGGGACTGCACTGCACAGATGCTGGGCCTCTCTCTTGGTGAGATGAAGGCTCTGGAGAGTCCTGAGTGGGGGAGGTCACACTCGGCCCCAGGTTTCCTCCCAGTTTCTGTGCAGAAAATCCAGAGACCGATGCACAAAATGGGCAGGAGACAGCAGCCGGGAGGACAGCACTTTGAGAAGCGCTGGATTCCAGGCATGTCTCAAAGTTTGGTCAAGTGGGCAGCTTTTCCGTAGGCTGGCGACAGGTCGCAGGAGAGAGGGAACCCCATGGTGCCGCCACACTGGGTCCAGCTGCTGGGCATGCAAAGGCGCCTGACGTGAGATGGGAAAGCTGGCCAGGGCAGCCGCCAGCGGGAAGATCACGCGCAGGTGAGTTGAGATCCAGCTGCCTTTAGGTGTCCAGGTGGAGCTGATGGGGTTGAATCCCCCAGCCTCTCCCTGCTCTGGTGGTCTTTCGGCCGTTGCTTTTGCTTTTGGATTCCAGGGCCCCTCATGATTCATCAGAGATGTTTCCACCTAACTGAGCTGTGCAACATCAGGTCTGCAGAGCTCAGCCCCCACCAGGCTAAGGCCAGAGTCCTGTGACCTAGGCCTGTCCCTGCCATGCCCTTGCTGTCCCTCCCGGCTCCCTGCATCCTCCCCATCTCCTCTGCTTGCTCCTCCCCCTGGGGGACGCCAGGCTTTGCTGTTGGGGCTCTCCTCTCCAATCTCTGGCGCTGATGACCCCACACTCCTGCCTCCAGACCTGACCTTCCCGGAAGTCCCAGGAGCCTCCCACCAACAGCTCGTGCTGTCCTTCCCTTCTCTCCATCACAGGCCTCCTTCCATGCTGAGGTCCTGACTCACTGTCCTAGGCCCCTTGTCTCCCTGGCCCTTGCAGAAGGTGCTCTCTGTCCCCATAGCCTATGCAGTGTGCGGTCTCCAGGACAAGGGCAGCGGCTCCTCCCAGGAGGCCACCTGGCTCCTGAGCGACCGAGACCAACCAGGGCCTGGGTCTGGCTGCGCCATGACTGTCCCATTGATCAGGTGCTCCTGCAGGCAGCAGCTCTGCCCACCTGGCTTCCCAGCACCTGGCACAGCCAGTGTTCAGCGAGCTTTTGTTGCAGGAAGGATAGAGTCTGGGTTTGGAACTGCAGGACCTGCCATCAGGCTGACCCACATCCTGAGATGGGAGGTTGGACCCGAAAGCTGGGTCCCAGGCTGGCTGGGACACCTGTTCCTCACCCACTAAGGAGGAGCCCCGGCTAGGTGCAGTGGCTCACACCTATAATCCCAGCAATTTGAGAGGCCGAGGTGAGCAGATTGCCTGAGCTCAGGAGTTCAAGACCAGCTTGGGCAACACGGTGAAACCCCGTCTGTACTAAAATACAAAAAATTAGCCAGGCGTGGTGGTGCCCGCCTGTAATCCCAGCTACTCGGGAGGCCGAGGCAGGAGAGTTGCTTGAACCCGGGAGGCAGAGGTTGCAGTGAGCTGAGATTGCGCCACTGCACTCCAGCCTGGGCGACAGAGTGAGACTCTGTCTCAAAAAAAAAAAAAAAGGAAGCCCAGCTCTAGGACCACCAAGACCCCTTGAACTCAAAATTCTATGTGCTTAGGAGTCTGTTAGTGAATCACGGCGTAATCCATGATTATTTTAAAGCTGACCGCCCTTGCAATCCCTGGGTTTCCGGCTTCTCCGCCTGCACCTGCGGTTTCTACCCAGCGAGAACCAGGCTGCCTCTGAGCCCAAACTCCCAGTGATTAATGGATAAACAATCATATTCCCTAGAATTGGGTCTTGAAGTCAAACAAAGAGATGGGGATGGGGTCGCTGGGGAAAGGTTTGTGCAGGCAGGTTTATTAACCCCTTGATGACCTCAGAAATTTCTTCTTCTGAATGGCTGCCCCTGCGAGCCCGCAGGCCGTGGAAACTGGCAGTGTTTATGGAGACGGTGGAGGCAGGGGATCCTGAGAAGGAACAAAGTGTCTCTGGCCCGCTTGCCTTCGCCGCGGTGATTTCACTCGTTCTTTTTTGGTGGTTGGAAGAACATTGACTGTTGTTTTTCGGAGTCTGAGTGAATTATTTACTGCGGAGTGAAAAACTGCCCTCTGAGTGCCTCTAAGAACACGGAGGAATTAGAAGGGTAGATTTGTTTTCCTTAATAGCTGTCTTTGTTTTTCCTGGAGGTGTCCTGGGAGAGCCAGATCTTGGCACCATGCAGCTTCAGGCGGAGGCGGGTGTGGGGTTTGCCTTCTCCTTCACCTGCTCTCTGCTCCGTCAAAAGCCCCCGCCCGTGGGAGGTGGCTTAACCTGTGCGGCCTTGCTCAGCCCGAGGGGTTGTCTGACCCTGCACTGACCTCAGGCCTCCCTTCCGGGGACCTCAGCCCTCGTCCCATCAGCCCACCACCCGTCACGGCCTGTCACCGCCGGTCTTGGCTGCTTTCCTCTTCCCTCTGGACTCGCCAGCAGACATCGGAGTTGGGAGGAGGTCCCTGGCAGGCGGGGTGGCGGCTCCTTCTGTCCCTTGCAGCCTCTCCCTGCCCCTGCACTGGCTGTGGCCTGGCCCTGACACTCAGACACCCCTGGGGTTGGGGTCCCTGCCCTGGGGAGAGCACTGGGGACTCGGCTCCAAGAGGGAACGGGTCTCACCAGCTGAGTTCAGCCAAGGGGGGCACCTCATAGAAGGGTATGAGGTGAGCTGTTGGCTGGAGTCCAAGCCCCGTTGCATCCCAGCCTCCATGAAGTGAGGATCCCCAGGACATAGGTGGCCTGGATAAGGTGCCTGGCACCCCATTGGGCACACAGGGTAAGGAATGAGAGCTTTGGGAGTTGAGGACAGAATCCTGGGGTCAGGGGGCATTGCCAGAGGATGATGTCATCATCTCAAATGAAAGGCCCTGGAGGGACGTGGTCCCCACTGGAACCCACCTGGAAACCTAGTGCCCTCCTCTGTGGGTGATTGCGGCTCCGAGCATGGGCCCCCTGAGCCTCCAGATGCACCCGAGCTTGCATTCTGGAAGGGTCAGGGTGCCCATGGCCCAGCCAGGCCTCGGGGATCCATACCAGGCCCCAGACAGGTTTCCTTATACACCCACCTCATCCCCAGGCCCCTCAGAGCATTGCGCCGTACGTCTGAAATGCAACCTGCTTGTCTTCAGCTGGGCTCTGGGGGGGTGCGTGAAAGCACCAGGTTACCTTGGTGGAACTGAAGAGTGGCCCAGCCCCAGGCCCCGGCTGGGGAGGCAGCTGTGGGGATGGGGCCCACTCTGGGCTCTTGTGGTGTCTGTGATGGTGCCCATGTGGAGTGATGGGGCCTCCTGCCACACTGTATCAGGACCCCACGCTGGAGGCATGAGGGAGGTCAGAGTTGGGATGTCAGGGATTAAGGTCACTCAGTCCCAAGACATCCTTACTTTAAAAGTCACCACTGGACTTGCCGAACTCAGTGACTCATTCATCAAATTATGAAACCCTGGCTTTATGGAGGGTACTGAGTTGGGTGCTAAAAATACAGACATGAATAAAATACAGTCTCACACACTGGGGATGTGAATTCCAGTGTCTCATACAGTAGACAGACCCAGAAACAAGCAGTTGAAGACCATGGGGTGAATGTTTGAACTGGGAAGCAATGATAGGCATTATGGAAGGACTCACTGCCGTTGAACACAGAACGTGCTTTGTTTATTCACACTCTTGGCTTCTCAGTTCTTTGTTGTCATTATGGCATCCAGTAGGTGCTCAGCAGTTGTGTCTCCTTCAGATGATAGAACTCCATGTGGGTGATTCACTCCCCTGTCCACACCCTCCTCTCCAGGGACTATCCTGGTAATGGAACCTCTGCTGGTAGGAAGGGTGGCCAGCCGTGGGCTCGAAGGGATCATGGGAAGCTTCCATTTATAGCAATGGAATTAGATATACTATCCATCAAAAACACTTAGAAAAGATAAAGACATTAAATATTTTGTAAAATGCACAGCTAACCTCCAAGTGAAGTAAAAGAAATCCCCAAGAACCAAAAATGAAGGGGAACCTGGAAGCAGAAGTTCTGGGGCTTCCATGGGAGCTGGGATGGCTTGAGAGCTGCCTGCCAGTCTCAGTCACCAAGGGGCCTGGTTTTCAAAGACTTCAAGGAAACAGGAGGAAAGGGTTAGTGCATGGCATGGTGGGGTAGGGGGTTAGTGTGTGGCATGGTTGGGGTAGGGGGTTAGTGTATGGCATGGTGGGGTAGGGGGTTAGTGTGTGGCATGGTTGGGGTAGGGGGTTAGTGCATGGCATGGTGGGGTAGGGGGTTATTGTGTGGCATGGTTGAGGTAGGGGATTAGTGTGTGGCATGGTGGGGTAGGGGGTTAGTGTGTGGCATGGTTGGGGTAGGTGCCCCTTTATACAGACTCCTGCATAAATAAATAAGGTGTCTTGTCAGGGGGCCCCCACCCCTGGGAGTGTCTGAGTGTCGAGGCCATGGCCAAAGCCAGTGCAAAGGCCAGAAGAGGCTTCAAGGGACAGATGGAGCTGTCACCTCTGCTTGCCCAGGGGCCTGTTCCCAGCTCTGAAGTCAGCAGGCAAGTCCAGAGGGAACAGGAAAGAAGCCAAGATGGGTGATGGGCTGATGGGATGAGGGCTGAGGTCCTGGGAAGGGAGGCCCGAGGGCAGTACAGGGTCAGACAACACCTTGGGCTGAGCAAGGTGGTCAAGTTAAGCCACCTACCGGGGGCCATCCCAATGGAGAAGTAGACAAACCCGGCACCCACCTCTGCCTTAAGCTGCATGGAGCCGAGATCTGTCTCTCCCAGGACACCTCCAGGTGCCCCTCAAAGGGGCATTGCATGATTGAGAGGCTCAAAGGGAAAAACATCACCCAAGGGCAGAGGGAAATGATGGCCACAGGCACGTACCATCATCTTCTGAGTTTTAAATGCACACTACTTGCAGATTTTGTGAAACCAAAATGACAAGGAATTAGGTTAAAGTGCTTCAGATTCTTAATGCTCTGGGCCACCCCACAGAAACAAAGACAAGAGCCCCCAGCAGGACAGAGCCTCATCCCAGGGCCGGTGGATTCTCATAGCCCAATCCCCACTGAACATGAGCTCACAATCTCAAATCACAAAACTCACAAGGACACATGCCATCCTGACCAGCAGGAGGAAGAACAGACAGCAGAAGCTGACCACCAAGACGCTGAACACATGAAGCGTGAAAGGCTGAATATAAAATGTTTTCAATATTTAGTAAAATAAAAGGATATAGAAACATAACCACATATCAGTAAAACATTTTTTAAAAATCCCACAAGAATGTCTGAAAAATAAAGACATGAAATCTTAAGAAGTGGAAAAATAATCATACATTTTTTTTTTCTTTTTGGAACAGAATCTCAGTGTCACCCAGGCTGGAGTGTGTTGGCCTAATCTTGGCTTACTGCAGCCTCCACCTTTTGGGTTCAAACAATCCTCCCACCTCAGCTTCCCAGTTAGCTGACACTACAGGTGCACATCACTACACCTGTCTAACTTTTTGTGTTTTTTGTAGAGATGGTGTCTTGCTATGTTGTCCAGGCTTGTCTCAAGCTCCTGGGCTCAAGTGATCCTCCTGCCTCAGCCTCCCAAAGTGCTGGGATTACAAGCTCAAGCCACCTTACCTGGCCCTATTTATTTCTAAAGAAAGAGAATTGTCAAAAATGGAAGCTAGAGCTGAGTAAATTTCCTGGTAGAAGCAGGAGAAAACATGAAGAACAAATCCAACAGTGCACCACAGTTCAATTGTAGTTCCAGAACAAGAGATGGGAGAAGATTGGGCACAGGCAATGGCCGTGAGATAAGTGCTAGAAATGTTCTAAAATTGGTGAAAGACACGAATCCTCATATTCAGAAAGTGTTATAAATACCAGGGTATAAGAGCTCCATACTGGGATACATAATAGAAAACCAATCTGAACGACACCAAAGTCAAACAAAAGAACTTTAAAAGTAGCCAGAGAAAAAAGACATATTGCCTGCAAAGGAAGGCCAAGTATTTTGATAACAGAATCCTTAGCAGAAGAATAGACAACAGAACCACAGCTCCGAAGGACTGAAGAAAGAAATTGGTCACCTCATGATTTTATAGCTAGTAATCAAAATATAAGGAAGAATACAAATATTTTCAGTCAAAAGCAGCTCATTTATTATTAAATTTTTCTGGTAAATGATTTTCTGAAGCAGAGATTAACAAACTTTTTCTATAAAAAACAGGGAGTAAACACCTTTAGACTTTGCAGGCCACATACAGTCTTTGTCACCAATGACTTGTTGTTATAGATACACCCTTTTAAAAATGAAAAAGCTGAACAACAGAGATATAAAATTCATTTTTTGCCCAGAGACCATAAAAAATAATGCTGTAGGCTGGGCGCAGTGGCTCATGCCTGTAATCCCAGCACTTTGGGAGGCTAAGGCAGGTGGATCACTTGAGGTCAGGAGTTCGAGATCAGCCTGGCCAACATGTTGAAACCCTTTCTCTATTGTCTACGAAAAATACTAAAATTAGCTGGGCGTGGTGGAAGCTACTTGGGAGTCCCAGCTACTTGGGAGGCTGAGACAGGAGAATAATTTGAACCCAGGAGGCGGAGGTTGCAGTGAGCTGAGATCGCACCACTGTATTCCAGCCTGGGTGACGGAGCAATGCTCCATCTTAAAAAAACAAAAACAAACAAACAAAAAAACAACAACAAAAAACAAAAAATCACCCTGCAAATCGGATTTGGCCCATGGGCTGAAGTTTTTTGACCTCTGTCAGAAACAGTGATCTTCAAATAAACAACAACAACAAAAAAAATGCAAAATAGTGTTGATTTGCAGGAAGAAAGATAATTGCCAAGGATTGGATAATAACTACTTTTGCAAATTCAGGTGAGTTTCCATTCAACAAAACTCAGTGTCACAAAAACTATTAAAATCTGAAATCACATTAGCAACAATTTATATTTAGTAATTTAATCATAAATCAATTTTAATTTTTAAATCATAGTCATCTAAAAGGATATAATAATGATTTGATAATAAATAAAATCATATGATTATTGATCCCTAATGTGTTTTTTGGTATGATCTGGCCATGGACTGTCATGTGACAAAACACCTGAGCACTTTGTGGTTTCAGACACCCACAGTCATTTTGTGATTTCCCGTGGGTGACAGGGCTCAGCTGTGCGGTTGTTACACAGGCTGTGACTCAGATGGGGATGGGGCTGATGTCACCTTGGAGGCTTCCTCATCACACATCTGATGATGGATGTTGGTCACTGGGGCTGTCAGCCACACCCCTCCCTGTGGCTTTCTCTGTGACCTGGGCTTCTGCACAGTGAAGTCACTGGATTCTAGTAACGAGTGCCTCAAAAACAAATGACCCCTACAAAAACATACATCGCAGTTACTTTGTGTGGGATTTTTTGTTTTTGCTTTCTCAATTTTATTGAAAAATTTTTAAATTCAATTGCAGTAAAATACACATAGCCTAAGATTTACCATGTCAGCCATTATGTAAAAGTGTCTAGTTTGGTAGTGTTTGGTATATTCACACTGTTGTGCAATGAATCATAAGGAATGCTTCAGCTTTCCAGAGAGAAACTCTGTTCCCATGAAACCCCCAACCCCCAGCCTCTAACACCCACCGTTCACCATTCCACTTACTGTTTCTGTGAATTTGACTACTCCACAGACCTCATGTAAGCGGAGTCATGCAGTATTTGTCCTTCTGTGCCTGGCTTACGTTCTTTAGCATAACATCTGTGTTCATCTGTGTTTAGCATAATATCCGTGTTCATCCATGTTCAGCATAACATCCGTGTTCATCCATGTTCAGCATGTGCCAGAATTTCCTTCCTCTTGAAGGCTGAATGATATTCCGTCGTATATACAGACCATATTTTGCTTATCCATTCATCTGCCCAGGGACAGTTGGGTGGTTTCTGTGTTTTAGTCATTGTGAATAATGTGCTCTGAACATGGTGTGTAAGTGTCTCTTCAAGACCCTGCTTTTAATCCTTTGCAGGATATACACAAAACTGGGATCCCCAGATCATAGGGTAATTGCATGTTCATTTTTTTGAAGAACATGCCATACTGTTTTCCACACAGCCGTGCTCTTTCACACTCCCGCCAGCAATGCACAAGACTTGTAATTTCTCCACATTCTCAGTAATACTTTTTCTTTCTGTTTATCTTTTTTTAAATATGAGCCATTCAAAAGAATGTGAGATGGAATCTCACTGTGGTATGTATCACTTTTTGTGTCCTAGCCTTGGAAATCGGGTAGCATCACCTCTGCTGAGGCCACAGCCCTGCCAGGATCCCATCCCAGGGCAGGGAGTGCAGGCTCCATCTGTCAAGGGAATGTCACCATCTCATTGAAGAATCGCACATCGGTGGGGCACTGTGCTCAGCACACACAGTGTGTTCCCTGGCAGAGAACTCATTACAATTTCAACAAACTGATGTATATCTAATTTAGGAGTTCCCGTCACACTCATCTCATTTATATGAACATTTTCTCAGGTTTTTAGATGAAAAAATACAAACTAAAATTAATAACATTTAAGCTGAATGCCATCTCGTTCTAGCAATGACTTGAATGTGAGGAGAAGCCCCATTCATCATATCAGAGGATGCACTTAAAAAATAACTTCTTATGTTTACAAATTATTTGTCAACATGTACAACACATTCATGTGATTTTATTCTAGTATTGCTAATAATAATTGTAATAATAACCCAAACTAGAAGAATTGGTTTTAGTATTTAAAGATCAATGGCACCTGGAAATTAACAAAATCAATTTATAGACATATATGTATATTTCTGAATATTGTTATAGGGATTATAATATGACTATCAATAACAACTTTGAAACATAAAATCTATTAGGGTACAATTTTGTGGAGGACTGGCATAGAAATATGAGTGTAAGGTAATAAAAAGGGCTTTAGTTTCAGTTTCAACCATAAAACAGGAACTTACTCAGTTCTTTAAAACATAGATGACACCTGGTATTGATGGCTGTATATTTAGATTCCATGGCAAATATATCAGAACAT